>NW_026611706.1:0-293307 GCF_023638135.1 Falco biarmicus
AATTCAGCGGTTCCCCATCTCAGCCCAGAAAGCAGGTAGAACAACTTTTGTGGTGCCTTTCAGCTGCCTACCAAGGTAGTGTAAAAACTACTAAGAGAACTCCTGTCTGGCACCTTCCCCGGTGGAGTTGTGCATGGGGTGTGTTTGGAACATTTTGTCACCGGCCGACTCCAAAATTCAGCGGTTCCCCATCTCAGCCCAGAAAGCAGGTAGAACAACTTTTGTGGTGTCTTTCAGATGCCTACCAAGGTAGTGTAAAAACTACCAGGAGAACTCCTGTCTGGCACCTTCCCCGGTGGAGTTGTGCATGGGGTGTGTTTGGAACATTTTGTCACCGGCCGACTCCAAAATTCAGCGGTTCCCCATCTCAGCCCAGAAGGCAGGTAGAACAACTTTTGTGGTGCCTTTCAGCTGCCTACCAAGGTAGTGTAAAAACTACCAGGAGAACTCCTGTCTGGCACCTTCCCCGGTGGAGTTGTGCATGGGGTGTGTTTGGAACATTTTGTCACCGGCCGACTCCAAAATTCAGCGGTTCCCCATCTCAGCCCAGAAAGCAGGTAGAACAACTTTTGTGGTGTCCTTTCGATGCCTACAGGAGCAATGTAAAAACTCCCAACAGAACTCGTCCCTGGCACCTTCGCTAGTGGAGTTGTGCATGGGGTGTGTTTGGAACATTTTGTCACCGGCCGACTCCAAAATTCAGCGGTTCCCCATCTCAGCCCAGAAAGCAGGTAGAACAACTTTTGTGGTGCCTTTCAGCTGCCTCCCGGAGCAATGTAAAAACTACCAGGAGAACTCCTGTCTGGCACCTTCCCCGGTGGAGTTGTGCATGGGGTGTGTTTGGAACATTTTGTCACCGGCCCGAGTCCAAAATTCAGCGGTTCCCCATCTCAGCCCAGAAAGCAGGTAGAACAACTTTTGTGGTGCCTTTCAGCTGCCTACCAAGGTAGTGTAAAAACTACCAAGAGAACTCCTGTCTGGCACCTTCCCCGGTGGAGTTGTGCATGGGGTGTGTTTGGAACATTTTGTCACCGGCCGACTCCAAAATTCAGCGGTTCCCCATCTCAGCCCAGAAAGCAGGTAGAACAACTTTTGTGGTGTCTTTCAGATGCCTACCGGAGCAGTGTAAAAACTACCAGGAGAACTCCTGTCTGGCACCTTCGCTAGTGGAGTTGTGCATGGGGTGTGTTTGGAACATTTTGTCACCGGCCGACTCCAAAATTCAGCGGTTCCCCATCTCAGCCCAGAAAGCAGGTAGAACAACTTTTGTGGTGTCTTTCAGATGCCTACCAAGGCAGTGTAAAAATAACCAGGAGAACTCCTTTCTGGCACCTTCCCCGGTGGAGTTGTGCATGGGGTGTGTTTGGAACATTTGTCACCGGCCGACTCCAAAATTCAGTGGTTCCCCATCTCAGCCCAGAAAGCAGGAAGAACAACTTTTGTGGTGTCTTTCAGCTGCCTACCAAGGTAGTGTAAAAACTACTAAGAGAACTCCTGTCTGGCACCTTCCCCGGTGGAGTTGTGCCGGGGGGTGTGTTTGGAACATTTTGTCACCCGGCCGACTCCAAAATTCAGCGGTTCCCCATCTCAGCCCAGAAAGCAGGTAGAACAACTTTTGTGGTGTCTTTCAGATGCCTACCGGAGCAGTGTAAAAACTACCAGGAGAACTCCTGTCTGGCACCTTCGCTAGTGGAGTTGTGCATGGGGTGTGTTTGGAACATTTTGTCACCGGCCGACTCCAAAATTCAGCGGTTCCCCCATCTCAGCCCAGAAAGCAGGTAGAACAACTTTTGTGGTGCCTTTCAGATGCCTACCAAGGTAGTGTAAAAACTACCAGGAGAACTCCTGTCTGGCACCTTCCCCGGTGGAGTTGTGCATGGGGTGTGTTTGGAACATTTTGTCACCGGCCCGACTCCAAAATTCAGCGGTTCCCCATCTCAGCCCAGAAAGCAGGTAGAACAACTTTTGTGGTGCCTTTCAGCTGCCTACCAAGGTAGTGTAAAAACTACCAGGAGAACTCCTGTCTGGCACCTTCCCCGGTGGAGTTGTGCATGGGGTGTCTTTGGAACATTTTGTCACCGGCCGACTCCAAAATTCAGCGGTTCCCCATCTCAGCCCAGAAAGCAGGAAGAACAACTTTTGTGGTGTCTTTCAGGTTCCTACCAAGGTAGTGTAAAAACTACTAAGAGAACTCTTGTCTGGCACCTTCCCCGGTGGAGTTGTGCATGGGGTGTGTTTGGAACATTTTTTCACCGGCCGAGTCCAAAATTCAGCGGTTCCCCATCTCAGCCCAGAAAGCAGGTAGAACAACTTTTGTGGTGTCCTTTTGATGCCTACCGGAGCAATGTAAAAACTACCAACAGAACTCGTCCTGGCACCTTCCCCGGTGGAGTTGTGCATGGCGTGTGTTTGGAACATTTTGTCACCGGCCGAGTCCAAAATTCAGCGGTTCCCCATCTCAGCCAGAAAGCAGGTAGAACAACTTTTGTGGTGTCTTTCAGATGCCTACCGGAGCAATGTAAAAACTACCAGGAGAACTCCTGTCTGGCACCTTCCCCGGTGGAGTTGTGCATGGGGTGTGTTTGGAACATTTTGTCACCGGCCGACTCCAAAATTCAGCGGTTCCCCATCTCAGCCCAGAAAGCAGGTAGAACAACTTTTGTGGTGCCTTTCAGCTGCCTCCCGGAGCAATGTAAAAACTACCAGGAGAACTCCTGTCTGGCACCTTCCCCGGTGGAGTTGTGCATGGGGTGTGTTTGGAACATTTTGTCACCCGGCCGACTCCAAAATTCAGCGGTTCCCCATCTCAGCCCAGAAAGCAGGTAGAACAACTTTTGTGGTGTCTTTCAGGTTCCTACCAAGGTAGTGTAAAAACTACTAAGAGAACTCCTGTCTGGCACCTTCCCCCGGTGGAGTTGTGCATGGGGTGTGTTTGAACATTTTGTCACCGGCCGACTCCAAAATTCAGCGGTTCCCCATCTCAGCCCAGAAAGCAGGTAGAACAACTTTTGTGGTGTCTTTCAGATGCCTACCGGAGCAGTGTAAAAACTACCAGGAGAACTCCTGTCTGGCACCTTCGCTAGTGGAGTTGTGCATGGGTGTGTTTGGAACATTTTGTCACCGGCCGACTCCAAAATTCAGCGGTTCCCCATCTCAGCCCAGAAAGCAGGTAGAACAACTTTTGTGGTGTCTTTCAGATGCCTACCAAGGTAGTGTAAAACTACCAGGAGAACTCCTGTCTGGCACCTTCCCCCGGTGGAGTTGTGCATGGGGTGTGTTTGGAACATTTTGTCACCGGCCGACTCCAAAATTCAGCGGTTCCCCATCTCAGCCCAGAAGGCAGGTAGAACAACTTTTGTGGTGCCTTTCAGCTGCCTACCAAGGTAGTGTAAAAACTACCAGGAGAACTCCTGTCTGGCACCTTCCCCGGTGGAGTTGTGCATGGGGTGTGTTTGGAACATTTTGTCACCCCGGCCGACTCCAAAATTCAGCGGTTCCCCATCTCAGCCCAGAAAGCAGGTTAGAACAACTTTTGTGGTGTCCTTTCGATGCCTACAGGAGCAATGTAAAAAACTACCAACAGAACTCGTCCCTGGCACCTTCGCTAGTGGAGTTGTGCATGGGGTGTGTTTGGAACATTTTGTCACCGGCCGACTCCCAAAATTCAGCGGTTCCCCATCTCAGCCCAGAAAGCAGGTAGAACAACTTTTGTGGTGCCTTTCAGCTGCCTCCCGGAGCAATGTAAAAACTACCAGGAGAACTCCTGTCTGGCACCTTCCCCGGTGGAGTTGTGCATGGGGTGTGTTTGGAACATTTTGTCACCGGCCGACTCCAAAATTCAGCGGTTCCCCATCTCAGCCCAGAAAGCAGGTAGAACAACTTTTGTGGTGTCTTTCAGGTTCCTACCAAGGTAGTGTAAAAACTACTAAGAGAACTCCTGTCTGGCACCTTCCCCGGTGGAGTTGTGCCGGGGGGTGTGTTTGGAACATTTTGTCACCGGCCGACTCCAAAATTCAGCGGTTCCCCATCTCAGCCCAGAAAGCAGGAAGAACAACTTTTGTGGTGTCTTTCAGATGCCTACCGGAGCAGTGTAAAAACTACCAGGAGAACTCCTGTCTGGCACCTTCGCTAGTGGAGTTGTGCATGGGGGTGTGTTTGGAACATTTTGTCACCTGCCGACTCCAAAATTCAGCGGTTCCCCATCTCAGCCCAGAAAGCAGGTAGAACAACTTTTGTGGTGTCTTTCAGATGCCTACCAAGGCAGTGTAAAAACTACCAGGAGAACTCCTTTCTGGCACCTTCCCCCGGTGGAGTTGTGCATGGGGTGTGTTTGGAACATTTTGTCACCGGCCGACTCCAAAATTCAGCGGTTTCCCCATCTCAGCCCCAGAAAGCAGGAAGAACAACTTTTGTGGTGTCTTTCAGGTTCCTACCAAGGTAGTGTAAAAACTACTAAGAGAACTCCTGTCTGGCACCTTCCCCGGTGGAGTTGTGCCGGGGGGTGTGTTTGGAACATTTTGTCACCGGCCGACTCCAAAATTCAGCGGTTCCCCATCTCAGCCCAGAAAGCAGGTAGAACAACTTTTGTGGTGTCTTTCAGATGCCTACCGGAGCAGTGTAAAAACTACCAGGAGAACTCCTGTCTGGCACCTTCGCTAGTGGAGTTGTGCATGGGGTGTGTTTGGAACATTTTGTCACCGGCCGACTCCAAAATTCAGCGGTTCCCCATCTCAGCCCAGAAAGCAGGTAGAACAACTTTTGTGGTGTCTTTCAGATGCCTACCAAGGTAGTGTAAAAACTACCAGGAGAACTCCTGTCTGGCACCTTCCCCGGTGGAGTTGTGCATGGGGTGTGTTTGGAACATTTTGTCACCGGCCGACTCCAAAATTCAGCGGTTCCCCATCTCAGCCCAGAAAGCAGGTAGAACAACTTTTGTGGTGTCTTTCAGATGCCTACCGGAGCAGTGTAAAAACTACCAGGAGAACTCCTGTCTGGCACCTTCGCTAGTGGAGTTGTGCATGGGGTGTGTTTGGAACATTTTGTCACCGGCCGACTCCAAAATTCAGCGGTTCCCCATCTCAGCCCAGAAAGCAGGTAGAACAACTTTTGTGGTGTCTTTCAGATGCCTACCAAGGTAGTGTAAAAACTACCAGGAGAACTCCTGTCTGGCACCTTCCCCGGTGGAGTTGTGCATGGGGTGTGTTTGGAACATTTTGTCACCGGCCGACTCCAAAATTCAGCGGTTCCCCATCTCAGCCCAGAAGGCAGGTAGAACAACTTTTGTGGTGCCTTTCAGCTGCCTACCAAGGTAGTGTAAAAACTACCAGGAGAACTCCTGTCTGGCACCTTCCCCGGTGGAGTTGTGCATGGGGTGTGTTTGGAACATTTTGTCACCGGCCGACTCCAAAATTCAGCGGTTCCCCATCTCAGCCCAGAAAGCAGGTAGAACAACTTTTGTGGTGTCCTTTCGATGCCTACAGGAGCAATGTAAAAACTACCAACAGAACTCGTCCCTGGCACCTTCGCTAGTGGAGTTGTGCATGGGGTGTGTTTGGAACATTTTGTCACCGGCCGACTCCAAAATTCAGCGGTTCCCCATCTCAGCCCAGAAAGCAGGTAGAACAACTTTTGTGGTGCCTTTCAGCTGCCTCCCGGAGCAATGTAAAAACTACCAGGAGAACTCCTGTCTGGCACCTTCCCCGGTGGAGTTGTGCATGGGGTGTGTTTGGAACATTTTGTCACCGGCCGACTCCAAAATTCAGCGGTTCCCCATCTCAGCCCAGAAAGCAGGTAGAACAACTTTTGTGGTGTCTTTCAGGTTCCTACCAAGGTAGTGTAAAAACTACTAAGAGAACTCCTGTCTGGCACCTTCCCCGGTGGAGTTGTGCCGGGGGGTGTGTTTGGAACATTTTGTCACCGGCCGACTCCAAAATTCAGCGGTTCCCCATCTCAGCCCAGAAAGCAGGAAGAACAACTTTTGTGGTGTATTTCAGATGCCTACCGGAGCAGTGTAAAAACTACCAGGAGAACTCCTGTCTGGCACCTTCGCTAGTGGAGTTGTGCATGGGGTGTGTTTGGAACATTTTGTCACCGGCCGACTCCAAAATTCAGCGGTTCCCCATCTCAGCCCAGAAAGCAGGTAGAACAACTTTTGTGGTGTCTTTCAGATGCCTACCAAGGCAGTGTAAAAACTACCAGGAGAACTCCTTTCTGGCACCTTCCCCGGTGGAGTTGTGCATGGGGTGTGTTTGGAACATTTTGTCACCGGCCGACTCCAAAATTCAGCGGTTCCCCATCTCAGCCCAGAAAGCAGGAAGAACAACTTTTGTGGTGTCTTTCAGGTTCCTACCAAGGTAGTGTAAAAACTACTAAGAGAACTCCTGTCTGGCACCTTCCCCGGTGGAGTTGTGCCGGGGGGTGTGTTTGGAACATTTTGTCACCGGCCGACTCCAAAATTCAGCGGTTCCCCATCTCAGCCCAGAAAGCAGGTAGAACAACTTTTGTGGTGTCTTTCAGATGCCTACCGGAGCAGTGTAAAAACTACCAGGAGAACTCCTGTCTGGCACCTTCGCTAGTGGAGTTGTGCATGGGGTGTGTTTGGAACATTTTGTCACCGGCCGACTCCAAAATTCAGCGGTTCCCCATCTCAGCCCAGAAAGCAGGTAGAACAACTTTTGTGGTGTCTTTCAGATGCCTACCAAGGTAGTGTAAAAACTACCAGGAGAACTCCTGTCTGGCACCTTCCCCGGTGGAGTTGTGCATGGGGTGTGTTTGGAACATTTTGTCACCGGCCGACTCCAAAATTCAGCGGTTCCCCATCTCAGCCCAGAAAGCAGGTAGAACAACTTTTGTGGTGCCTTTCAGGTGCCTACCAAGGTAGTGTAAAAACTACCAGGAGAACTCCTGTCTGGCACCTTCCCCGGTGGAGTTGTGCATGGGGTGTGTTTGGAACATTTTGTCACCGGCCGACTCCAAAATTCAGCGGTTCCCCATCTCAGCCCAGAAAGCAGGAAGAACAACTTTTGTGGTGTCCTTTTGATGCCTACAGGAGCAATGTAAAAACTACCAACAGAACTCGTCCCTGGCACCTTCGCTAGTGGAGTTGTGCATGGGGTGTGTTTGGAACATTTTGTCACCGGCCGACTCCAAAATTCAGCGGTTCCCCATCTCAGCCCAGAAAGCAGGTAGAACAACTTTTGTGGTGTCTTTCAGATGCCTACCAAGGTAGTGTAAAAACTACCAGGAGAACTCCTGTCTGGCACCTTCCCCGGTGGAGTTGTGCATGGGGTGTGTTTGGAACATTTTGTCACCGGCCGACTCCAAAATTCAGCGGTTCCCCATCTCAGCCCAGAAAGCAGGTAGAACAACTTTTGTGGTGTCTTTCAGATGCCTACCGGAGCAATGTAAAAACTACCAGGAGAACTCCTGTCTGGCACCTTCCCCGGTGGAGTTGTGCATGGGGTGTGTTTGGAACATTTTGTCACCGGCCGACTCCAAAATTCAGCGGTTCCCCATCTCAGCCCAGAAAGCAGGAAGAACAACTTTTGTGGTGCCTTTCAGCTGCCTACCAAGGTAGTGTAAAAACTACCAGGAGAACTCCTGTCTGGCACCTTCCCCGGTGGAGTTGTGCAGGGGGTGTGTTTGGAACATTTTGTCACCGGCCGACTCCAAAATTCAGCGGTTCCCCATCTCAGCCCAGAAAGCAGGTAGAACAACTTTTGTAGTGCCTTTCAGATGCCTACCGGAGCAGTGTAAAAACTACCAGGAGAACTCCTGTCTGGCACCTTCCCCGGTGGAGTTGTGCATGGGGTGTGTTTGGAACATTTTGTCACCGGCCGACTCCAAAATTCAGCGGTTCCCCATCTCAGCCCAGAAAGCAGGTAGAACAACTTTTGTGGTGTCTTTCAGATGCCTACCAAGGTAGTGTAAAAACTACCAGGAGAACTCCTGTCTGGCACCTTCCCCGGTGGAGTTGTGCATGGGGTGTGTTTGGAACATTTTGTCACCGGCCGACTCCAAAATTCAGCGGTTCCCCATCTCAGCCCAGAAAGCAGGTAGAACAACTTTTGTGGTGCCTTTCAGGTGCCTACCAAGGTAGTGTAAAAACTACCAGGAGAACTCCTGTCTGGCACCTTCCCCGGTGGAGTTGTGCATGGGGTGTGTTTGGAACATTTTGTCACCGGCCGACTCCAAAATTCAGCGGTTCCCCATCTCAGCCCAGAAAGCAGGAAGAACAACTTTTGTGGTGTCTTTCAGGTTCCTACCAAGGTAGTGTAAAAACTACCAGGAGAACTCTTGTCTGGCACCTTCCCCGGTGAAGTTGTGCATGGGGTGTGTTTGGAACATTTTGTCACCGGCCGACTCCAAAATTCAGCGGTTCCCCATCTCAGCCCAGAAAGCAGGTAGAACAACTTTTGTGGTGTCCTTTTGATGCCTACCGGAGCAATGTAAAAACTACCAACAGAACTCGTCCCTGGCACCTTCCCCGGTGGAGTTGTGCATGGGGTGTGTTTGGAACATTTTGTCACCGGCCGAGTCCAAAATTCAGCGGTTCCCCATCTCAGCCCAGAAAGCAGGTAGAACAACTTTTGTGGTGCCTTTCAGCTGCCTACCAAGGTAGTGTAAAAACTACCAGGAGAACTCCTGTCTGGCACCTTCCCCGGTGGAGTTGTGCATGGGGTGTGTTTGGAACATTTTGTCACCGGCCGAGTCCAAAATTCAGCGGTTCCCCATCTCAGCCCAGAAAGCAGGTAGAACAACTTTTGTGGTGCCTTTCAGCTGCCTACCAAGGTAGTGTAAAAACTACTAAGAGAACTCCTGTCTGGCACCTTCCCCGGTGGAGTTGTGCATGGGGTGTGTTTGGAACATTTTGTCACTGGCCGACTCCAAAATTCAGCGGTTCCCCATCTCAGCCCAGAAAGCAGGTAGAACAACTTTTGTGGTGCCTTTCAGCTGCCTCCCGGAGCAATGTAAAAACTACCAGGAGAACTCCTGTGTGGCACCTTCCCCGGTGGAGTTGTGCATGGGGTGTGTTTGGAACATTTTGTCACCGGCCGACTCCAAAATTCAGCGGTTCCCCATCTCAGCCCAGAAAGCAGGTAGAACAACTTTTGTGGTGTCTTTCAGGTTCCTACCAAGGTAGTGTAAAAACTACTAAGAGAACTCCTGTCTGGCACCTTCCCCGGTGGAGTTGTGCCGGGGGGTGTGTTTGGAACATTTTGTCACCGGCCGACTCCAAAATTCAGCGGTTCCCCATCTCAGCCCAGAAAGCAGGTAGAACAACTTTTGTGGTGTCTTTCAGATGCCTACCGGAGCAGTGTAAAAACTACCAGGAGAACTCCTGTCTGGCACCTTCGCTAGTGGAGTTGTGCATGGGGTGTGTTTGGAACATTTTGTCACCGGCCGACTCCAAAATTCAGCGGTTCCCCATCTCAGCCCAGAAAGCAGGTAGAACAACTTTTGTGGTGTCTTTCAGATGCCTACCAAGGTAGTGTAAAAACTACCAGGAGAACTCCTGTCTGGCACCTTCCCCGGTGGAGTTGTGCATGGGGTGTGTTTGGAACATTTTGTCACCGGCCGACTCCAAAATTCAGCGGTTCCCCATCTCAGCCCAGAAAGCAGGTAGAACAACTTTTGTGGTGCCTTTCAGCTGCCTACCGGAGCAATGTAAAAACTACCAGGAGAACTCGTCCCTGGCACCTTCCCCGGTGGAGTTGTGCATGGGGTGTGTTTGGAACATTTTGTCACCGGCCGAGTCCAAAATTCAGCGGTTCCCCATCTCAGCCCAGAAAGCAGGTAGAACAACTTTTGTGGTGCCTTTCAGCTGCCTACCAAGGTAGTGTAAAAACTACCAGGAGAACTCCTGTCTGGCACCTTCCCCGGTGGAGTTGTGCATGGGGTGTGTTTGGAACATTTTGTCACCGGCCGAGTCCAAAATTCAGCGGTTCCCCATCTCAGCCCAGAAAGCAGGTAGAACAACTTTTGTGGTGCCTTTCAGCTGCCTACCAAGGTAGTGTAAAAACTACTAAGAGAACTCCTGTCTGGCACCTTCCCCGGTGGAGTTGTGCATGGGGTGTGTTTGGAACATTTTGTCACTGGCCGACTCCAAAATTCAGCGGTTCCCCATCTCAGCCCAGAAAGCAGGTAGAACAACTTTTGTGGTGCCTTTCAGCTGCCTCCCGGAGCAATGTAAAAACTACCAGGAGAACTCCTGTGTGGCAACCTTCCCCGGTGGAGTTGTGCATGGGGTGTGTTTGGAACATTTTGTCACCGGCCGACTCCAAAATTCAGCGGTTCCCCATCTCAGCCCAGAAAGCAGGTAGAACAACTTTTGTGGTGTCTTTCAGGTTCCTACCAAGGTAGTGTAAAAACTACTAAGAGAACTCCTGTCTGGCACCTTCCCCGGTGGAGTTGTGCCGGGGGGTGTGTTTGGAACATTTTGTCACCGGCCGACTCCAAAATTCAGCGGTTCCCCATCTCAGCCCAGAAAGCAGGTAGAACAACTTTTGTGGTGTCTTTCAGATGCCTACCGGAGCAGTGTAAAAACTACCAGGAGAACTCCTGTCTGGCACCTTCGCTAGTGGAGTTGTGCATGGGGTGTGTTTGGAACATTTTGTCACCCGGCCGACTCCAAAATTCAGCGGTTCCCCATCTCAGCCCAGAAAGCAGGTAGAACAACTTTTGTGGTGTCTTTCAGATGCCTACCAAGGTAGTGTAAAAACTACCAGGAGAACTCCTGTCTGGCACCTTCCCCGGTGGAGTTGTGCATGGGGTGTGTTTGGAACATTTTGTCACCGGCCGACTCCAAAATTCAGCGGTTCCCCATCTCAGCCCAGAAAGCAGGTAGAACAACTTTTGTGGTGTCTTTCAGATGCCTACCGGAGCAATGTAAAAACTACCAGGAGAACTCCTGTCTGGCACCTTCCCCGATGGAGTTGTGCATGGGGTGTGTTTGGAACATTTTGTCACCGGCCGACTCCAAATTCAGCGGTTCCCCATCTCAGCCCAGAAAGCAGGTAGAACAACTTTTGTGGTGCCTTTCAGCTGCCTACCAAGGTAGTGTAAAAACTATTAAGAGAACTCCTGTCTGGCACCTTCCCCGGTGGAGTTGTGCAGGGGGTGTGTTTGGAACATTTTGTCACCGGCCGACTCCAAAATTCAGCGGTTCCCCATCTCAGCCCAGAAAGCAGGTAGAACAACTTTTGTGGTGTCTTTCAGCTGCCTACCAAGGTAGTGTAAAAACTACTAAGAGAACTCCTGTCTGGCACCTTCCCCGGTGGAGTTGTGCAGGGGGTGTGTTTGGAACATTTTGTCACCAGCCGAGTCCAAAATTCAGCTTTTCCCCATCTCAGCCCAGAAAGCAGGTAGAACAACTTTTGTGGTGCCTTTCAGGTTCCTACCAAGGTAGTGTAAAAACTACCAGGAGAACTCCTGTCTGGCACCTTCCCCCGGTGGAGTTGTGCATGGGGTGTGTTTGGAACATTTTGTCACCCGGCCGACTCCAAAATTCAGCGGTTCCCCATCTCAGCCCAGAAAGCAGGTAGAACAACTTTTGTGGTGCCTTTCAGCTGCCTACCAAGGTAGTGTAAAAAACTACCAACAGAACTCGTCCCTGGCACCTTCCCCGGTGGAGTTGTGCATGGGGTGTGTTTGGAACATTTTTTCACCGGCCGAGTCCAAAATTCAGCGGTTCCCCATCTCAGCCCAGAAAGCAGGTAGAACAACTTTTGTGGTGTCTTTCAGCTGCCTACCGGAGCAATGTAAAAACTACCAGGAGAACTCCTGTCTGGCACCTTCCCCGGTGGAGTTGTGCATGGGGTGTGTTTGGAACATTTTGTCACCAGCCGAGTCCAAAATTCAGCGGTTCCCCATCTCAGCCCAGAAAGCAGGAAGAACAACTTTTGTGGTGCCTTTCAGCTGCCTACCAAGGTAGTGTAAAAACTACTAAGAGAACTCCTGTCTGGCACCTTCCCTGGTGGAGTTGTGCATGGGGTGTCTTTGGAACATTTTGTCACCGG
Source organism: Falco biarmicus (assembly GCF_023638135.1). Classification (NCBI taxonomy): domain Eukaryota; kingdom Metazoa; phylum Chordata; class Aves; order Falconiformes; family Falconidae; genus Falco; species Falco biarmicus. Next base: position 12,018 of record NW_026611706.1, read on the forward strand.
CCGAGTCCAAAATTCAGCGATTCCCCATCTCAGCCAGAAAGCAGGAAGAACAACTTTTGTGGTGTCCTTTTGATGCCTACCGGAGCAATGTAAAAACTACCAACAGAACTCGTCCCTGGCACCTTCCCCGGTGGAGTTGTGCATGGGGTGTGTTTGGAACATTTTGTCACCGGCCGAGTCCAAAATTCAGCGGTTCCCCATCTCAGCCCAGAAAGCAGGTAGAACAACTTTTGTGGTGCCTTTCAGCTGCCTACCAAGGTAGTGTAAAAACTACCAGGAGAACTCCTGTCTGGCACCTTCCCCGGTGGAGTTGTGCATGGGGTGTGTTTGGAACATTTTGTCACCGGCCGAGTCCAAAATTCAGCGGTTCCCCATCTCAGCCCAGAAAGCAGGTAGAACAACTTTTGTGGTGCCTTTCAGCTGCCTACCAAGGTAGTGTAAAAACTACTAAGAGAACTCCTGTCTGGCACCTTCCCCGGTGGAGTTGTGCATGGGGTGTGTTTGGAACATTTTGTCACTGGCCGACTCCAAAATTCAGCGGTTCCCCATCTCAGCCCAGAAAGCAGGTAGAACAACTTTTGTGGTGCCTTTCAGCTGCCTCCCGGAGCAATGTAAAAACTACCAGGAGAACTCCTGTGTGGCACCTTCCCCGGTGGAGTTGTGCATGGGGTGTGTTTGGAACATTTTGTCACCGGCCGACTCCAAAATTCAGCGGTTCCCCATCTCAGCCCAGAAAGCAGGTAGAACAACTTTTGTGGTGTCTTTCAGATGCCTACCAAGGTAGTGTAAAAACTACCAGGAGAACTCCTGTCTGGCACCTTCCCCGGTGGAGTTGTGCATGGGGTGTGTTTGGAACATTTTGTCACCGGCCGACTCCAAAATTCAGCGGTTCCCCATCTCAGCCCAGAAAGCAGGTAGAACAACTTTTGTGGTGTCTTTCAGATGCCTACCGGAGCAATGTAAAAACTACCAGGAGGACTCCTGTCTGGCACCTTCCCTGGTGGAGTTGTGCATGGGGTGTGTTTGGAACATTTTGTCACCGGCCGACTCCAAAATTCAGCGGTTCCCCATCTCAGCCCAGAAAGCAGGTAGAACAACTTTTGTGGTGCCTTTCAGGTGCCTACCAAGGTAGTGTAAAAACTACCAGGAGAACTCCTGTCTGGCACCTTCCCCGGTGGAGTTGTGCAGGGGGTGTGTTTGGAACATTTTGTCACCGGCCGACTCCAAAATTCAGCGGTTCCCCATCTCAGCCCAGAAAGCAGGTAGAACAACTTTTGTAGTGCCTTTCAGCTGCCTACCAAGGTAGTGTAAAAACTACTAAGAGAACTCCTGTCTGGCACCTTCCCCGGTGGAGTTGTGCAGGGGGTGTGTTTGGAACATTTTGTCACCAGACGAGTCCAAAATTCAGCTTTTCCCCATCTCAGCCCAGAAAGCAGGTAGAACAACTTTTGTGGTGCCTTTCAGGTTCCTACCAAGGTAGTGTAAAAACTACCAGGAGAACTCCTGTCTGGCACCTTCCCCGGTGGAGTTGTGCATGGGGTGTGTTTGGAACATTTTGTCACCGGCCGACTCCAAAATTCAGCGGTTCCCCATCTCAGCCCAGAAAGCAGGTAGAACAACTTTTGTGGTGCCTTTCAGCTGCCTACCAAGGTAGTGTAAAAACTACCAACAGAACTCGTCCCTGGCACCTTCCCCGGTGGAGTTGTGCATGGGGTGTGTTTGGAACATTTTTTCACCGGCCGAGTCCAAAATTCAGCGGTTCCCCATCTCAGCCCAGAAAGCAGGTAGAACAACTTTTGTGGTGTCTTTCAGCTGCCTACCGGAGCAATGTAAAAACTACCAGGAGAACTCCTGTCTGGCACCTTCCCCGGTGGAGTTGTGCATGGGGTGTGTTCGGAACATTTTGTCACCAGCCGAGTCCAAAATTCAGCGGTTCCCCATCTCAGCCCAGAAAGCAGGTAGAACAACTTTTGTGGTGCCTTTCAGCTGCCTACCAAGGTAGTGTAAAAACTACTAAGAGAACTCCTGTCTGGCACCTTCCCCGGTGGAGTTGTGCATGGGGTGTCTTTGGAACATTTTGTCACCGGCCGAGTCCAAAATTCAGCGATTCCCCATCTCAGCCCAGAAAGCAGGAAGAACAACTTTTGTGGTGTCCTTTTGATGCCTACAGGAGCAATGTAAAAACTACCAACAGAACTCGTCCCTGGCACCTTCGCTAGTGGAGTTGTGCATGGGGTGTGTTTGGAACATTTTGTCACCGGCCGACTCCAAAATTCAGCGGTTCCCCATCTCAGCCCAGAAAGCAGGTAGAACAACTTTTGTGGTGCCTTTCAGGTTCCTACCAAGGTAGTGTAAAAACTACTAAGAGAACTCCTGTCTGGCACCTTCCCCGGTGGAGTTGTGCCGGGGGGTGTGTTTGGAACATTTTGTCACCGGCCGACTCCAAAATTCAGCGGTTCCCCATCTCAGCCCAGAAAGCAGGTAGAACAACTTTTGTGGTGTCTTTCAGATGCCTACCGGAGCAGTGTAAAAACTACCAGGAGAACTCCTGTCTGGCACCTTCGCTAGTGGAGTTGTGCATGGGGTGTGTTTGGAACATTTTGTCACCGGCCGACTCCAAAATTCAGCGGTTCCCCATCTCAGCCCAGAAAGCAGGTAGAACAACTTTTGTGGTGTCTTTCAGATGCCTACCAAGGTAGTGTAAAAACTACCAGGAGAACTCCTGTCTGGCACCTTCCCCGGTGGAGTTGTGCATGGGGTGTGTTTGGAACATTTTGTCACCGGCCGACTCCAAAATTCAGCGGTTCCCCATCTCAGCCCAGAAAGCAGGTAGAACAACTTTTGTGGTGCCTTTCAGCTGCCTACCAAGGTAGTGTAAAAACTACTAAGAGAACTCCTGCCTGGCACCTTCCCCGGTGGAGTTGTGCATGGGGTGTGTTTGGAACATTTTGTCACCGGCCGAGTCCAAAATTCAGCGGTTCCCCATCTCAGCCCAGAAAGCAGGTAGAACAACTTTTGTGGTGTCTTTCAGATGCCTACTGGAGCAATGTAAAAACTACCAACAGAACTCCTGTCTGGCACCTTCCCCGGTGGAGTTGTGCATGGGGTGTGTTTGGAACATTTTGTCACCGGCCGACTCCAAAATTCAGCGGTTCCCCATCTCAGCCCAGAAAGCAGGTAGAACAACTTTTGTAGTGCCTTTCAGCTGCCTACCAAGGTAGTGTAAAAACTACTAAGAGAACTCCTGTCTGGCACCTTCCCCGGTGGAGTTGTGCAGGGGGTGTGTTTGGAACATTTTGTCACCAGACGAGTCCAAAATTCAGCTTTTCCCCATCTCAGCCCAGAAAGCAGGTAGAACAACTTTTGTGGTGCCTTTCAGGTTCCTACCAAGGTAGTGTAAAAACTACCAGGAGAACTCCTGTCTGGCACCTTCCCCGGTGGAGTTGTGCATGGGGTGTGTTTGGAACATTTTGTCACCGGCCGACTCCAAAATTCAGCGGTTCCCCATCTCAGCCCAGAAAGCAGGTAGAACAACTTTTGTGGTGCCTTTCAGCTGCCTACCAAGGTAGTGTAAAAACTACCAACAGAACTCGTCCCTGGCACCTTCCCCGGTGGAGTTGTGCATGGGGTGTGTTTGGAACATTTTTTCACCGGCCGAGTCCAAAATTCAGCGGTTCCCCATCTCAGCCCAGAAAGCAGGTAGAACAACTTTTGTGGTGTCTTTCAGCTGCCTACCGGAGCAATGTAAAAACTACCAGGAGAACTCCTGTCTGGCACCTTCCCCGGTGGAGTTGTGCATGGGGTGTGTTTGGAACATTTTGTCACCAGCCGAGTCCAAAATTCAGCGGTTCCCCATCTCAGCCCAGAAAGCAGGTAGAACAACTTTTGTGGTGCCTTTCAGCTGCCTACCAAGGTAGTGTAAAAACTACTAAGAGAACTCCTGCCCGGCACCTTCCCCGGTGGAGTTGTGCATGGGGTGTCTTTGGAACATTTTGTCACCGGCCGAGTCCAAAATTCAGCGATTCCCCATCTCAGCCCAGAAAGCAGGAAGAACAACTTTTGTGGTGTCCTTTTGATGCCTACAGGAGCAATGTAAAAACTACCAACAGAACTCGTCCCTGGCACCTTCGCTAGTGGAGTTGTGCATGGGGTGTGTTTATTAAAATTTTGTCACCAGCCGACTCCAAAATTCAGCGGTTCCCCATCTCAGCCCAGAAAGCAGGTAGAACAACTTTTGTGGTGCCTTTCAGATGCCTACCGGAGCAATGTAAAAACTACCAGGAGAACTCCTGTCTGGCACCTTCCCCGGTGGAGTTGTGCATGGGGTGTGTTTGGAACATTTTGTCACCGGCCGAGTCCAAAATTCAGCGATTCCCCATCTCAGCCCAGAAAGCAGGAAGAACAACTTTTGTGGTGTCCTTTTGATGCCTACAGGAGCAATGTAAAAACTACCAACAGAACTCGTCCCTGGCACCTTCGCTAGTGGAGTTGTGCATGGGGTGTGTTTATTAAAATTTTGTCACCAGCCGACTCCAAAATTCAGCGGTTCCCCATCTCAGCCCAGAAAGCAGGTAGAACAACTTTTGTGGTGCCTTTCAGATGCCTACCGGAGCAATGTAAAAACTACCAGGAGAACTCCTGTCTGGCACCTTCCCCGGTGGAGTTGTGCATGGGGTGTGTTTGGAACATTTTGTCACCGGCCGACTCCAAAATTCAGCGGTTCCCCATCTCAGCCCAGAAAGCAGGTAGAACAACTTTTGTGGTGTCCTTTTGATGCCTACCGGAGCAATGTAAAAACTACCAGGAGAACTCCTGTCTGGCACCTTCGCTAGTGGAGTTGTGCATGGGGTGTGTTTGGAACATTTTTTCACCGGCCGACTCCAAAATTCAGCGGTTCCCCATCTCAGCCCAGAAAGCAGGTAGAACAACTTTTGTGGTGTCTTTCAGATGCCTACCGGAGCAATGTAAAAACTACCAGGAGAACTCCTGTCTGGCACCTTCCCCGGTGGAGTTGTGCATGGGGTGTGTTTGGAACATTTTGTCACTGGCCGACTCCAAAATTCAGCGGTTCCCCATCTCAGCCCAGAAAGCAGGTAGAACAACTTTTGTGGTGCCTTTCAGCTGCCTACCAAGGTAGTGTAAAAACTACTAAGAGAACTCCTGTCTGGCACCTTCCCCGGTGGAGTTGTGCATGGGGTGTGTTTGGAACATTTTGTCACCGGCCGACTCCAAAATTCAGCGGTTCCCCATCTCAGCCCAGAAAGCAGGTAGAACAACTTTTGTGGTGTCTTTCAGATGCCTACCAAGGTAGTGTAAAAACTACTAAGAGAACTCCTGTCTGGCACCTTCCCCGGTGGAGTTGTGCCGGGGGGTGTGTTTGGAACATTTTGTCACCGGCCGACTCCAAAATTCAGCGGTTCCCCATCTCAGCCCAGAAAGCAGGTAGAACAACTTTTGTGGTGTCTTTCAGATGCCTACCGGAGCAATGTAAAAACTACCAGGAGAACTCCTGTCTGGCACCTTCCCCGGTGGAGTTGTGCATGGGGTGTGTTTGGAACATTTTGTCACCAGCCGAGTCCAAAATTCAGCGGTTCCCCATCTCAGCCCAGAAAGCAGGTAGAACAACTTTTGTGGTGCCTTTCAGCTGCCTACCAAGGTAGTGTAAAAACTACTAAGAGAACTCCTGCCCGGCACCTTCCCCGGTGGAGTTGTGCATGGGGTGTCTTTGGAACATTTTGTCACCGGCCGAGTCCAAAATTCAGCGATTCCCCATCTCAGCCCAGAAAGCAGGAAGAACAACTTTTGTGGTGTCCTTTTGATGCCTACAGGAGCAATGTAAAAACTACCAACAGAACTCGTCCCTGGCACCTTCGCTAGTGGAGTTGTGCATGGGGTGTGTTTATTAAAATTTTGTCACCAGCCGACTCCAAAATTCAGCGGTTCCCCATCTCAGCCCAGAAAGCAGGTAGAACAACTTTTGTGGTGCCTTTCAGATGCCTACCGGAGCAATGTAAAAACTACCAGGAGAACTCCTGTCTGGCACCTTCCCCGGTGGAGTTGTGCATGGGGTGTGTTTGGAACATTTTGTCACCGGCCGACTCCAAAATTCAGCGGTTCCCCATCTCAGCCCAGAAAGCAGGTAGAACAACTTTTGTGGTGTCCTTTTGATGCCTACCGGAGCAATGTAAAAACTACCAGGAGAACTCCTGTCTGGCACCTTCGCTAGTGGAGTTGTGCATGGGGTGTGTTTGGAACATTTTGTCACCGGCCGACTCCAAAATTCAGCGGTTCCCCATCTCAGCCCAGAAAGCAGGTAGAACAACTTTTGTGGTGTCTTTCAGATGCCTACCGGAGCAATGTAAAAACTACCAGGAGAACTCCTGTCTGGCACCTTCCCCGGTGGAGTTGTGCATGGGGTGTGTTTGGAACATTTTGTCACTGGCCGACTCCAAAATTCAGCGGTTCCCCATCTCAGCCCAGAAAGCAGGTAGAACAACTTTTGTGGTGCCTTTCAGCTGCCTACCAAGGTAGTGTAAAAACTACTAAGAGAACTCCTGTCTGGCACCTTCCCCGGTGGAGTTGTGCATGGGGTGTGTTTGGAACATTTTGTCACCGGCCGACTCCAAAATTCAGCGGTTCCCCATCTCAGCCCAGAAAGCAGGTAGAACAACTTTTGTGGTGTCTTTCAGATGCCTACCAAGGTAGTGTAAAAACTACTAAGAGAACTCCTGTCTGGCACCTTCCCCGGTGGAGTTGTGCCGGGGGGTGTGTTTGGAACATTTTGTCACCGGCCGACTCCAAAATTCAGCGGTTCCCCATCTCAGCCCAGAAAGCAGGTAGAACAACTTTTGTGGTGTCTTTCAGATGCCTACCGGAGCAATGTAAAAACTACCAGGAGAACTCCTGTCTGGCACCTTCCCCGGTGGAGTTGTGCATGGGGTGTGTTTGGAACATTTTGTCACCAGCCGAGTCCAAAATTCAGCGGTTCCCCATCTCAGCCCAGAAAGCAGGTAGAACAACTTTTGTGGTGCCTTTCAGCTGCCTACCAAGGTAGTGTAAAAACTACTAAGAGAACTCCTGCCCGGCACCTTCCCCGGTGGAGTTGTGCATGGGGTGTCTTTGGAACATTTTGTCACCGGCCGAGTCCAAAATTCAGCGATTCCCCATCTCAGCCCAGAAAGCAGGAAGAACAACTTTTGTGGTGTCCTTTTGATGCCTACAGGAGCAATGTAAAAACTACCAACAGAACTCGTCCCTGGCACCTTCGCTAGTGGAGTTGTGCATGGGGTGTGTTTATTAAAATTTTGTCACCAGCCGACTCCAAAATTCAGCGGTTCCCCATCTCAGCCCAGAAAGCAGGTAGAACAACTTTTGTGGTGTCTTTCAGATGCCTACCGGAGCAATGTAAAAACTACCAGGAGAACTCCTGTCTGGCACCTTCCCCGGTGGAGTTGTGCATGGGGTGTGTTTGGAACATTTTGTCACCGGCCGACTCGAAAATTCAGCGGTTCCCCATCTCAGCCCAGAAAGCAGGTAGAACAACTTTTGTGGTGTCTTTCAGATGCCTACTGGAGCAATGTAAAAACTACCAGGAGAACTCCTGTCTGGCACCTTCCCGGGTGGAGTTGTGCATGGGGTGTGTTTGGAACATTTTGTCACCAGCCGACTCCAAAATTCAGTGGTTCCCCATCTCAGCCCAGAAAGCAGGTAGAACAACTTTTGTGGTGTCTTTCAGATGCCTACCGGAGCAATGTAAAAACTACCAGGAGAACTCCTGTCTGGCACCTTCCCCGGTGGAGTTGTGCATGGGGTGTGTTTGGAACATTTTGTCACCGGCCGACTCCAAAATTCAGCGGTTCCCCATCTCAGCCCAGAAAGCAGGTAGAACAACTTTTGTGGTGCCTTTCAGCTGCCTACCAAGGTAGTGTAAAAACTACTAAGAGAACTCCTGTCTGGCACCTTCCCCGGTGGAGTTGTGCATGGGGTGTGTTTGGAACATTTTGTCACCGGCCGACTCCAAAATTCAGCGGTTCCCCATCTCAGCCCAGAAAGCAGGTAGAACAACTTTTGTGGTGTCTTTCAGATGCCTACCAAGGTAGTGTAAAAACTACTAAGAGAACTCCTGTCTGGCACCTTCCCCGGTGGAGTTGTGCATGGGGTGTGTTTGGAACATTTTGTCACCGGCCGACTCCAAAATTCAGCGGTTCCCCATCTCAGCCCAGAAAGCAGGAAGAACAACTTTTGTGGTGCCTTTCAGCTGCCTACCAAGGTAGTGTAAAAACTACTAAGAGAACTCCTGTCTGGCACCTTCCCCGGTGGAGTTGTGCATGGGGTGTGTTTGGAACATTTTGTCACCGGCCGACTCCAAAATTCAGCGGTTCCCCATCTCAGCCCAGAAAGCAGGTAGAACAACTTTTGTGGTGTCTTTCAGATGCCTACCAAGGTAGTGTAAAAACTACTAAGAGAACTCCTGTCTGGCACCTTCCCCGGTGGAGTTGTGCCGGGGGGTGTGTTTGGAACATTTTGTCACCGGCCGACTCCAAAATTCAGCGGTTCCCCATCTCAGCCCAGAAAGCAGGTAGAACAACTTTTGTGGTGTCTTTCAGATGCCTACCGGAGCAATGTAAAAACTACCAGGAGAACTCCTGTCTGGCACCTTCCCCGGTGGAGTTGTGCATGGGGTGTGTTTGGAACATTTTGTCACCAGCCGAGTCCAAAATTCAGCGGTTCCCCATCTCAGCCCAGAAAGCAGGTAGAACAACTTTTGTGGTGCCTTTCAGCTGCCTACCAAGGTAGTGTAAAAACTACTAAGAGAACTCCTGCCCGGCACCTTCCCCGGTGGAGTTTTGCATGGGGTGTCTTTGGAACATTTTGTCACCGGCCGAGTCCAAAATTCAGCGATTCCCCATCTCAGCCCAGAAAGCAGGAAGAACAACTTTTGTGGTGTCCTTTTGATGCCTACAGGAGCAATGTAAAAACTACCAGGAGAACTCGTCCCTGGCACCTTCGCTAGTGGAGTTGTGCATGGGGTGTGTTTATTAAAATTTTGTCACCAGCCGACTCCAAAATTCAGCGGTTCCCCATCTCAGCCCAGAAAGCAGGTAGAACAACTTTTGTGGTGTCTTTCAGATGCCTACCGGAGCAATGTAAAAACTACCAGGAGAACTCCTGTCTGGCACCTTCCCCGGTGGAGTTGTGCATGGGGTGTGTTTGGAACATTTTGTCACCGGCCGACTCCAAAATTCAGCGGTTCCCCATCTCAGCCCAGAAAGCAGGTAGAACAACTTTTGTGGTGTCTTTCAGATGCCTACTGGAGCAATGTAAAAACTACCAGGAGAACTCCTGTCTGGCACCTTCCCCGGTGGAGTTGTGCATGGGGTGTGTTTGGAACATTTTGTCACCAGCCGACTCCAAAATTCAGTGGTTCCCCATCTCAGCCCAGAAAGCAGGTAGAACAACTTTTGTGGTGTCTTTCAGATGCCTACCGGAGCAATGTAAAAACTACCAGGAGAACTCCTGTCTGGCACCTTCCCCGGTGGAGTTGTGCATGGGGTGTGTTTGGAACATTTTGTCACCGGCCAACTCCAAAATTCAGCGGTTCCCCATCTCAGCCCAGAAAGCAGGTAGAACAACTTTTGTGGTGCCTTTCAGCTGCCTACCAAGGTAGTGTAAAAACTACTAAGAGAACTCCTGTCTGGCACCTTCCCCGGTGGAGTTGTGCATGGGGTGTGTTTGGAACATTTTGTCACCGGCCGACTCCAAAATTCAGCGGTTCCCCATCTCAGCCCAGAAAGCAGGTAGAACAACTTTTGTGGTGTCTTTCAGATGCCTACCAAGGTAGTGTAAAAACTACTAAGAGAACTCCTGTCTGGCACCTTCCCCGGTGGAGTTGTGCATGGGGTGTGTTTGGAACATTTTTTCACCGGCCGACTCCAAAATTCAGCGGTTCCCCATCTCAGCCCAGAAAGCAGGTAGAACAACTTTTGTGGTGTCTTTCAGATGCCTACCGGAGCAATGTAAAAACTACCAGGAGAACTCCTGTCTGGCACCTTCCCCGGTGGAGTTGTGCATGGGGTGTCTTTGGAACATTTTGTCACCGGCCGACTCCAAAATTCAGCGGTTCCCCATCTCAGCCCAGAAAGCAGGTAGAACAACTTTTGTGGTGCCTTTCAGCTGCCTACCAAGGTAGTGCAAAAACTACCAGGAGAACTCCTGTCTGGCACCTTCCCCGGTGGAGTTGTGCATGGGGTGTGTTTGGAACATTTTGTCACCGGCCGACTCCAAAATTCAGCGGTTCCCCATCTCAGCCCAGAAAGCAGGTAGAACAACTTTTGTGGTGTCTTTCAGATGACTACCGGAGCAATGTAAAAACTACCAGGAGAACTCCTGTCTGGCACCTTCCCCGGTGGAGTTGTGCATGGGGTGTGTTTGGAACATTTTGTCACCGGCCGACTCCAAAATTCAGCGGTTCCCCATCTCAGCCCAGAAGGCAGGTAGAACAACTTTTGTGGTGCCTTTCAGCTGCCTACCAAGGTAGTGTAAAAACTACCAGGAGAGCTCCTGTCTGGCACCTTCCCCGGTGGAGTTGTGCATGGGGTGTGTTTGGAACATTTTGTCACCGGCCGACTCCAAAATTCAGCGGTTCCCCATCTCAGCCCAGAAAGCAGGTAGAACAACTTTTGTGGTGTCCTTTCGATGCCTACAGGAGCAATGTAAAAACTCCCAACAGAACTCGTCCCTGGCACCTTCGCTAGTGGAGTTGTGCATGGGGTGTGTTTGGAACATTTTGTCACCGGCCGACTCCAAAATTCAGCGGTTCCCCATCTCAGCCCCGAAAGCAGGTAGAACAACTTTTGTGGTGCCTTTCAGCTGCCTCCCGGAGCAATGTAAAAACTACCAGGAGAACTCCTGTCTGGCACCTTCCCCGGTGGAGTTGTGCATGGGGTGTGTTTGGAACATTTTGTCACCGGCCGACTCCAAAATTCAGCGGTTCCCCATCTCAGCCCAGAAAGCAGGTAGAACAACTTTTGTGGTGTCTTTCAGGTTCCTACCAAGGTAGTGTAAAAACTACTAAGAGAACTCCTGTCTGGCACCTTCCCCGGTGGAGTTGTGCCGGGGGGTGTGTTTGGAACATTTTGTCACCGGCCGACTCCAAAATTCAGCGGTTCCCCATCTCAGCCCAGAAAGCAGGTAGAACAACTTTTGTGGTGTCTTTCAGATGCCTACCGGAGCAGTGTAAAAACTACCAGGAGAACTCCTGTCTGGCACCTTCCCCGGTGGAGTTGTGCATGGGGTGTGTTTGGAACATTTTGTCACCGGCCGACTCCAAAATTCAGCGGTTCCCCATCTCAGCCCAGAAAGCAGGTAGAACAACTTTTGTGGTGTCTTTCAGATGCCTACCAAGGCAGTGTAAAAACTACCAGGAGAACTCCTTTCTGGCACCTTCCCCGGTGGAGTTGTGCATGGGGTGTGTTTGGAACATTTTGTCACCGGCCGACTCCAAAATTCAGCGGTTCCCCATCTCAGCCCAGAAAGCAGGAAGAACAACTTTTGTGGTGTCTTTCAGGTTCCTACCAAGGTAGTGTAAAAACTACTAAGAGAACTCCTGTCTGGCACCTTCCCCGGTGGAGTTGTGCCGGGGGGTGTTTGGAACATTTTTTCACCGGCCGACTCCAAAATTCAGCGGTTCCCCATCTCAGCCCAGAAAGCAGGTAGAACAACTTTTGTGGTGTCTTTCAGATGCCTACCGGAGCAATGTAAAAACTACCAGGAGAACTCCTGTCTGGCACCTTCCCCGGTGGAGTTGTGCATGGGGTGTGTTTGGAACATTTTGTCACCGGCCGACTCCAAAATTCAGCGGTTCCCCATCTCAGCCCAGAAAGCAGGTAGAACAACTTTTGTGGTGCCTTTCAGATGCCTCCCGGAGCAATGTAAAAACTACCAGGAGAACTCCTGTCTGGCACCTTCCCCGGTGGAGTTGTGCATGGGGTGTGTTTGGAACATTTTGTCACCGGCCGACTCCAAAATTCAGCGGTTCCCCATCTCAGCCCAGAAGGCAGGTAGAACAACTTTTGTGGTGCCTTTCAGCTGCCTACCAAGGTAGTGTAAAAACTACCAGGAGAACTCCTGTCTGGCACCTTCCCCGGTGGAGTTGTGCATGGGGTGTGTTTGGAACATTTTGTCACCGGCCGACTCCAAAATTCAGCGGTTCCCCATCTCAGCCCAGAAAGCAGGTAGAACAACTTTTGTGGTGTCTTTCACATGCCTACAGGAGCAATGTAAAAACTACCAACAGAACTCGTCCCTGGCACCTTCGCTAGTGGAGTTGTGCATGGGGTGTGTTTGGAACATTTTGTCACCGGCCGACTCCAAAATTCAGCGGTTCCCCATCTCAGCCCAGAAAGCAGGTAGAACAACTTTTGTGGTGTCTTTCAGGTTCCTACCAAGGTAGTGTAAAAACTACTAAGAGAACTCCTGTCTGGCACCTTCCCCGGTGGAGTTGTGCATGGGGTGTGTTTGGAACATTTTGTCACCGGCCGACTCCAAAATTCAGCGGTTCCCCATCTCAGCCCAGAAAGCAGGTAGAACAACTTTTGTGGTGTCTTTCAGATGCCTACCGGAGCAGTGTAAAAACTACCAGGAGAACTCCTGTCTGGCACCTTCCCCGGTGGAGTTGTGCATGGGGTGTGTTTGGAACATTTTGTCACCGGCCGACTCCAAAATTCAGCGGTTCCCCATCTCAGCCCAGAAAGCAGGTAGAACAACTTTTGTGGTGTCTTTCAGATGCCTACCAAGGTAGTGTAAAAACTACCAGGAGAACTCCTGTCTGGCACCTTCCCCGGTGGAGTTGTGCATGGGGTGTGTTTGGAACATTTTGTCACCGGCCGACTCCAAAATTCAGCGGTTCCCCATCTCAGCCCAGAAAGCAGGTAGAACAACTTTTGTGGTGTCTTTCACATGCCTACCGGAGCAATGTAAAAACTACCAGGAGAACTCCTGTCTGGCACCTTCCCCGGTGGAGTTGTGCATGGGGTGTGTTTGGAACATTTTGTCACCGGCCGACTCCAAAATTCAGCGGTTCCCCATCTCAGCCCAGAAAGCAGGTAGAACAACTTTTGTGGTGCCTTTCAGCTGCCTACCAAGGTAGTGTAAAAACTACCAGGAGAACTCCTGTCTGGCACCTTCCCCGGTGGAGTTGTGCAGGGGGTGTGTTTGGAACATTTTGTCACCGGCCGACTCCAAAATTCAGCGGTTCCCCATCTCAGCCCAGAAAGCAGGTAGAACAACTTTTGTAGTGCCTTTCAGCTGCCTACCAAGGTAGTGTAAAAACTACTAAGAGAACTCCTGTCTGGCACCTTCGCTAGTGGAATTGTGCAGGGGGTGTGTTTGGAACATTTTGTCACCAGCCGAGTCCAAAATTCAGCGGTTCCCCATCTCAGCCCAGAAAGCAGGTAGAACAACTTTTGTGGTGCCTTTCAGGTTCCTACCAAGGTAGTGTAAAAACTATCAAGAGAACTCTTGTCTGGCACCTTCCCCGGTGGAGTTGTGCATGGGGTGTGTTTGGAACATTTTGTCACCGGCCGACTCCAAAATTCAGCGGTTCCCCATCTCAGCCCAGAAAGCAGGTAGAACAACTTTTGTGGTGTCTTTCAGCTGCCTACCAAGGTAGTGTAAAAACTACTAAGAGAACTCCTGTCTGGCACCTTCCCCGGTGGAGTTGTGCATGGGGTGTGTTTGGAACATTTTGTCACCGGCCGACTCCAAAATTCAGCGGTTCCCCATCTCAGCCCAGAAAGCAGGAAGAACAACTTTTGTGGTGTCTTTCAGGTTCCTACCAAGGTAGTGTAAAAACTACTAAGAGAACTCCTGTCTGGCACCTTCCCCGGTGGAGTTGTGCATGGGGTGTGTTTGGAACATTTTGTCACCGGCCGACTCCAAAATTCAGCGGTTCCCCATCTCAGCCCAGAAAGCAGGTAGAACAACTTTTGTGGTGTCCTTTTGATGCCTACCGGAGCAATGTAAAAACTACCAACAGAACTCGTCCCTGGCACCTTCCCCGGTGGAGTTGTGCATGGGGTGTGTTTGGAACATTTTGTCACCGGCCGAATCCAAAATTCAGCGGTTCCCCATCTCAGCCCAGAAAGCAGGTAGAACAACTTTTGTGGTGCCTTTCAGCTGCCTACCAAGGTAGTGTAAAAACTACCAGGAGAACTCCTGTCTGGCACCTTCCCCGGTGGAGTTGTGCATGGGGTGTGTTTGGAACATTTTGTCACCGGCCGAGTCCAAAATTCAGCGGTTCCCCATCTCAGCCCAGAAAGCAGGTAGAACAACTTTTGTGGTGCCTTTCAGCTGCCTACCAAGGTAGTGTAAAAACTACTAAGAGAACTCCTGTCTGGCACCTTCCCCGGTGGAGTTGTGCATGGGGTGTGTTTGGAACATTTTGTCACTGGCCGACTCCAAAATTCAGCGGTTCCCCATCTCAGCCCAGAAAGCAGGTAGAACAACTTTTGTGGTGCCTTTCAGCTGCCTCCCGGAGCAATGTAAAAACTACCAGGAGAACTCCTGTCTGGCACCTTCCCCGGTGGAGTTGTGCATGGGGTGTGTTTGGAACATTTTGTCACCGGCCGACTCCAAAATTCAGTGGTTCCCCATCTCAGCCCAGAAAGCAGGTAGAACAACTTTTGTGGTGTCTTTCAGGTTCCTACCAAGGTAGTGTAAAAACTACTAAGAGAACTCCTGTCTGGCACCTTCCCCGGTGGAGTTGTGCCGGGGGGTGTGTTTGGAACATTTTGTCACCGGCCGACTCCAAAATTCAGCGGTTCCCCATCTCAGCCCAGAAAGCAGGTAGAACAACTTTTGTGGTGTCTTTCAGATGCCTACCGGAGCAGTGTAAAAACTACCAGGAGAACTCCTGTCTGGCACCTTCCCCGGTGGAGTTGTGCATGGGGTGTGTTTGGAACATTTTGTCACCGGCCGACTCCAAAATTCAGCGGTTCCCCATCTCAGCCCAGAAAGCAGGTAGAACAACTTTTGTGGTGTCTTTCAGATGCCTACCAAGGTAGTGTAAAAACTACCAGGAGAACTCCTGTCTGGCACCTTCCCCGGTGGAGTTGTGCATGGGGTGTGTTTGGAACATTTTGTCACCGGCCGACTCCAAAATTCAGCGGTTCCCCATCTCAGCCCAGAAAGCAGGTAGAACAACTTTTGTGGTGTCTTTCAGATGCCTACTGGAGCAATGTAAAAACTACCAGGAGAACTCCTGTCTGGCACCTTCCCCGGTGGAGTTGTGCATGGGGTGTGTTTGGAACATTTTGTCACCGGCCGACTCCAAAATTCAGCGGTTCCCCATCTCAGCCCAGAAAGCAGGTAGAACAACTTTTGTGGTGCCTTTCAGGTGCCTACCAAGGTAGTGTAAAAACTACCAGGAGAACTCCTGTCTGGCACCTTCCCCGGTGGAGTTGTGCAGGGGGTGTGTTTGGAACATTTTGTCACCGGCCGACTCCAAAATTCAGCGGTTCCCCATCTCAGCCCAGAAAGCAGGTAGAACAACTTTTGTGGTGCCTTTAAGCTGCCTACCAAGGTAGTGTAAAAACTACTAAGAGAACTCCTGTCTGGCACCTTCCCCGGTGGAGTTGTGCAGGGGGTGTGTTTGGAACATTTTGTCACCAGCCGAGTCCAAAATTCAGCGGTTCCCCATCTCAGCCCAGAAAGCAGGTAGAACAACTTTTGTGGTGCCTTTCAGCTGCCTACCAAGGTAGTGTAAAAACTACCAGGAGAACTCCTGTCTGGCACCTTCCCCGGTGGAGTTGTGCATGGCGTGTGTTTGGAACATTTTGTCACCGGCCGACTCCAAAATTCAGCGGTTCCCCATCTCAGCCCAGAAAGCAGGTAGAACAACTTTTGTGGTGCCTTTCAGCTGCCTACCAAGGTAGTGTAAAAACTACCAACAGAACTCGTCCCTGGCACCTTCCCCGGTGGAGTTGTGCATGGGGTGTGTTTGGAACATTTTGTCACCGGCCGAGTCCAAAATTCAGCGGTTCCCCATCTCAGCCCAGAAAGCAGGTAGAACAACTTTTGTGGTGTCTTTCAGCTGCCTACCGGAGCAATGTAAAAACTACCAGGAGAACTCCTGTCTGGCACCTTCCCCGGTGGAGTTGTGCATGGGGTGTGTTTGGAACATTTTGTCACCAGCCGAGTCCAAAATTCAGCGGTTCCCCATCTCAGCCCAGAAAGCAGGTAGACCAACTTTTGTGGTGCCTTTCAGCTGCCTACAAAGGTAGTGTAAAAACTACTAAGAGAACTCCTGTCTGGCACCTTCCCCGGTGGAGTTGTGCATGGGGTGTCTTTGGAACATTTTGTCACCGGCCGAGTCCAAAATTCAGCGATTCCCCATCTCAGCCCAGAAAGCAGGAAGAACAACTTTTGTGGTGTCCTTTTGATGCCTACAGGAGCAATGTAAAAACTACCAACAGAACTCGTCCCTGGCACCTTCGCTAGTGGAGTTGTGCATGGGGTGTGTTTATTAAAATTTTGACACCAGCCGACTCCAAAATTCAGCGGTTCCCCATCTCAGCCCAGAAAGCAGGTAGAACAACTTTTGTGGTGCCTTTCAGATGCCTACCGGAGCAATGTAAAAACTACCAGGAGAACTCCTGTCTGGCACCTTCCCCGGTGGAGTTGTGCATGGGGTGTGTTTGGAACATTTTGTCACCGGCCGAGTCCAAAATTCAGCGGTTCCCCATCTCAGCCCAGAAAGCAGGTAGAACAACTTTTGTGGTGTCTTTCAGGTTCCTACCAAGGTAGTGTAAAAACTACTAAGAGAACTCCTGTCTGGCACCTTCCCCGGTGGAGTTGTGCCGGGGGGTGTGTTTGGAACATTTTGTCACCGGCCGACTCCAAAATTCAGCGGTTCCCCATCTCAGCCCAGAAAGCAGGTAGAACAACTTTTGTGGTGTCTTTCAGATGCCTACCGGAGCAGTGTAAAAACTACCAGGAGAACTCCTGTCTGGCACCTTCGCTAGTGGAGTTGTGCATGGGGTGTGTTTGGAACATTTTGTCACCGGCCGACTCCAAAATTCAGCGGTTCCCCATCTCAGCCCAGAAAGCAGGTAGAACAACTTTTGTGGTGTCTTTCAGATGCCTACTGGAGCAATGTAAAAACTACCAGGAGAACTCCTGTCTGGCACCTTCCCCGGTGGAGTTGTGCATGGGGTGTGTTTGGAACATTTTGTCACCGGCCGACTCCAAAATTCAGCGGTTCCCCATCTCAGCCCAGAAAGCAGGTAGAACAACTTTTGTGGTGCCTTTCAGGTGCCTACCAAGGTAGTGTAAAAACTACCAGGAGAACTCCTGTCTGGCACCTTCCCCGGTGGAGTTGTGCATGGGGTGTGTTTGGAACATTTTGTCACCGGCCGACTCCAAAATTCAGCGGTTCCCCATCTCAGCCCAGAAAGCAGGTAGAACAACTTTTGTAGTGCCTTTCAGCTGCCTACCAAGGTAGTGTAAAAACTACTAAGAGAACTCCTGTCTGGCACCTTCCCCGGTGGAGTTGTGCAGGGGGTGTGTTTGGAACATTTTGTCACCAGCCGAGTCCAAAATTCAGCGGTTCCCCATCTCAGCCCAGAAAGCAGGTAGAACAACTTTTGTGGTGCCTTTCAGCTGCCTACCAAGGTAGTGTAAAAACTACCAGGAGAACTCCTGTCTGGCACCTTCCCCGGTGGAGTTGTGCATGGCGTGTGTTTGGAACATTTTGTCACCGGCCGACTCCAAAATTCAGCGGTTCCCCATCTCAGCCCAGAAAGCAGGTAGAACAACTTTTGTGGTGCCTTTCAGCTGCCTACCAAGGTAGTGTAAAAACTACCAACAGAACTCGTCCCTGGCACCTTCCCCGGTGGAGTTGTGCATGGGGTGTGTTTGGAACATTTTTTCACCGGCCGAGTCCAAAATTCAGCGGTTCCCCATCTCAGCCCAGAAAGCAGGTAGAACAACTTTTGTGGTGTCTTTCAGCTGCCTACCGGAGCAATGTAAAAACTACCAGGAGAACTCCTGTCTGGCACCTTCCCCGGTGGAGTTGTGCATGGGGTGTGTTTGGAACATTTTGTCACCAGCCGAGTCCAAAATTCAGCGGTTCCCCATCTCAGCCCAGAAAGCAGGTAGACCAACTTTTGTGGTGCCTTTCAGCTGCCTACCAAGGTAGTGTAAAAACTACTAAGAGAACTCCTGTCTGGCACCTTCCCCGGTGGAGTTGTGCATGGGGTGTCTTTGGAACATTTTGTCACCGGCCGAGTCCAAAATTCAGCGATTCCCCATCTCAGCCCAGAAAGCAGGAAGAACAACTTTTGTGGTGTCCTTTTGATGCCTACAGGAGCAATGTAAAAACTACCAACAGAACTCGTCCCTGGCACCTTCGCTAGTGGAGTTGTGCATGGGGTGTGTTTATTAAAATTTTGTCACCAGCCGACTCCAAAATTCAGCGGTTCCCCATCTCAGCCCAGAAAGCAGGTAGAACAACTTTTGTGGTGCCTTTCAGATGCCTACCGGAGCAATGTAAAAACTACCAGGAGAACTCCTGTCTGGCACCTTCCCCGGTGGAGTTGTGCATGGGGTGTGTTTGGAACATTTTGTCACCGGCCGACTCCAAAATTCAGCGGTTCCCCATCTCAGCCCAGAAAGCAGGTAGAATAACTTTTGTGGTGTCTTTCAGATGCCTACTGGAGCAATGTAAAAACTACCAGGAGAACTCCTGTCTGGCACCTTCCCCGGTGGAGTTGTGCATGGGGTGTGTTTGGAACATTTTGTCACCGGCCGACTCCAAAATTCAGCGGTTCCCCATCTCAGCCCAGAAAGCAGGTAGAACAATTTTTGTGGTGCCTTTCAGCTGCCTACCAAGGTAGTGTAAAAACTATTAAGAGAACTCCTGTCTGGCACCTTCCCTGGTGGAGTTGTGCCGGGGGGTGTGTTTGGAACATTTTGTCACCAGCCGACTCCAAAATTCAGCGGTTCCCCATCTCAGCCCAGAAAGCAGGTAGAACAACTTTTGTGGTGCCTTTCAGCTGCCTACCAAGGTAGTGTAAAAACTACTAAGAGAACTCCTGTCTGGCACCTTCCCCGGTGGAGTTGTGCCGGGGGGTGTGTTTGGAACATTTTGTCACCGGCCGACTCCAAAATTCAGCGGTTCCCCATCTCAGCCCAGAAAGCAGGTAGAACAACTTTTGTGGTGTCTTTCAAATGCCTACCGGAGCAATGTAATAACTACCAGGAGAACTCCTGTCTGGCACCTTCCCCGGTGGAGTTGTGCATGGGGTGTGTTTGGAACATTTTGTCACCAGCCGAGTCCAAAATTCAGCGGTTCCCCATCTCAGCCCAGAAAGCAGGTAGAACAACTTTTGTGGTGCCTTTCAGCTGCCTACCAAGGTAGTGTAAAAACTACTAAGAGAACTCCTGCCCGGCACCTTCCCCGGTGGAGTTGTGCATGGGGTGTCTTTGGAACATTTTGTCACCGGCCGACTCCAAAATTCAGCGATTCCCCATCTCAGCCCAGAAAGCAGGAAGAACAACTTTTGTGGTGTCCTTTTGATGCCTACAGGAGCAATGTAAAAACTACCAACAGAACTCGTCCCTGGCACCTTCGCTAGTGGAGTTGTGCATGGGGTGTGTTTATTAAAATTTTGTCACCAGCCGACTCCAAAATTCAGCGGTTCCCCATCTCAGCCCAGAAAGCAGGTAGAACAACTTTTGTGGTGTCTTTCAGATGCCTACCGGAGCAATGTAAAAACTACCAGGAGAACTCCTGTCTGGCACCTTCCCCGGTGGAGTTGTGCATGGGGTGTGTTTGGAACATTTTGTCACCGGCCGACTCCAAAATTCAGCGGTTCCCCATCTCAGCCCAGAAAGCAGGAAGAACAACTTTTGTGGTGTCTTTCAGATGCCTACTGGAGCAATGTAAAAACTACCAGGAGAACTCCTGTCTGGCACCTTCCCCGGTGGAGTTGTGCATGGGGTGTGTTTGGAACATTTTGTCACCAGCCGAGTCCAAAATTCAGCGGTTCCCCATCTCAGCCCAGAAAGCAGGTAGAACAACTTTTGTGGTGTCTTTCAGATGCCTACCGGAGCAATGTAAAAACTACCAGGAGAACTCCTGTCTGGCACCTTCCCCGGTGGAGTTGTGCATGGGGTGTGTTTGGAACATTTTGTCACCGGCCGACTCCAAAATTCAGCGGTTCCCCATCTCAGCCCAGAAAGCAGGTAGAACAACTTTTGTGGTGCCTTTCAGCTGCCTACCAAGGTAGTGTAAAAACTACTAAGAGAACTCCTGTCTGGCACCTTCCCCGGTGGAGTTGTGCATGGGGTGTCTTTGGAACATTTTGTCACCGGCCGAGTCCAAAATTCAGCGGTTCCCCATCTCAGCCCAGAAAGCAGGTAGAACAACTTTTGTGGTGTCTTTCAGATGCCTACCAAGGTAGTGTAAAAACTACTAAGAGAACTCCTGTCTGGCACCTTCCCCGGTGGAGTTGTGCATGGGGTGTGTTTGGAACATTTTTTCACCGGCCGACTCCAAAATTCAGCGGTTCCCCATCTCAGCCCAGAAAGCAGGTAGAACAACTTTTGTGGTGTCTTTCAGATGCCTACCGGAGCAATGTAAAAACTACCAGGAGAACTCCTGTCTGGCACCTTCCCCGGTGGAGTTGTGCATGGGGTGTGTTTGGAACATTTTGTCACCGGCCGACTCCAAAATTCAGCGGTTCCCCATCTCAGCCCAGAAAGCAGGTAGAACAACTTTTGTGGTGCCTTTCAGCTGCCTACCAAGGTAGTGCAAAAACTACCAGGAGAACTCCTGTCTGGCACCTTCCCCGGTGGAGTTGTGCATGGGGTGTGTTTGGAACATTTTGTCACCGGCCGACTCCAAAATTCAGCGGTTCCCCATCTCAGCCCAGAAAGCAGGTAGAACAACTTTTGTGGTGTCTTTCAGATGACTACCGGAGCAATGTAAAAACTACCAGGAGAACTCCTGTCTGGCACCTTCCCCGGTGGAGTTGTGCATGGGGTGTGTTTGGAACTTTTTGTCACCGGCCGAGTCCAAAATTCAGCGGTTCCCCATCTCAGCCCAGAAAGCAGGTAGAACAACTTTTGTGGTGTCTTTCAGATGCCTACCGGAGCAATGTAAAAACTACCAGGAGAACTCCTGTCTGGCACCTTCCCCGGTGGAGTTGTGCATGGGGTGTGTTTGGAACATTTTGTCACCGGCCGACTCCAAAATTCAGCGGTTCCCCATCTCAGCCCAGAAAGCAGGTAGAACAACTTTTGTGGTGCCTTTCAGCTGCCTACCAAGGTAGTGTAAAAACTACTAAGAGAACTCCTGTCTGGCACCTTCCCCGGTGGAGTTGTGCATGGGGTGTGTTTGGAACATTTTGTCACCGGCCGACTCCAAAATTCAGCGGTTCCCCATCTCAGCCCAGAAAGCAGGAAGAACAACTTTTGTGGTGTCTTTCAGATGCCTACCGGAGCAATGTAAAAACTACAAGGAGAACTCCTGTCTGGCACCTTCCCCGGTGGAGTTGTGCATGGGGTGTGTTTGGAACATTTTGTCACCGGCCGACTCCAAAATTCAGCGGTTCCCCATCTCAGCCCAGAAAGCAGGTAGAACAA
The DNA here is from genome assembly GCF_023638135.1 of Falco biarmicus. Lineage (NCBI taxonomy): Eukaryota > Metazoa > Chordata > Aves > Falconiformes > Falconidae > Falco > Falco biarmicus. The sequence goes on from NW_026611706.1 coordinate 33,663, forward strand.
CTTTTGTGGTGCCTTTCAGCTGCCTACCAAGGTAGTGTAAAAACTACCAAGAGAACTCCTGCCTGGCACCTTCCCCGGTGGAGTTGTGCATGGGGTGTGTTTGGAACATTTTGTCACCAGCCGACTCCAAAATTCAGCGGTTCCCCATCTCAGCCCAGAAAGCAGGTAGAACAACTTTTGTGGTGTCTTTCATATGCCTACCGGAGCAATGTAAAAACTACCAGGAGAACTCCTGTCTGGCACCTTCCCCGGTGGAGTTGTGCATGGGGTGTGTTTGGAACATTTTGTCACCAGCCGAGTCCAAATTCAGCGGTTCCCCATCTCAGCCCAGAAAGCAGGTAGAACAACTTTTGTGGTGCCTTTCAGCTGCCTACCAAGGTAGTGTAAAAACTACTAAAAGAACTCCTGCCTGGCACCTTCCCCGGTGGAGTTGTGCATGGGGTGTCTTTGGAACATTTTGTCACCGGCCGAGTCCAAAATTCAGCGATTCCCCATCTCAGCCCAGAAAGCAGGAAGAACAACTTTTGTGGTGTCCTTTTGATGCCTACAGGAGCAATGTAAAAAACTACCAACAGAACTCGTCCCTGGCACCTTCGCTAGTGGAGTTGTGCATGGGGTGTGTTTATTAAAATTTTGTCACCAGCCGAGTCCAAAATTCAGCTGTTCCCCATCTCAGCCCAGAAAGCAGGTAGAACAACTTTTGTGGTGTCTTTCAGATGCCTACCGGAGCAATGTAAAAACTACCAGGAGAACTCCTGTCTGGCACCTTCCCCGGTGGAGTTGTGCATGGGGTGTGTTTGGAACATTTTGTCACCGGCCGACTCCAAAATTCAGCGGTTCCCCATCTCAGCCCAGAAAGCAGGAAGAACAACTTTTGTGGTGCCTTTCAGGTGCCTACTGGAGCAATGTAAAAACTACCAGGAGAACTCCTGTCTGGCACCTTCCCCGGTGGAGTTGTGCATGGGGTGTGTTTGGAACTTTTGTCACCGGCCGAGTCCAAAATTCAGCGGTTCCCCATCTCAGCCCAGAAAGCAGGTAGAACAACTTTTGTGGTGTCTTTCAGATGCCTACCGGAGCAATGTAAAAACTACCAGGAGAACTCCTGTCTGGCACCTTCCCCGGTGGAGTTGTGCATGGGGTGTGTTTGGAACATTTTGTCACCGGCCGACTCCAAAATTCAGCGGTTCCCCATCTCAGCCCAGAAAGCAGGTAGAACAACTTTTGTGGTGCCTTTCAGCTGCCTACCAAGGTAGTGTAAAAACTACTAAGAGAACTCCTGTCTGGCACCTTCCCCGGTGGAATTGTGCATGGCGTGTGTTTGGAACATTTTGTCACCGGCCGACTCCAAAATTCAGCGGTTCCCCATCTCAGCCCAGAAAGCAGGTAGAACAACTTTTGTGGTGTCCTTTTGATGCCTACCGGAGCAATGTAAAAACTACCAACAGAACTCGTCCCTGGCACCTTCGCTAGTGGAGTTGTGCATGGGGTGTATTTATTAAAATTTTGTCACCAGCCGAGTCCAAAATTCAGCTGTTCCCCATCTCAGCCCAGAAAGCAGGTAGAACAACTTTTGTGGTGCCTTTCAGCTGCCTACCAAGGTAGTGTAAAAACTACCAGGAGAACTCCTGTCTGGCACCTTCCCCGGTGGAGTTGTGCATGGGGTGTGTTTGGAACATTTTGTCACCGGCCGACTCCAAAATTCAGCGGTTCCCCATCTCAGCCCAGAAAGCAGGTAGAACAACTTTTGTAGTGCCTTTCAGCTGCCTACCAAGGTAGTGTAAAAACTACTAAGAGAACTCCTGTCTGGCACCTTCCCCGGTGGAGTTGTGCAGGGGGTGTGTTTGGAACATTTTGTCACCGGCCGAGTCCAAAATTCAGCCGTTCCCCATCTCAGCCCAGAAAGCAGGTAGAACAACTTTTGTGGTGCCTTTCAGGTGCCTACCAAGGTAGTGTAAAAACTACTAAGAGAACTCCTGCCCGGCACCTTCCCCGGTGGAGTTGTGCATGGGGTGTCTTTGGAACATTTTGTCACCGGCCGAGTCCAAAATTCAGCGATTCCCCATCTCAGCCCAGAAAGCAGGAAGAACAACTTTTGTGGTGTCCTTTTGATGCCTACAGGAGCAATGTAAAAACTACCAACAGAACTCGTCCCTGGCACCTTCGCTAGTGGAGTTGTGCATGGGGTGTGTTTATTAAAATTTTGTCACCAGCCGAGTCCAAAATTCAGCTGTTCCCCATCTCAGCCCAGAAAGCAGGTAGAACAACTTTTGTGGTGTCTTTCAGATGCCTACCGGAGCAATGTAAAAACTACCAGGAGAACTCCTGTCTGGCACCTTCCCCGGTGGAGTTGTGCATGGGGTGTGTTTGGAACATTTTTTCACCGGCCGACTCCAAAATTCAGCGGTTCCCCATCTCAGCCCAGAAAGCAGGTAGAACAACTTTTGTGGTGTCTTTCAGATGCCTACTGGAGCACTGTAAAAACTACCAGGAGAACTCCTGTCTTGCACCTTCCCCGGTGGAGTTGTGCATGGGGTGTGTTTGGAACATTTTGTCACCGGCCGACTCCAAAATTCAGCTGTTCCCCATGTCAGCCCAGAAAGCAGGTAGAACAACTTTTGTGGTGCCTTTCAGCTGCCTACCGGAGCAATGTAAAAACTACCAGGAGAACTCCTGTCTGGCACCTTCCCCGGTGGAGTTGTGCATGGGGTGTGTTTGGAACATTTTGTCACCGGCCGAGTCCAAAATTCAGCGATTCCCCATCTCAGCCCAGAAAGCAGGAAGAACAACTTTTGTGGTGTCCTTTTGATGCCTACAGGAGCAATGTAAAAACTACCAACAGAACTCGTCCCTGGCACCTTCGCTAGTGGAGTTGTGCATGGGGTGTGTTTATTAAAATTTTGTCACCAGCCGAGTCCAAAATTCAGCTGTTCCCCATCTCAGCCCAGAAAGCAGGTAGAACAACTTTTGTGGTGTCTTTCAGATGCCTACCGGAGCAATGTAAAAACTACCAGGAGAACTCCTGTCTGGCACCTTCCCCGGTGGAGTTGTGTATGGGGTGTGTTTGGAACATTTTGTCACCGGCCGACTCCAAAATTCAGCGGTTCCCCATCTCAGCCCAGAAAGCAGGAAGAACAACTTTTGTGGTGCCTTTCAGGTGCCTACTGGAGCAATGTAAAAACTACCAGGAGAACTCCTGTCTGGCACCTTCCCCGGTGGAGTTGTGTATGGGGTGTGTTTGTAACATTTTGGTACCGGCCGACTCCAAAATTCAGCGGTTCCCCATCTCAGCCCAGAAAGCAGGAAGAACAACTTTTGTGGTGCCTTTCAGGTGCCTACTGGAGCAATGTAAAAACTACCAGGAGAACTCCTGTCTGGCACCTTCCCCGGTGGAGTTGTGCATGGCGTGTGTTTGGAACATTTTGTCACCGGCCGAATCCAAAATTCAGCGGTTCCCCATCTCAGCCCAGAAAGCAGGTAGAACAACTTTTGTGGTGCCTTTCAGCTGCCTACCAAGGTAGTGTAAAAACTACTAAGAGAACTCCTGTCTGGCACCTTCCCCGGTGGAGTTGTGCATGGGGTGTGTTTGGAACATTTTGTCACCGGCCGAGTCCAAAATTCAGCGGTTCCCCATCTCAGCCCAGAAAGCAGGTAGAACAACTTTTGTGGTGTCCTTTTGATGCCTACCGGAGCAATGTAAAAACTACCAACAGAACTCGTCCCTGGCACCTTCGCTAGTGGAGTTGTGCATGGGGTGTATTTATTAAAATTTTGTCACCAGCCGAGTCCAAAATTCACCGGTTCCCCATCTCAGCCCAGAAAGCAGGTAGAACAACTTTTGTGGTGCCTTTCAGCTGCCTACCAAGGTAGTGTAAAAACTACCAGGAGAACTCCTGTCTGGCACCTTCCCCGGTGGAGTTGTGCATGGGGTGTGTTTGGAACATTTTGTCACCGGCCGAGTCCAAAATTCAGCGGTTCCCCATCTCAGCCCAGAAAGCAGGTAGAACAACTTTTGTAGTGCCTTTCAGCTGCCTACCAAGGTAGTGTAAAAACTACTAAGAGAACTCCTGTCTGGCACCTTCCCCGGTGGAGTTGTGCAGGGGGTGTGTTTGGAACATTTTGTCACCGGCCGACTCCAAAATTCAGCGGTTCCCCATCTCAGCCCAGAAAGCAGGTAGAACAACTTTTGTGGTGTCTTTCAGATGCCTACCAGAGCAATGTAAAAACTACCAGGAGAACTCCTGTCTGGCACCTTCCCCGGTGGAGTTGTGCCGGGGGGTGTGTTTGGAACATTTTGTCACCGGCCGACTCCAAAATTCAGCGGTTCCCCATCTCAGCCCAGAAAGCAGGTAGAACAACTTTTGTGGTGCCTTTCAGCTGCCTACCAAGGTAGTGTAAAAACTACTAAGAGAACTCCTGCCCGGCACCTTCCCCGGTGGAGTTGTGCATGGGGTGTCTTTGGAACATTTTGTCACCGGCCGAGTCCAAAATTCAGCGATTCCCCATCTCAGCCCAGAAAGCAGGAAGAACAACTTTTGTGGTGTCCTTTTGATGCCTACAGGAGCAATGTAAAAACTACCAACAGAACTCGTCCCTGGCACCTTCGCTAGTGGAGTTGTGCATGGGGTGTGTTTATTAAAATTTTGTCACCAGCCGAGTCCAAAATTCAGCTGTTCCCCATCTCAGCCCAGAAAGCAGGTAGAACAACTTTTGTGGTGTCTTTCAGATGCCTACCGGAGCAATGTAAAAACTACCAGGAGAACTCCTGTCTGGCACCTTCCCCGGTGGAGTTGTGCATGGGGTGTGTTTGGAACATTTTTTCACCGGCCGAGTCCAAAATTCAGCGGTTCCCCATCTCAGCCCAGAAAGCAGGTAGAACAACTTTTGTGGTGTCTTTCAGATGCCTACTGGAGCACTGTAAAAACTACCAGGAGAACTCCTGTCTTGCACCTTCCCCGGTGGAGTTGTGCATGGGGTGTGTTTGGAACATTTTGTCACCGGCCGACTCCAAAATTCAGCGGTTCCCCATCTCAGCCCAGAAAGCAGGTAGAACAACTTTTGTGGTGCCTTTCAGCTGCCTACCGGAGCAATGTAAAAACTACCAGGAGAACTCCTGTCTGGCACCTTCCCCGGTGGAGTTGTGCATGGGGTGTGTTTGGAACATTTTGTCACCGGCCGAGTCCAAAATTCAGCGATTCCCCATCTCAGCCCAGAAAGCAGGAAGAACAACTTTTGTGGTGTCCTTTTGATGCCTACAGGAGCAATGTAAAAACTACCAACAGAACTCGTCCCTGGCACCTTCGCTAGTGGAGTTGTGCATGGGGTGTGTTTATTAAAATTTTGTCACCAGCCGAGTCCAAAATTCAGCTGTTCCCCATCTCAGCCCAGAAAGCAGGTAGAACAACTTTTGTGGTGTCTTTCAGATGCCTACCGGAGCAATGTAAAAACTACCAGGAGAACTCCTGTCTGGCACCTTCCCCGGTGGAGTTGTGTATGGGGTGTGTTTGGAACATTTTGTCACCGGCCGACTCCAAAATTCAGCGGTTCCCCATCTCAGCCCAGAAAGCAGGTAGAACAACTTTTGTGGTGTCTTTCAGATGCCTAACGAAGCAATGTAAAAACTACCAGGAGAACTCCTGTCTGGCACCTTCCCCGGTGGAGTTGTGCATGGGGTGTGTTTGGAACATTTTGTCACCAGCCGAGTCCAAAATTCAGCGGTTCCCCATCTCAGCCCAGAAAGCAGGTAGAACAACTTTTGTGGTGCCTTTCAGCTGCCTACCAAGGTAGTGTAAAAACTACTAAGAGAACTCCTGTCTGGCACCTTCCCCGGTGGAGTTGTGCATGGGGTGTCTTTGGAACATTTTGTCACCAGCCGAGTCCAAAATTCAGCGGTTCCCCATCTCAGCCCAGAAAGCAGGTAGAACAACTTTTGTGGTGCCTTTCAGCTGCCTACCAAGGTAGTGTAAAAACTACTAAGAGAACTCCTGCCTGGCACCTTCCCCGGTGGAGTTGTGCATGGGGTGTCTTTGGAACATTTTGTCACCGGCCGAGTCCAAAATTCAGCGATTCCCCATCTCAGCCCAGAAAGCAGGAAGAACAACTTTTGTGGTGTCCTTTTGATGCCTACAGGAGCAATGTAAAAACTACCAACAGAACTCGTCCCTGGCACCTTCGCTAGCGGAGTTGTGCATGGGGTGTGTTTATTAAAATTTTGTCACCAGCCGACTCCAAAATTCAGCTGTTCCCCATCTCAGCCCAGAAAGCAGGTAGAACAACTTTTGTGGTGTCTTTCAGATGCCTACCGGAGCAATGTAAAAACTACCAGGAGAACTCCTGTCTGGCACCTTCCCCGGTGGAGTTGTGCATGGGGTGTGTTTGGAACATTTTGTCACCGGCCGACTCCAAAATTCAGCGGTTCCCCATCTCAGCCCAGAAAGCAGGAAGAACAACTTTTGTGGTGCCTTTCAGGTGCCTACTGGAGCAATGTAAAAACTACCAGGAGAACTCCTGTCTGGCACCTTCCCCGGTGGAGTTGTGCATGGGGTGTGTTTGGAACTTTTTGTCACCGGCCGAGTCCAAAATTCAGCGGTTCCCCATCTCAGCCCAGAAAGCAGGTAGAACAACTTTTGTGGTGTCTTTCAGATGCCTACCGGAGCAATGTAAAAACTACCAGGAGAACTCCTGTCTGGCACCTTCCCCGGTGGAGTTGTGCATGGGGTGTGTTTGGAACATTTTGTCACCGGCCGACTCCAAAATTCAGCGGTTCCCCATCTCAGCCCAGAAAGCAGGTAGAACAACTTTTGTGGTGCCTTTCAGCTGCCTACCAAGGTAGTGTAAAAACTACTAAGAGAACTCCTGTCTGGCACCTTCCCCGGTGGAATTGTGCATGGCGTGTGTTTGGAACATTTTGTCACCGGCCGACTCCAAAATTCAGCGGTTCCCCATCTCAGCCCAGAAAGCAGGTAGAACAACTTTTGTGGTGTCCTTTTGATGCCTACCGGAGCAATGTAAAAACTACCAACAGAACTCGTCCCTGGCACCTTCGCTAGTGGAGTTGTGCATGGGGTGTATTTATTAAAATTTTGTCACCAGCCGAGTCCAAAATTCAGCTGTTCCCCATCTCAGCCCAGAAAGCAGGTAGAACAACTTTTGTGGTGCCTTTCAGCTGCCTACCAAGGTAGTGTAAAAACTACCAGGAGAACTCCTGTCTGGCACCTTCCCCGGTGGAGTTGTGCATGGGGTGTGTTTGGAACATTTTGTCACCGGCCGACTCCAAAATTCAGCGGTTCCCCATCTCAGCCCAGAAAGCAGGTAGAACAACTTTTGTAGTGCCTTTCAGCTGCCTACCAAGGTAGTGTAAAAACTACTAAGAGAACTCCTGTCTGGCACCTTCCCCGGTGGAGTTGTGCAGGGGGTGTGTTTGGAACATTTTGTCACCGGCCGAGTCCAAAATTCAGCCGTTCCCCATCTCAGCCCAGAAAGCAGGTAGAACAACTTTTGTGGTGCCTTTCAGCTGCCTACCAAGGTAGTGTAAAAACTACCAGGAGAACTCCTGTCTGGCACCTTCCCCGGTGGAGTTGTGCATGGGGTGTGTTTGGAACATTTTGTCACCAGCCGAGTCCAAAATTCAGCGATTCCCCATCTCAGCCCAGAAAGCAGGAAGAACAACTTTTGTGGTGTCCTTTTGATGCCTACCGGAGCAATGTAAAAACTACCAACAGAACTCGTCCCTGGCACCTTCGCTAGTGGAGTTGTGCATGGGGTGTGTTTATTAAAATTTTGTCACCAGCCGACTCCAAAATTCAGCTGTTCCCCATCTCAGCCCAGAAAGCAGGTAGAACAACTTTTGTGGTGTCTTTCAGATGCCTACCGGAGCAATGTAAAAACTACCAGGAGAACTCCTGTCTGGCACCTTCCCCGGTGGAGTTGTGCATGGGGTGTGTTTGGAACATTTTGTCACCGGCCGACTCCAAAATTCAGCGGTTCCCCATCTCAGCCCAGAAAGCAGGTAGAACAACTTTTGTGGTGTCTTTCAGATGCCTACTGGAGCAATGTAAAAACTACCAGGAGAACTCCTGTCTTGCACCTTCCCCGGTGGAGTTGTGCATGGGGTGTGTTTGGAACATTTTGTCACCGGCCGACTCCAAAATTCAGCGGTTCCCCATCTCAGCCCAGAAAGCAGGTAGAACAACTTTTGTGGTGTCTTTCAGATGCCTACTGGAGCAATGTAAAAACTACCAGGAGAACTCCTGTCTGGCACCTTCCCCGGTGGAGTTGTGCATGGGGTGTGTTTGGAACATTTTGTCACCGGCCGACTCCAAAATTCAGCGGTTCCCCATCTCAGCCCAGAAAGCAGGTAGAACAACTTTTGTGGTGCCTTTCAGCTGCCTACCGGAGCAATGTAAAAACTACCAAGAGAACTCCTGTCTGGCACCTTCCCCGGTGGAGTTGTGCATGGGGTGTGTTTGGAACATTTTGTCACCGGCCGACTCCAAAATTCAGCGGTTCCCCATCTCAGCCCAGAAAGCAGGTAGAACAACTTTTGTGGTGTCTTTCAGCTGCCTACCAAGGTAGTGTAAAAACTACTAAGAGAACTCCTGTCTGGCACCTTCCCCGGTGGAGTTGTGCATGGGGTGTGTTTGGAACATTTTGTCACCGGCCGAGTCCAAAATTCAGCGGTTCCCCATCTCAGCCCAGAAAGTAGGTAGAACAACTTTTGTGGTGTCCTTTTGATGCCTACCGGAGCAATGTAAAAACTACCAACAGAACTCGTCCCTGGCACCTTCGCTAGTGGAGTTGTGCATGGGGTGTATTTATTAAAATTTTGTCACCAGCCGATTCCAAAATTCAGCTGTTCCCCATCTCAGCCCAGAAAGCAGGTAGAACAACTTTTGTGGTGCCTTTCAGCTGCCTACCAAGGTAGTGTAAAAACTATCAAGAGAACTCTTGTCTGGCTCCTTCCCCGGTGGAGTTGTGCATGGGGTGTGTTTGGAACATTTTGTCACCGGCCGACTCCAAAATTCAGCGGTTCCCCATCTCAGCCCAGAAAGCAGGTAGAACAACTTTTGTGGTGTCTTTCAGATGCCTACCAGAGCAATGTAAAAACTACCAGGAGAACTCCTGTCTGGCACCTTCCCCGGTGGAGTTGTGCATGGGGTGTGTTTGGAACATTTTGTCACCGGCCGACTCCAAAATTCAGCGGTTCCCCATCTCAGCCCAGAAAGCAGGTAGAACAACTTTTGTGGTGCCTTTCAGGTGCCTACCAAGGTAGTGTAAAAACTACTAAGAGAACTCCTGCCCGGCACCTTCCCCGGTGGAGTTGTGCATGGGGTGTCTTTGGAACATTTTGTCACCGGCCGAGTCCAAAATTCAGCGATTCCCCATCTCAGCCCAGAAAGCAGGAAGAACAACTTTTGTGGTGTCCTTTTGATGCCTACAGGAGCAATGTAAAAACTACCAACAGAACTCGTCCCTGGCACCTTCGCTAGTGGAGTTGTGCATGGGGTGTGTTTATTAAAATTTTGTCACCAGCCGAGTCCAAAATTCAGCTGTTCCCCATCTCAGCCCAGAAAGCAGGTAGAACAACTTTTGTGGTGTCTTTCAGATGCCTACCGGAGCAATGTAAAAACTACCAGGAGAACTCCTGTCTGGCACCTTCCCCGGTGGAGTTGTGCATGGGGTGTGTTTGGAACATTTTTTCACCGGCCGAGTCCAAAATTCAGCGGTTCCCCATCTCAGCCCAGAAAGCAGGTAGAACAACTTTTGTGGTGTCTTTCAGATGCCTACTGGAGCACTGTAAAAACTACCAGGAGAACTCCTGTCTTGCACCTTCCCCGGTGGAGTTGTGCATGGGGTGTGTTTGGAACATTTTGTCACCGGCCGACTCCAAAATTCAGCGGTTCCCCATCTCAGCCCAGAAAGCAGGTAGAACAACTTTTGTGGTGCCTTTCAGCTGCCTACCGGAGCAATGTAAAAACTACCAGGAGAACTCCTGTCTGGCACCTTCCCCGGTGGAGTTGTGCATGGGGTGTGTTTGGAACATTTTGTCACCGGCCGAGTCCAAAATTCAGCGATTCCCCATCTCAGCCCAGAAAGCAGGAAGAACAACTTTTGTGGTGTCCTTTTGATGCCTACAGGAGCAATGTAAAAACTACCAACAGAACTCGTCCCTGGCACCTTCGCTAGTGGAGTTGTGCATGGGGTGTGTTTATTAAAATTTTGTCACCAGCCGAGTCCAAAATTCAGCTGTTCCCCATCTCAGCCCAGAAAGCAGGTAGAACAACTTTTGTGGTGTCTTTCAGATGCCTACCGGAGCAATGTAAAAACTACCAGGAGAACTCCTGTCTGGCACCTTCCCCGGTGGAGTTGTGTATGGGGTGTGTTTGGAACATTTTGTCACCGGCCGACTCCAAAATTCAGCGGTTCCCCATCTCAGCCCAGAAAGCAGGAAGAACAACTTTTGTGGTGCCTTTCAGGTGCCTACTGGAGCAATGTAAAAACTACCAGGAGAACTCCTGTCTGGCACCTTCCCCGGTGGAGTTGTGTATGGGGTGTGTTTGTAACATTTTGGTACCGGCCGACTCCAAAATTCAGCGGTTCCCCATCTCAGCCCAGAAAGCAGGAAGAACAACTTTTGTGGTGCCTTTCAGGTGCCTACTGGAGCAATGTAAAAACTACCAGGAGAACTCCTGTCTGGCACCTTCCCCGGTGGAGTTGTGCATGGCGTGTGTTTGGAACATTTTGTCACCAGCCGAATCCAAAATTCAGCGGTTCCCCATCTCAGCCCAGAAAGCAGGTAGAACAACTTTTGTGGTGCCTTTCAGCTGCCTACCAAGGTAGTGTAAAAACTACTAAGAGAACTCCTGTCTGGCACCTTCCCCGGTGGAGTTGTGCATGGGGTGTGTTTGGAACATTTTGTCACCGGCCGAGTCCAAAATTCAGCGGTTCCCCATCTCAGCCCAGAAAGCAGGTAGAACAACTTTTGTGGTGTCCTTTTGATGCCTACCGGAGCAATGTAAAAACTACCAACAGAACTCGTCCCTGGCACCTTCGCTAGTGGAGTTGTGCATGGGGTGTATTTATTAAAATTTTGTCACCAGCCGAGTCCAAAATTCACCGGTTCCCCATCTCAGCCCAGAAAGCAGGTAGAACAACTTTTGTGGTGCCTTTCAGCTGCCTACCAAGGTAGTGTAAAAACTACCAGGAGAACTCCTGTCTGGCACCTTCCCCGGTGGAGTTGTGCATGGGGTGTGTTTGGAACATTTTGTCACCGGCCGAGTCCAAAATTCAGCGGTTCCCCATCTCAGCCCAGAAAGCAGGTAGAACAACTTTTGTAGTGCCTTTCAGCTGCCTACCAAGGTAGTGTAAAAACTACTAAGAGAACTCTTGTCTGGCACCTTCCCCGGTGGAGTTGTGCAGGGGGTGTGTTTGGAACATTTTGTCACCGGCCGACTCCAAAATTCAGCGGTTCCCCATCTCAGCCCAGAAAGCAGGTAGAACAACTTTTGTGGTGTCTTTCAGATGCCTACCAGAGCAATGTAAAAACTACCAGGAGAACTCCTGTCTGGCACCTTCCCCGGTGGAGTTGTGCCGGGGGGTGTGTTTGGAACATTTTGTCACCGGCCGACTCCAAAATTCAGCGGTTCCCCATCTCAGCCCAGAAAGCAGGTAGAACAACTTTTGTGGTGCCTTTCAGCTGCCTACCAAGGTAGTGTAAAAACTACTAAGAGAACTCCTGCCCGGCACCTTCCCCGGTGGAGTTGTGCATGGGGTGTCTTTGGAACATTTTGTCACCGGCCGAGTCCAAAATTCAGCGATTCCCCATCTCAGCCCAGAAAGCAGGAAGAACAACTTTTGTGGTGTCCTTTTGATGCCTACAGGAGCAATGTAAAAACTACCAACAGAACTCGTCCCTGGCACCTTCGCTAGTGGAGTTGTGCATGGGGTGTGTTTATTAAAATTTTGTCACCAGCCGAGTCCAAAATTCAGCTGTTCCCCATCTCAGCCCAGAAAGCAGGTAGAACAACTTTTGTGGTGTCTTTCAGATGCCTACCGGAGCAATGTAAAAACTACCAGGAGAACTCCTGTCTGGCACCTTCCCCGGTGGAGTTGTGCATGGGGTGTGTTTGGAACATTTTTTCACCGGCCGAGTCCAAAATTCAGCGGTTCCCCATCTCAGCCCAGAAAGCAGGTAGAACAACTTTTGTGGTGTCTTTCAGATGCCTACTGGAGCACTGTAAAAACTACCAGGAGAACTCCTGTCTTGCACCTTCCCCGGTGGAGTTGTGCATGGGGTGTGTTTGGAACATTTTGTCACCGGCCGACTCCAAAATTCAGCGGTTCCCCATCTCAGCCCAGAAAGCAGGTAGAACAACTTTTGTGGTGTCTTTCAGATGCCTACCGGAGCAATGTAAAAACTACCAGGAGAACTCCTGTCTGGCACCTTCCCCGGTGGAGTTGTGCATGGGGTGTGTTTGGAACATTTTGTCACCGGCCGAGTCCAAAATTCAGCGATTCCCCATCTCAGCCCAGAAAGCAGGAAGAACAACTTTTGTGGTGTCCTTTTGATGCCTACAGGAGCAATGTAAAAACTACCAACAGAACTCGTCCCTGGCACCTTCGCTAGTGGAGTTGTGCATGGGGTGTGTTTATTAAAATTTTGTCACCAGCCGAGTCCAAAATTCAGCTGTTCCCCATCTCAGCCCAGAAAGCAGGTAGAACAACTTTTGTGGTGTCTTTCAGATGCCTACCGGAGCAATGTAAAAACTACCAGGAGAACTCCTGTCTGGCACCTTCCCCGGTGGAGTTGTGTATGGGGTGTGTTTGGAACATTTTGTCACCGGCCGACTCCAAAATTCAGCGGTTCCCCATCTCAGCCCAGAAAGCAGGAAGAACAACTTTTGTGGTGCCTTTCAGGTGCCTACTGGAGCAATGTAAAAACTACTAAGAGAACTCCTGTCTGGCACCTTCCCCGGTGGAGTTGTGTATGGGGTGTGTTTGGAACATTTTGTCACCGGCCGACTCCAAAATTCAGCGGTTCCCCATCTCAGCCCAGAAAGCAGGAAGAACAACTTTTGTGGTGCCTTTCAGGTGCCTACTGGAGCAATGTAAAAACTACCAGGAGAACTCCTGTCTGGCACCTTCCCCGGTGGAGTTGTGCATGGCGTGTGTTTGGAACATTTTGTCACCGGCCGAATCCAAAATTCAGCGGTTCCCCATCTCAGCCCAGAAAGCAGGTCGAACAACTTTTGTGGTGCCTTTCAGCTGCCTACCAAGGTAGTGTAAAAACTACTAAGAGAACTCCTGTCTGGCACCTTCCCCGGTGGAGTTGTGCATGGCGTGTGTTTGGAACATTTTGTCACCGGCCGAGTCCAAAATTCAGCGGTTCCCCATCTCAGCCCAGAAAGCAGGTAGAACAACTTTTGTGGTGTCCTTTTGATGCCTACCGGAGCAATGTAAAAACTACCAACAGAACTCGTCCCTGGCACCTTCGCTAGTGGAGTTGTGCATGGGGTGTATTTATTAAAATTTTGTCACCGGCCGAGTCCAAAATTCAGCGGTTCCCCATCTCAGCCCAGAAAGCAGGTAGAACAACTTTTGTGGTGTCTTTCAGATGCCTACCAGAGCAATGTAAAAACTACCAGGAGAACTCCTGTCTGGCACCTTCCCCGGTGGAGTTGTGCATGGGGTGTGTTTGGAACATTTTGTCACCGGCCGACTCCAAAATTCAGCGGTTCCCCATCTCAGCCCAGAAAGCAGGTAGAACAACTTTTGTGGTGCCTTTCAGCTGCCTACCAAGGTAGTGTAAAAACTACTAAGAGAACTCCTGCCCGGCACCTTCCCCGGTGGAGTTGTGCATGGGGTGTCTTTGGAACATTTTGTCACCGGCCGAGTCCAAAATTCAGCGATTCCCCATCTCAGCCCAGAAAGCAGGAAGAACAACTTTTGTGGTGTCCTTTTGATGCCTACAGGAGCAATGTAAAAACTACCAACAGAACTCGTCCCTGGCACCTTCGCTAGTGGAGTTGTGCATGGGGTGTGTTTATTAAAATTTTGTCACCAGCCGAGTCCAAAATTCAGCTGTTCCCCATCTCAGCCCAGAAAGCAGGTAGAACAACTTTTGTGGTGTCTTTCAGATGCCTACCGGAGCAATGTAAAAACTACCAGGAGAACTCCTGTCTGGCACCTTCCCCGGTGGAGTTGTGCATGGGGTGTGTTTGGAACATTTTGTCACCGGCCGACTCCAAAATTCAGCGGTTCCCCATCTCAGCCCAGAAAGCAGGTAGAACAACTTTTGTGGTGTCTTTCAGATGCCTACCGGAGCAATGTAAAAACTACCAGGAGAACTCCTGTCTTGCACCTTCCCCGGTGGAGTTGTGCATGGGGTGTGTTTGGAACATTTTGTCACCAGCCGAGTCCAAAATTCAGCGGTTCCCCATCTCAGCCCAGAAAGCAGGAAGAACAACTTTTGTGGTGTCTTTCAGATGCCTACCAGAGCAATGTAAAAACTACCAGGAGAACTCCTGTCTGGCACCTTCCCCGGTGGAGTTGTGCATGGGGTGTGTTTGGAACATTTTGTCACCGGCCGACTCCAAAATTCAGCGATTCCCCATCTCAGCCCAGAAAGCAGGAAGAACAACTTTTGTGGTGTCTTTCAGATGCCTACCGGAGCAATGTAAAAACTACCAGGAGAACTCCTGTCTGGCACCTTCCCCGGTGGAGTTGTGCATGGGGTGTGTTTGGAACATTTTGTCACCGGCCGACTCCAAAATTCAGCGGTTCCCCATCTCAGCCCAGAAAGCAGGTAGAACAACTTTTGTGGTGCCTTTCAGCTGCCTACCAAGGTAGTGTAAAAACTACTAAGAGAACTCCTGCCCGGCACCTTCCCCGGTGGAGTTGTGCATGGGGTGTCTTTGGAACATTTTGTCACCGGCCGAGTCCAAAATTCAGCGATTCCCCATCTCAGCCCAGAAAGCAGGAAGAACAACTTTTGTGGTGTCCTTTTGATGCCTACAGGAGCAATGTAAAAACTACCAACAGAACTCGTCCCTGGCACCTTCGCTAGTGGAGTTGTGCATGGGGTGTGTTTATTAAAATTTTGTCACCAGCCGAGTCCAAAATTCAGCTGTTCCCCATCTCAGCCCAGAAAGCAGGTAGAACAACTTTTGTGGTGTCTTTCAGATGCCTACCGGAGCAATGTAAAAACTACCAGGAGAACTCCTGTCTGGCACCTTCCCCGGTGGAGTTGTGCATGGGGTGTGTTTGGAACATTTTGTCACCGGCCGACTCCAAAATTCAGCGGTTCCCCATCTCAGCCCAGAAAGCAGGTAGAACAACTTTTGTGGTGTCTTTCAGATGCCTACCGGAGCAATGTAAAAACTACCAGGAGAACTCCTGTCTTGCACCTTCCCCGGTGGAGTTGTGCATGGGGTGTGTTTGGAACATTTTGTCACCAGCCGAGTCCAAAATTCAGCGGTTCCCCATCTCAGCCCAGAAAGCAGGAAGAACAACTTTTGTGGTGTCTTTCAGATGCCTACCAGAGCAATGTAAAAACTACCAGGAGAACTCCTGTCTGGCACCTTCCCCGGTGGAGTTGTGCATGGGGTGTGTTTGGAACATTTTGTCACCGGCCGACTCCAAAATTCAGCGATTCCCCATCTCAGCCCAGAAAGCAGGAAGAACAACTTTTGTGGTGTCTTTCAGATGCCTACCGGAGCAATGTAAAAACTACCAGGAGAACTCCTGTCTGGCACCTTCCCCGGTGGAGTTGTGCATGGGGTGTGTTTGGAACATTTTGTCACCGGCCGACTCCAAAATTCAGCGGTTCCCCATCTCAGCCCAGAAAGCAGGTAGAACAACTTTTGTGGTGCCTTTAAGCTGCCTACAAAGGTAGTGTAAAAACTACTAAGAGAACTCCTGTCTGGCACCTTCCCCGGTGGAGTTGTGCATGGCGTGTGTTTGGAACATTTTGTCACCGGCCGAGTCCAAAATTCAGCGGTTCCCCATCTCAGCCCAGAAAGCAGGTAGAACAACTTTTGTGGTGTCCTTTTGATGCCTACCGGAGCAATGTAAAAACTACCAACAGAACTCGTCCCTGGCACCTTCGCTAGTGGAGTTGTGCATGGGGTGTATTTATTAAAATTTTGTCACCAGCCGACTCCAAAATTCAGCTTTTCCCCATCTCAGCCCAGAAAGCAGGTAAAACAACTTTTGTGGTGTCTTTCAGATGCCTACCAAGGTAGTGTAAAAACTACCAGGAGAACTCTTGTCTGGCACCTTCCCCGGTGGAGTTGTGCATGGGGTGTGTTTGGAACATTTTGTCACCGGCCGACTCCAAAATTCAGCGGTTCCCCATCTCAGCCCAGAAAGCAGGTAGAACAACTTTTGTGGTGCCTTTCAGCTGCCTACCAAGGTAGTGTAAAAACTATTAAGAGAACTCCTGTCTGGCACCTTCCCCGGTGGAGTTGTGCATGGGGTGTGTTTGGAACATTTTGTCACCGGCCGACTCCAAAATTCAGCGGTTCCCCATCTCAGCCCAGAAAGCAGGTAGAACAACTTTTGTGGTGTCTTTCACATGCCTACCGGAGCAATGTAAAAACTACAAGGAGAACTCCTGTCTGGCACCTTCCCCGGTGGAGTTGTGCATGGGGTGTGTTCGGAACATTTTGTCACCAGCCGAGTCCAAAAATTCAGCGGTTCCCCATCTCAGCCCAGAAAGCAGGTAGAACAACTTTTGTGGTGCCTTTCAGCTGCCTACCAAGGTAGTGTAAAAACTATTAAGAGAACTCCTGTCTGGCACCTTCCCCGGTGGAGTTGTGCCGGGGGGTGTGTTTGGAACATTTTGTCACCGGCCGAGTCCAAAATTCAGCGGTTCCCCATCTCAGCCCAGAAAGCAGGTAGAACAACTTTTGTGGTGTCCTTTTGATGCCTACCGGAGCAATGTAAAAACTACCAACAGAACTCGTCCCTGGCACCTTCGCTAGTGGAGTTGTGCATGGGGTGTATTTATTAAAATTTTGTCACCAGCCGAGTCCAAAATTCAGCTGTTCCCCATCTCAGCCCAGAAAGCAGGTAAAACAACTTTTGTGGTGTCTTTCAGATGCCTACCAAGGTAGTGTAAAAACTACCAGGAGAACTCTTGTCTGGCACCTTCCCCGGTGGAGTTGTGCATGGGGTGTGTTTGGAACATTTTGTCACCAGCCGAGTCCAAAATTCAGCTATTCCCCATCTCAGCCCAGAAAGCAGGTAGAACAACTTTTGTGGTGCCTTTCAGCTGCCTACCAAGGTAGTGTAAAAACTACCAGGAGAACTCCTGTCTGGCACCTTCCCCGGTGGAGTTGTGCATGGGGTGTGTTTGGAACATTTTGTCACCGGCCGAGTCCAAAATTCAGCGGTTCCCCATCTCAGCCCAGAAAGCAGGTAGAACAACTTTTGTAGTGCCTTTCAGCTGCCTACCAAGGTAGTGTAAAAACTACTAAGAGAACTCCTGTCTGGCACCTTCCCCGGTGGAGTTGTGCAGGGGGTGTGTTTGGAACATTTTGTCACCGGCCGAGTCCAAAATTCAGCGGTTCCCCATCTCAGCCCAGAAAGCAGGTAGAACAACTTTTGTGGTGTCTTTCAGCTGCCTACCAAGGTAGTGTAAAAACTACCAGGAGAACTCTTGTCTGGCACCTTCCCCGGTGGAGTTGTGCATGGGGTGTGTTTGGAACATTTTGTCACCGGCCGACTCCAAAATTCAGCGGTTCCCCATCTCAGCCCAGAAAGCAGGTAGAACAACTTTTGTGGTGCCTTTCAGCTGCCTACCAAGGTAGTGTAAAAACTATTAAGAGAACTCCTGTCTGGCACCTTCCCCGGTGGAGTTGTGCATGGGGTGTGTTTGGAACATTTTGTCACCGGCCGACTCCAAAATTCAGCGGTTCCCCATCTCAGCCCAGAAAGCAGGTAGAACAACTTTTGTGGTGTCTTTCACATGCCTACCGGAGCAATGTAAAAACTACAAGGAGAACTCCTGTCTGGCACCTTCCCCGGTGGAGTTGTGCATGGGGTGTGTTCGGAACATTTTGTCACCAGCCGAGTCCAAAAATTCAGCGGTTCCCCATCTCAGCCCAGAAAGCAGGTAGAACAACTTTTGTGGTGCCTTTCAGCTGCCTACCAAGGTAGTGTAAAAACTATTAAGAGAACTCCTGTCTGGCACCTTCCCCGGTGGAGTTGTGCCGGGGGGTGTGTTTGGAACATTTTGTCACCGGCCGAGTCCAAAATTCAGCGGTTCCCCATCTCAGCCCAGAAAGCAGGTAGAACAACTTTTGTGGTGTCCTTTTGATGCCTACCGGAGCAATGTAAAAACTACCAACAGAACTCGTCCCTGGCACCTTCGCTAGTGGAGTTGTGCATGGGGTGTATTTATTAAAATTTTGTCACCAGCCGAGTCCAAAATTCAGCTGTTCCCCATCTCAGCCCAGAAAGCAGGTAAAACAACTTTTGTGGTGTCTTTCAGATGCCTACCAAGGTAGTGTAAAAACTACCAGGAGAACTCTTGTCTGGCACCTTCCCCGGTGGAGTTGTGCATGGGGTGTGTTTGGAACATTTTGTCACCAGCCGAGTCCAAAATTCAGCTATTCCCCATCTCAGCCCAGAAAGCAGGTAGAACAACTTTTGTGGTGCCTTTCAGCTGCCTACCAAGGTAGTGTAAAAACTACCAGGAGAACTCCTGTCTGGCACCTTCCCCGGTGGAGTTGTGCATGGGGTGTGTTTGGAACATTTTGTCACCGGCCGAGTCCAAAATTCAGCGGTTCCCCATCTCAGCCCAGAAAGCAGGTAGAACAACTTTTGTAGTGCCTTTCAGCTGCCTACCAAGGTAGTGTAAAAACTACTAAGAGAACTCCTGTCTGGCACCTTCCCCGGTGGAGTTGTGCAGGGGGTGTGTTTGGAACATTTTGTCACCGGCCGAGTCCAAAATTCAGCGGTTCCCCATCTCAGCCCAGAAAGCAGGTAGAACAACTTTTGTGGTGTCTTTCAGCTGCCTACCAAGGTAGTGTAAAAACTACTAAGAGAACTCCTGTCTGGCACCTTCCCCGGTGGAGTTGTGCATGGGGTGTGTTTGGAACATTTTGTCACCGGCCGAGTCCAAAATTCAGCGGTTCCCCATCTCAGCCCAGAAAGTAGGTAGAACAACTTTTGTGGTGTCCTTTTGATGCCTACCAGAGCAATGTAAAAACTACCAGGAGAACTCCTGTCTGGCACCTTCCCCGGTGGAGTTGTGCATGGGGTGTGTTCGGAACATTTTGTCACCAGCCGAGTCCAAAAATTCAGCGGTTCCCCATCTCAGCCCAGAAAGCAGGTAGAACAACTTTTGTGGTGCCTTTCAGCTGCCTACCAAGGTAGTGTAAAAACTATTAAGAGAACTCCTGTCTGGCACCTTCCCCGGTGGAGTTGTGCATGGGGTGTGTTTGGAACATTTTGTCACCGGCCGACTCCAAAATTCAGCGGTTCCCCATCTCAGCCCAGAAAGCAGGTAGAACAACTTTTGTGGTGTCTTTCACATGCCTACCGGAGCAATGTAAAAACTACAAGGAGAACTCCTGTCTGGCACCTTCCCCGGTGGAGTTGTGCATGGGGTGTGTTCGGAACATTTTGTCACCAGCCGAGTCCAAAAATTCAGCGGTTCCCCATCTCAGCCCAGAAAGCAGGTAGAACAACTTTTGTGGTGCCTTTCAGCTGCCTACCAAGGTAGTGTAAAAACTATTAAGAGAACTCCTGTCTGGCACCTTCCCCGGTGGAGTTGTGCCGGGGGGTGTGTTTGGAACATTTTGTCACCGGCCGAGTCCAAAATTCAGCGGTTCCCCATCTCAGCCCAGAAAGCAGGTAGAACAACTTTTGTGGTGTCCTTTTGATGCCTACCGGAGCAATGTAAAAACTACCAACAGAACTCGTCCCTGGCACCTTCGCTAGTGGAGTTGTGCATGGGGTGTATTTATTAAAATTTTGTCACCAGCCGAGTCCAAAATTCAGCTGTTCCCCATCTCAGCCCAGAAAGCAGGTAAAACAACTTTTGTGGTGTCTTTCAGATGCCTACCAAGGTAGTGTAAAAACTACCAGGAGAACTCTTGTCTGGCACCTTCCCCGGTGGAGTTGTGCATGGGGTGTGTTTGGAACATTTTGTCACCAGCCGAGTCCAAAATTCAGCTATTCCCCATCTCAGCCCAGAAAGCAGGTAGAACAACTTTTGTGGTGCCTTTCAGCTGCCTACCAAGGTAGTGTAAAAACTACCAGGAGAACTCCTGTCTGGCACCTTCCCCGGTGGAGTTGTGCATGGGGTGTGTTTGGAACATTTTGTCACCGGCCGAGTCCAAAATTCAGCGGTTCCCCATCTCAGCCCAGAAAGCAGGTAGAACAACTTTTGTAGTGCCTTTCAGCTGCCTACCAAGGTAGTGTAAAAACTACTAAGAGAACTCCTGTCTGGCACCTTCCCCGGTGGAGTTGTGCAGGGGGTGTGTTTGGAACATTTTGTCACCGGCCGAGTCCAAAATTCAGCGGTTCCCCATCTCAGCCCAGAAAGCAGGTAGAACAACTTTTGTGGTGTCTTTCAGCTGCCTACCAAGGTAGTGTAAAAACTACTAAGAGAACTCCTGTCTGGCACCTTCCCCGGTGGAGTTGTGCATGGGGTGTGTTTGGAACATTTTGTCACCGGCCGAGTCCAAAATTCAGCGGTTCCCCATCTCAGCCCAGAAAGTAGGTAGAACAACTTTTGTGGTGTCCTTTTGATGCCTACCAGAGCAATGTAAAAACTACCAGGAGAACTCCTGTCTGGCACCTTCCCCGGTGGAGTTGTGCATGGGGGTGTGTTTGGAACATTTTGTCACCGGCCGACTCCAAAATTCAGCGGTTCCCCATCTCAGCCCAGAAAGCAGGTAGAACAACTTTTGTGGTGCCTTTCAGCTGCCTACCAAGGTAGTGTAAAAACTACTAAGAGAACTCCTGCCCGGCACCTTCCCCGGTGGAGTTGTGCATGGGGTGTCTTTGGAACATTTTGTCACCAGCCGAGTCCAAAATTCAGCGATTCCCCATCTCAGCCCAGAAAGCAGGAAGAACAACTTTTGTGGTGTCCTTTTGATGCCTACAGGAGCAATGTAAAAACTACCAACAGAACTCGTCCCTGGCACCTTCGCTAGTGGAGTTGTGCATGGGGTGTGTTTATTAAAATTTTGTCACCAGCCGAGTCCAAAATTCAGCTGTTCCCCATCTCAGCCCAGAAAGCAGGTAGAACAACTTTTGTGGTGTCTTTCAGATGCCTACCGGAGCAATGTAAAAACTACCAGGAGAACTCCTGTCTGGCACCTTCCCCGGTGGAGTTGTGCATGGGGTGTGTTTGGAACATTTTGTCACCGGCCGACTCCAAAATTCAGCGGTTCCCCATCTCAGCCCAGAAAGCAGGTAGAACAACTTTTGTGGTGTCTTTCAGATGCCTACCGGAGCAATGTAAAAACTACCAGGAGAACTCCTGTCTTGCACCTTCCCCGGTGGAGTTGTGCATGGGGTGTGTTTGGAACATTTTGTCACCAGCCGAGTCCAAAATTCAGCGGTTCCCCATCTCAGCCCAGAAAGCAGGAAGAACAACTTTTGTGGTGTCTTTCAGATGCCTACCAGAGCAATGTAAAAACTACCAGGAGAACTCCTGTCTGGCACCTTCCCCGGTGGAGTTGTGCATGGGGTGTGTTTGGAACATTTTGTCACCGGCCGACTCCAAAATTCAGCGATTCCCCATCTCAGCCCAGAAAGCAGGTAGAACAACTTTTGTGGTGTCTTTCAGATGCCTACTGGAGCAATGTAAAAACTACCAGGAGAACTCCTGTCTGGCACCTTCCCCGGTGGAGTTGTGCATGGGGTGTGTTTGGAACATTTTGTCACCGGCCGACTCCAAAATTCAGCGGTTCCCCATCTCAGCCCAGAAAGCAGGTAGAACAACTTTTGTGGTGTCTTTCACATGCCTACCGGAGCAATGTAAAAACTACAAGGAGAACTCCTGTCTGGCACCTTCCCCGGTGGAGTTGTGCATGGGGTGTGTTCGGAACATTTTGTCACCAGCCGAGTCCAAAAATTCAGCGGTTCCCCATCTCAGCCCAGAAAGCAGGTAGAACAACTTTTGTGGTGCCTTTCAGCTGCCTACCAAGGTAGTGTAAAAACTATTAAGAGAACTCCTGTCTGGCACCTTCCCCGGTGGAGTTGTGCCGGGGGGTGTGTTTGGAACATTTTGTCACCGGCCGAGTCCAAAATTCAGCGGTTCCCCATCTCAGCCCAGAAAGCAGGTAGAACAACTTTTGTGGTGTCCTTTTGATGCCTACCGGAGCAATGTAAAAACTACCAACAGAACTCGTCCCTGGCACCTTCGCTAGTGGAGTTGTGCATGGGGTGTATTTATTAAAATTTTGTCACCAGCCGAGTCCAAAATTCAGCTGTTCCCCATCTCAGCCCAGAAAGCAGGTAAAACAACTTTTGTGGTGTCTTTCAGATGCCTACCAAGGTAGTGTAAAAACTACCAGGAGAACTCTTGTCTGGCACCTTCCCCGGTGGAGTTGTGCATGGGGTGTGTTTGGAACATTTTGTCACCAGCCGAGTCCAAAATTCAGCGGTTCCCCATCTCAGCCCAGAAAGCAGGTAGAACAACTTTTGTGGTGTCTTTCAGATGCCTACCAGAGCAATGTAAAAACTACCAGGAGAACTCCTGTCTGGCACCTTCCCCGGTGGAGTTGTGCATGGGGTGTGTTTGGAACATTTTGTCACCGGCCGACTCCAAAATTCAGCGGTTCCCCATCTCAGCCCAGAAAGCAGGTAGAACAACTTTTGTGGTGCCTTTCAGCTGCCTACCAAGGTAGTGTAAAAACTACTAAGAGAACTCCTGCCCGGCACCTTCCCCGGTGGAGTTGTGCATGGGGTGTCTTTGGAACATTTTGTCACCAGCCGAGTCCAAAATTCAGCGATTCCCCATCTCAGCCCAGAAAGCAGGAAGAACAACTTTTGTGGTGTCCTTTTGATGCCTACAGGAGCAATGTAAAAACTACCAACAGAACTCGTCCCTGGCACCTTCGCTAGTGGAGTTGTGCATGGGGTGTGTTTATTAAAATTTTGTCACCAGCCGAGTCCAAAATTCAGCTGTTCCCCATCTCAGCCCAGAAAGCAGGTAGAACAACTTTTGTGGTGTCTTTCAGATGCCTACCGGAGCAATGTAAAAACTACCAGGAGAACTCCTGTCTGGCACCTTCCCCGGTGGAGTTGTGCATGGGGTGTGTTTGGAACATTTTGTCACCGGCCGACTCCAAAATTCAGCGGTTCCCCATCTCAGCCCAGAAAGCAGGTAGAACAACTTTTGTGGTGTCTTTCAGATGCCTACCGGAGC
This sequence comes from Falco biarmicus, assembly GCF_023638135.1. Taxonomy (NCBI): domain Eukaryota; kingdom Metazoa; phylum Chordata; class Aves; order Falconiformes; family Falconidae; genus Falco; species Falco biarmicus. The sequence goes on from NW_026611706.1 coordinate 57,049, forward strand.
AATGTAAAAACTACCAGGAGAACTCCTGTCTTGCACCTTCCCCGGTGGAGTTGTGCATGGGGTGTCTTTGGAACATTTTGTCACCGGCCGACTCCAAAATTCAGCGGTTCCCCATCTCAGCCCAGAAAGCAGGAAGAACAACTTTTGTGGTGTCTTTCAGATGCCTACCGGAGCAATGTAAAAACTACCAGGAGAACTCCTGTCTGGCACCTTCCCCGGTGGAGTTGTGCATGGGGTGTGTTTGGAACATTTTGTCACCGGCCGACTCCAAAATTCAGCTGTTCCCCATCTCAGCCCAGAAAGCAGGAAGAACAACTTTTGTGGTGTCTTTCAGATGCCTACCGGAGCAATGTAAAAACTACCAGGAGAACTCCTGTCTGGCACCTTCCCCGGTGGAGTTGTGCCGGGGGGTGTGTTTGGAACATTTTGTCACCGGCCGACTCCAAAATTCAGCGGTTCCCCATCTCAGCCCAGAAAGCAGGTAGAACAACTTTTGTGGTGCCTTTAAGCTGCCTACAAAGGTAGTGTAAAAACTACTAAGAGAACTCCTGTCTGGCACCTTCCCCGGTGGAGTTGTGCATGGCGTGTGTTTGGAACATTTTGTCACCGGCCGAGTCCAAAATTCAGCGGTTCCCCATCTCAGCCCAGAAAGCAGGTAGAACAACTTTTGTGGTGTCCTTTTGATGCCTACCGGAGCAATGTAAAAACTACCAACAGAACTCGTCCCTGGCACCTTCGCTAGTGGAGTTGTGCATGGGGTGTATTTATTAAAATTTTGTCACCAGCCGAGTCCAAAATTCATCTTTTCCCCATCTCAGCCCAGAAAGCAGGTAAAACAACTTTTGTGGTGTCTTTCAGATGCCTACCAAGGTAGTGTAAAAACTACCAGGAGAACTCCTGTCTGGCACCTTCCCCGGTGGAGTTGTGCATGGGGTGTGTTTGGAACATTTTGTCACCGGCCGACTCCAAAATTCAGCGGTTCCCCATCTCAGCCCAGAAAGCAGGTAGAACAACTTTTGTGGTGCCTTTCAGCTGCCTACCAAGGTAGTGTAAAAACTATTAAGAGAACTCCTGTCTGGCACCTTCCCCGGTGGAGTTGTGCATGGGGTGTGTTTGGAACATTTTGTCACCGGCCGACTCCAAAATTCAGCGGTTCCCCATCTCAGCCCAGAAAGCAGGTAGAACAACTTTTGTGGTGTCTTTCACATGCCTACCGGAGCAATGTAAAAACTACAAGGAGAACTCCTGTCTGGCACCTTCCCCGGTGGAGTTGTGCATGGGGTGTGTTCGGAACATTTTGTCACCAGCCGAGTCCAAAAATTCAGCGGTTCCCCATCTCAGCCCAGAAAGCAGGTAGAACAACTTTTGTGGTGCCTTTCAGCTGCCTACCAAGGTAGTGTAAAAACTATTAAGAGAACTCCTGTCTGGCACCTTCCCCGGTGGAGTTGTGCCGGGGGGTGTGTTTGGAACATTTTGTCACCGGCCGAGTCCAAAATTCAGCGATTCCCCATCTCAGCCCAGAAAGAAGGTAGAACAACTTTTGTGGTGTCCTTTTGATGCCTACCGGAGCAATGTAAAAACTACCAACAGAACTCGTCCCTGGCACCTTCGCTAGTGGAGTTGTGCATGGGGTGTATTTATTAAAATTTTGTCACCAGCCGAGTCCAAAATTCAGCTGTTCCCCATCTCAGCCCAGAAAGCAGGTAAAACAACTTTTGTGGTGTCTTTCAGATGCCTACCAAGGTAGTGTAAAAACTACCAGGAGAACTCTTGTCTGGCACCTTCCCCGGTGGAGTTGTGCATGGGGTGTGTTTGGAACATTTTGTCACCAGCCGAGTCCAAAATTCAGCTATTCCCCATCTCAGCCCAGAAAGCAGGAAGAACAACTTTTGTGGTGTCCTTTTGATGCCTACAGGAGCAATGTAAAAACTACCAACAGAACTCGTCCCTGGCACCTTCGCTAGTGGAGTTGTGCATGGGGTGTGTTTATTAAAATTTTGTCACCAGCCGAGTCCAAAATTCAGCTGTTCCCCATCTCAGCCCAGAAAGCAGGAAGAACAACTTTTGTGGTGTCTTTCAGATGCCTACCGGAGCAATGTAAAAACTACCAGGAGAACTCCTGTCTGGCACCTTCCCCGGTGGAGTTGTGCATGGGGTGTGTTTTGAACATTTTATCACCGGCCGAGTCCAAAATTCAGCGGTTCCCCATCTCAGCCCAGAAAGCAGGTAGAACAACTTTTGTGGTGTCTTTCAGATGCCTACCGGAGCAATGTAAAAACTACCAGGAGAACTCCTGTCTGGCACCTTCCCCGGTGGAGTTGTGCATGGGGTGTGTTTGGAACATTTTGTCACCGGCCGACTCCAAAATTCAGCGGTTCCCCATCTCAGCCCAGAAAGCAGGAAGAACAACTTTTGTGGTGTCTTTCAGATGCCTACCAGAGCAATGTAAAAACTACCAGGAGAACTCCTGTCTGGCACCTTCCCCGGTGGAGTTGTGCATGGGGTGTGTTTGGAACATTTTGTCACCGTCCGACTCCAAAATTCAGCTGTTCCCCATCTCAGCCCAGAAAGCAGGAAGAACAACTTTTGTGGTGTCTTTCAGATGCCTACCGGAGCAATGTAAAAACTACCAGGAGAACTCCTGTCTGGCACCTTCCCCGGTGGAGTTGTGCATGGGGTGTGTTTGGAACATTTTGTCACCGGCCGACTCCAAAATTCAGCGGTTCCCCATCTCAGCCCAGAAAGCAGGTAGAACAACTTTTGTGGTGCCTTTAAGCTGCCTACAAAGGTAGTGTAAAAACTACTAAGAGAACTCCTGTCTGGCACCTTCCCCGGTGGAGTTGTGCATGGCGTGTGTTTGGAACATTTTGTCACCGGCCGAGTCCAAAATTCAGCGGTTCCCCATCTCAGCCCAGAAAGCAGGTAGAACAACTTTTGTGGTGTCCTTTTGATGCCTACCGGAGCAATGTAAAAACTACCAACAGAACTCGTCCCTGGCACCTTCGCTAGTGGAGTTGTGCATGGGGTGTATTTATTAAAATTTTGTCACCAGCCGAGTCCAAAATTCAGCTGTTCCCCATCTCAGCCCAGAAAGCAGGTAAAACAACTTTTGTGGTGTCTTTCAGATGCCTACCAAGGTAGTGTAAAAACTACCAGGAGAACTCTTGTCTGGCACCTTCCCCGGTGGAGTTGTGCATGGGGTGTGTTTGGAACATTTTGTCACCGGCCGACTCCAAAATTCAGCGGTTCCCCATCTCAGCCCAGAAAGCAGGTAGAACAACTTTTGTGGTGCCTTTCAGCTGCCTACCAAGGTAGTGTAAAAACTACCAGGAGAACTCCTGTCTGGCACCTTCCCCGGTGGAGTTGTGCCGGGGGGTGTGTTTGGAACATTTTGTCACCGGCCGAGTCCAAAATTCAGCGGTTCCCCATCTCAGCCCAGAAAGCAGGTAGAACAACTTTTGTGGTGTCCTTTTGATGCCTACCGGAGCAATGTAAAAACTACCAACAGAACTCGTCCCTGGCACCTTCGCTAGTGGAGTTGTGCATGGGGTGTATTTATTAAAATTTTGTCACCAGCCGAGTCCAAAATTCAGCTGTTCCCCATCTCAGCCCAGAAAGCAGGTAAAACAACTTTTGTGGTGTCTTTCAGATGCCTACCAAGGTAGTGTAAAAACTACCAGGAGAACTCTTGTCTGGCACCTTCCCCGGTGGAGTTGTGCATGGGGTGTCTTTGGAACATTTTGTCACCAGCCGAGTCCAAAATTCAGCTATTCCCCATCTCAGCCCAGAAAGCAGGAAGAACAACTTTTGTGGTGTCCTTTTGATGCCTACAGGAGCAATGTAAAAACTACCAACAGAACTCGTCCCTGGCACCTTCGCTAGTGGAGTTGTGCATGGGGTGTGTTTATTAAAATTTTGTCACCAGCCGAGTCCAAAATTCAGCTGTTCCCCATCTCAGCCCAGAAAGCAGGAAGAACAACTTTTGTGGTGTCTTTCAGATGCCTACCGGAGCAATGTAAAAACTACCAGGAGAACTCCTGCCTGGCACCTTCCCCGGTGGAGTTGTGCATGGGGTGTGTTTGGAACATTTTGTCACCGGCCGAGTCCAAAATTCAGCGGTTCCCCATCTCAGCCCAGAAAGCAGGTAGAACAACTTTTGTGGTGTCTTTCAGATGCCTACCGGAGCAATGTAAAAACTACCAGGAGAACTCCTTTCTGGCACCTTCCCCGGTGGAGTTGTGCATGGGGTGTGTTTGGAACATTTTGTCACCGGCCGAGTCCAAAATTCAGCGGTTCCCCATCTCAGCCCAGAAAGCAGGAAGAACAACTTTTGTGGTGTCTTTCAGATGCCTACCAGAGCAATGTAAAAACTACCAGGAGAACTCCTGTCTGGCACCTTCCCCGGTGGAGTTGTGCATGGGGTGTGTTTGGAACATTTTGTCACCGGCCGACTCCAAAATTCAGCTGTTCCCCATCTCAGCCCAGAAAGCAGGAAGAACAACTTTTGTGGTGTCTTTCAGATGCCTACCGGAGCAATGTAAAAACTACCAGGAGAACTCCTGTCTGGCACCTTCCCCGGTGGAGTTGTGCATGGGGTGTGTTTGGAACATTTTGTCACCGGCCGACTCCAAAATTCAGCGGTTCCCCATCTCAGCCCAGAAAGCAGGTAGAACAACTTTTGTGGTGCCTTTCAGCTGCCTACAAAGGTAGTGTAAAAACTACTAAGAGAACTCCTGTCTGGCACCTTCCCCGGTGGAGTTGTGCATGGCGTGTGTTTGGAACATTTTGTCACCGGCCGAGTCCAAAATTCAGCGGTTCCCCATCTCAGCCCAGAAAGCAGGTAGAACAACTTTTGTGGTGTCCTTTTGATGCCTACCGGAGCAATGTAAAAACTACCAACAGAACTCGTCCCTGGCACCTTCGCTAGTGGAGTTGTGCATGGGGTGTATTTATTAAAATTTTGTCACCAGCCGAGTCCAAAATTCAGCTGTTCCCCATCTCAGCCCAGAAAGCAGGTAAAACAACTTTTGTGGTGTCTTTCAGATGCCTACCAAGGTAGTGTAAAAACTACCAGGAGAACTCTTGTCTGGCACCTTCCCCGGTGGAGTTGTGCATGGGGTGTCTTTGGAACATTTTGTCACCAGCCGAGTCCAAAATTCAGCTATTCCCCATCTCAGCCCAGAAAGCAGGAAGAACAACTTTTGTGGTGTCCTTTTGATGCCTACAGGAGCAATGTAAAAACTACCAACAGAACTCGTCCCTGGCACCTTCGCTAGTGGAGTTGTGCATGGGGTGTGTTTATTAAAATTTTGTCACCAGCCGAGTCCAAAATTCAGCTGTTCCCCATCTCAGCCCAGAAAGCAGGAAGAACAACTTTTGTGGTGTCTTTCAGATGCCTACCGGAGCAATGTAAAAACTACCAGGAGAACTCCTGCCTGGCACCTTCCCCGGTGGAGTTGTGCATGGGGTGTGTTTGGAACATTTTGTCACCGGCCGAGTCCAAAATTCAGCGGTTCCCCATCTCAGCCCAGAAAGCAGGTAGAACAACTTTTGTGGTGTCTTTCAGATGCCTACCGGAGCAATGTAAAAACTACCAGGAGAACTCCTGTCTGGCACCTTCCCCGGTGGAGTTGTGCATGGGGTGTGTTTGGAACATTTTGTCACCGGCCGAGTCCAAAATTCAGCGGTTCCCCATCTCAGCCCAGAAAGCAGGTAGAACAACTTTTGTGGTGTCTTTCAGATGCCTACCAGAGCAATGTAAAAACTACCAGGAGAACTCCTGTCTGGCACCTTCCCCGGTGGAGTTGTGCATGGGGTGTGTTTGGAACATTTTGTCACCGTCCGACTCCAAAATTCAGCTGTTCCCCATCTCAGCCCAGAAAGCAGGAAGAACAACTTTTGTGGTGTCTTTCAGATGCCTACCGGAGCAATGTAAAAACTACCAGGAGAACTCCTGTCTGGCACCTTCCCCGGTGGAGTTGTGCATGGGGTGTGTTTGGAACATTTTGTCACCGGCCGACTCCAAAATTCAGCGGTTCCCCATCTCAGCCCAGAAAGCAGGTAGAACAACTTTTGTGGTGCCTTTAAGCTGCCTACAAAGGTAGTGTAAAAACTACTAAGAGAACTCCTGTCTGGCACCTTCCCCGGTGGAGTTGTGCATGGCGTGTGTTTGGAACATTTTGTCACCGGCCGAGTCCAAAATTCAGCGGTTCCCCATCTCAGCCCAGAAAGCAGGTAGAACAACTTTTGTGGTGTCCTTTTGATGCCTACCGGAGCAATGTAAAAACTACCAACAGAACTCGTCCCTGGCACCTTCGCTAGTGGAGTTGTGCATGGGGTGTATTTATTAAAATTTTGTCACCAGCCGAGTCCAAAATTCAGCTGTTCCCCATCTCAGCCCAGAAAGCAGGTAAAACAACTTTTGTGGTGTCTTTCAGATGCCTACCAAGGTAGTGTAAAAACTACCAGGAGAACTCTTGTCTGGCACCTTCCCCGGTGGAGTTGTGCATGGGGTGTGTTTGGAACATTTTGTCACCGGCCGACTCCAAAATTCAGCGGTTCCCCATCTCAGCCCAGAAAGCAGGTAGAACAACTTTTGTGGTGCCTTTCAGCTGCCTACCAAGGTAGTGTAAAAACTATTAAGAGAACTCCTGTCTGGCACCTTCCCCGGTGGAGTTGTGCATGGGGTGTGTTTGGAACATTTTGTCACCGGCCGACTCCAAAATTCAGCGGTTCCCCATCTCAGCCCAGAAAGCAGGTAGAACAACTTTTGTGGTGTCTTTCACATGCCTACCGGAGCAATATAAAAACTACAAGGAGAACTCCTGTCTGGCACCTTCCCCGGTGGAGTTGTGCATGGGGTGTGTTCGGAACATTTTGTCACCAGCCGAGTCCAAAAATTCAGCGGTTCCCCATCTCAGCCCAGAAAGCAGGTAGAACAACTTTTGTGGTGCCTTTCAGCTGCCTACCAAGGTAGTGTAAAAACTATTAAGAGAACTCCTGTCTGGCACCTTCCCCGGTGGAGTTGTGCCGGGGGGTGTGTTTGGAACATTTTGTCACCGGCCGAGTCCAAAATTCAGCGGTTCCCCATCTCAGCCCAGAAAGCAGGTAGAACAACTTTTGTGGTGTCCTTTTGATGCCTACCGGAGCAATGTAAAAACTACCAACAGAACTCGTCCCTGGCACCTTCGCTAGTGGAGTTGTGCATGGGGTGTATTTATTAAAATTTTGTCACCAGCCGAGTCCAAAATTCAGCTGTTCCCCATCTCAGCCCAGAAAGCAGGTAAAACAACTTTTGTTGTGTCTTTCAGATGCCTACCAAGGTAGTGTAAAAACTACCAGGAGAACTCCTGTCTGGCACCTTCCCCGGTGGAGTTGTGCATGGGGTGTGTTTGGAACATTTTGTCACCAGCCGAGTCCAAAATTCAGCTATTCCCCATCTCAGCCCAGAAAGCAGGTAGAACAACTTTTGTGGTGCCTTTCAGCTGCCTACCAAGGTAGTGTAAAAACTACTAAGAGAACTCCTGTCTGGCACCTTCCCCGGTGGAGTTGTGCATGGGGTGTGTTTGGAACATTTTGTCACCGGCCGACTCCAAAATTCAGCGGTTCCCCATCTCAGCCCAGAAAGCAGGTAGGACAACTTTTGTAGTGCCTTTCAGCTGCCTACCAAGGTAGTGTAAAAACTACTAAGAGAACTCCTGTCTGGCACCTTCCCCGGTGGAGTTGTGCAGGGGGTGTGTTTGGAACATTTTGTCACCGGCCGAGTCCAAAATTCAGCTGTTCCCCATCTCAGCCCAGAAAGCAGGTAGAACAACTTTTGTGGTGTCTTTCAGATGCCTACCAGAGCAATGTAAAAACTACCAGGAGAACTCCTGTCTGGCACCTTCCCCGGTGGAGTTGTGCATGGGGTGTGTTTGGAACATTTTGTCACCGGCCGACTCCAAAATTCAGCGGTTCCCCATCTCAGCCCAGAAAGCAGGTAGAACAACTTTTGTGGTGCCTTTCAGCTGCCTACCAAGGTAGTGTAAAAACTACTAAGAGAACTCCTGTCTGGCACCTTCCCCGGTGGAGTTGTGCATGGGGTGTCTTTGGAACATTTTGTCACCGGCCGAGTCCAAAATTCAGCGATTCCCCATCTCAGCCCAGAAAGCAGGAAGAACAACTTTTGTGGTGTCCTTTTGATGCCTACAGGAGCAATGTAAAAACTACCAACAGAACTCGTCCCTGGCACCTTCGCTAGTGGAGTTGTGCATGGGGTGTGTTTATTAAAATTTTGTCACCAGCCGAGTCCAAAATTCAGCTGTTCCCCATCTCAGCCCAGAAAGCAGGTAGAACAACTTTTGTGGTGTCTTTCAGATGCCTACCGGAGCAATGTAAAAACTACCAGGAGAACTCCTGTCTGGCACCTTCCCCGGTGGAGTTGTGCATGGGGTGTGTTTGGAACATTTTGTCACCGGCCGACTCCAAAATTCAGCGGTTCCCCATCTCAGCCCAGAAAGCAGGTAGAACAACTTTTGTGGTGTCTTTCAGATGCCTACCGGAGCAATGTAAAAACTACCAGGAGAACTCCTGTCTGGCACCTTCCCCGGTGGAGTTGTGCATGGGGTGTGTTTGGAACATTTTGTCACCGGCCGAGTCCAAAATTCAGCGGTTCCCCATCTCAGCCCAGAAAGCAGGAAGAACAACTTTTGTGGTGTCTTTCAGATGCCTACCAGAGCAATGTAAAAACTACCAGGAGAACTCCTGTCTGGCACCTTCCCCGGTGGAGTTGTGCATGGGGTGTGTTTGGAACATTTTGTCACCGGCCGACTCCAAAATTCAGCTGTTCCCCATCTCAGCCCAGAAAGCAGGAAGAACAACTTTTGTGGTGTCTTTCAGATGCCTACCGGAGCAATGTAAAAACTACCAGGAGAACTCCTGTCTGGCACCTTCCCCGGTGGAGTTGTGCCGGGGGGTGTGTTTGGAACATTTTGTCACCGGCCGACTCCAAAATTCAGCGGTTCCCCATCTCAGCCCAGAAAGCAGGTAGAACAACTTTTGTGGTGCCTTTAAGCTGCCTACAAAGGTAGTGTAAAAACTACCAGGAGAACTCCTGTCTGGCACCTTCCCCGGTGGAGTTGTGCATGGGGTGTGTTTGGAACATTTTGTCACCGGCCGACTCCAAAATTCAGCGGTTCCCCATCTCAGCCCAGAAAGCAGGTAGAACAACTTTTGTGGTGTCCTTTTGATGCCTACCGGAGCAATGTAAAAACTACCAACAGAACTCGTCCCTGGCACCTTCGCTAGTGGAGTTGTGCATGGGGTGTATTTATTAAAATTTTGTCACCAGCCGAGTCCAAAATTCAGCGGTTCCCCATCTCAGCCCAGAAAGCAGGTAGAACAACTTTTGTGGTGCCTTTCAGCTGCCTACCAAGGTAGTGTAAAAACTATTAAGAGAACTCCTGTCTGGCACCTTCCCCGGTGGAGTTGTGCCGGGGGGTGTGTTTGGAACATTTTGTCACCGGCCGAGTCCAAAATTCAGCGGTTCCCCATCTCAGCCCAGAAAGCAGGTAGAACAACTTTTGTGGTGCCTTTCAGCTGCCTACCGGAGCAATGTAAAAACTACCAACAGAACTCGTCCCTGGCACCTTCGCTAGTGGAGTTTTGCATGGGGTGTATTTATTAAAATTTTGTCACCAGCCGAGTCCAAAATTCAGCTGTTCCCCATCTCAGCCCAGAAAGCAGGTAAAACAACTTTTGTGGTGTCTTTCAGATGCCTACCAAGGTAGTGTAAAAACTACCAGGAGAACTCTTGTCTGGCACCTTCCCCGGTGGAGTTGTGCATGGGGTGTGTTTGGAACATTTTGTCACCAGCCGAGTCCAAAATTCAGCGGTTCCCCATCTCAGCCCAGAAAGCAGGTAGAACAACTTTTGTGGTGCCTTTCAAATGCCTACCAAGGTAGTGTAAAAACTACCAGGAGAACTCCTGTCTGGCACCTTCCCCGGTGGAGTTGTGCATGGCGTGTGTTTGGAACATTTTGTCACCAGCCGACTCCAAAATTCAGCGTTTCCCCATCTCAGCCCAGAAAGCAGGTAGAACAACTTTTGTGGTGTCCTTTTGATGCCTACCGGAGCAATGTAAAAACTACCAACAGAACTCGTCCCTGGCACCTTCGCTAGTGGAGTTGTGCATGGGGTGTATTTATTAAAATTTTGTCACCAGCCGAGTCCAAAATTCAGCTGTTCCCCATCTCAGCCCAGAAAGCAGGTAAAACAACTTTTGTTGTGTCTTTCAGATGCCTACCAAGGTAGTGTAAAAACTACCAGGAGAACTCTTGTCTGGCACCTTCCCCGGTGGAGTTGTGCATGGGGTGTCTTTGGAACATTTTGTCACCGGCCGAGTCCAAAATTCAGCTATTCCCCATCTCAGCCCAGAAAGCAGGTAGAACAACTTTTGTGGTGCCTTTCAGCTGCCTACCAAGGTAGTGTAAAAACTACTAAGAGAACTCCTGTCTGGCACCTTCCCCGGTGGAGTTGTGCATGGGGTGTGTTTGGAACATTTTGTCACCGGCCGACTCCAAAATTCAGCGGTTCCCCATCTCAGCCCAGAAAGCAGGTAGGACAACTTTTGTAGTGCCTTTCAGCTGCCTACCAAGGTAGTGTAAAAACTACTAAGAGAACTCCTGTCTGGCACCTTCCCCGGTGGAGTTGTGCAGGGGGTGTGTTTGGAACATTTTGTCACCGGCCGAGTCCAAAATTCAGCGGTTCCCCATCTCAGCCCAGAAAGCAGGTAGAACAACTTTTGTGGTGTCTTTCAGATGCCTACCAGAGCAATGTAAAAACTACCAGGAGAACTCCTGTCTGGCACCTTCCCCGGTGGAGTTGTGCATGGGGTGTGTTTGGAACATTTTGTCACCGGCCGACTCCAAAATTCAGCGGTTCCCCATCTCAGCCCAGAAAGCAGGTAGAACAACTTTTGTGGTGCCTTTCAGCTGCCTACCAAGGTAGTGTAAAAACTACTAAGAGAACTCCTGTCTGGCACCTTCCCCGGTGGAGTTGTGCATGGGGTGTCTTTGGAACATTTTGTCACCGGCCGAGTCCAAAATTCAGCGATTCCCCATCTCAGCCCAGAAAGCAGGAAGAACAACTTTTGTGGTGTCCTTTTGATGCCTACAGGAGCAATGTAAAAACTACCAACAGAACTCGTCCCTGGCACCTTCGCTAGTGGAGTTGTGCATGGGGTGTGTTTATTAAAATTTTGTCACCAGCCGAGTCCAAAATTCAGCTGTTCCCCATCTCAGCCCAGAAAGCAGGTAGAACAACTTTTGTGGTGTCTTTCAGATGCCTACCGGAGCAATGTAAAAACTACCAGGAGAACTCCTGTCTGGCACCTTCCCCGGTGGAGTTGTGCATGGGGTGTGTTTGGAACATTTTGTCACCGGCCGACTCCAAAATTCAGCGGTTCCCCATCTCAGCCCAGAAAGCAGGTAGAACAACTTTTGTGGTGTCTTTCAGATGCCTACCAGAGCAATGTAAAAACTACCAGGAGAACTCCTGTCTGGCACCTTCCCCGGTGGAGTTGTGCATGGGGTGTGTTTGGAACATTTTGTCACCGGCCGACTCCAAAATTCAGCTGTTCCCCATCTCAGCCCAGAAAGCAGGTAGAACAACTTTTGTGGTGTCTTTCAGATGCCTACCGGAGCAATGTAAAAACTACCAGGAGAACTCCTGTCTGGCACCTTCCCCGGTGGAGTTGTGCCGGGGGGTGTGTTTGGAACATTTTGTCACCGGCCGACTCCAAAATTCAGCGGTTCCCCATCTCAGCCCAGAAAGCAGGTAGAACAACTTTTGTGGTGCCTTTAAGCTGCCTACAAAGGTAGTGTAAAAACTACTAAGAGAACTCCTGTCTGGCACCTTCCCCGGTGGAGTTGTGCATGGCGTGTGTTTGGAACATTTTGTCACCGGCCGAGTCCAAAATTCAGCGGTTCCCCATCTCAGCCCAGAAAGCAGGTAGAACAACTTTTGTGGTGTCCTTTTGATGCCTACCGGAGCAATGTAAAAACTACCAACAGAACTCGTCCCTGGCACCTTCGCTAGTGGAGTTGTGCATGGGGTGTATTTATTAAAATTTTGTCACCAGCCGAGTCCAAAATTCAGCTGTTCCCCATCTCAGCCCAGAAAGCAGGTAGAACAACTTTTGTGGTGCCTTTCAGCTGCCTACCAAGGTAGTGTAAAAACTATTAAGAGAACTCCTGTCTGGCACCTTCCCCGGTGGAGTTGTGCCGGGGGGTGTGTTTGGAACATTTTGTCACCGGCCGAGTCCAAAATTCAGCGGTTCCCCATCTCAGCCCAGAAAGCAGGTAGAACAACTTTTGTGGTGCCTTTCAGCTGCCTACCGGAGCAATGTAAAAACTACCAACAGAACTCGTCCCTGGCACCTTCGCTAGTGGAGTTTTGCATGGGGTGTATTTATTAAAATTTTGTCACCAGCCGAGTCCAAAATTCAGCTGTTCCCCATCTCAGCCCAGAAAGCAGGTAAAACAACTTTTGTGGTGTCTTTCAGATGCCTACCAAGGTAGTGTAAAAACTACCAGGAGAACTCTTGTCTGGCACCTTCCCCGGTGGAGTTGTGCATGGGGTGTGTTTGGAACATTTTGTCACCAGCCGAGTCCAAAATTCAGCTATTCCCCATCTCAGCCCAGAAAGCAGGAAGAACAACTTTTGTGGTGTCCTTTTGATGCCTACAGGAGCAATGTAAAAACTACCAACAAAACTCGTCCCTGGCAGCTTCGCTAGTGGAGTTGTGCATGGGGTGTGTTTATTAAAATTTTGTCACCAGCCGAGTCCAAAATTCAGCTGTTCCCCATCTCAGCCCAGAAAGCAGGAAGAACAACTTTTGTGGTGTCTTTCAGATGCCTACCGGAGCAATGTAAAAACTACCAGGAGAACTCCTGCCTGGCACCTTCCCCGGTGGAGTTGTGCATGGGGTGTGTTTGGAACATTTTGTCACCGGCCGAGTCCAAAATTCAGCGGTTCCCCATCTCAGCCCAGAAAGCAGGTAGAACAACTTTTGTGGTGTCTTTCAGATGCCTACCGGAGCAATGTAAAAACTACCAGGAGAACTCCTGTCTGGCACCTTCCCCGGTGGAGTTGTGCATGGGGTGTGTTTGGAACATTTTGTCACCGGCCGAGTCCAAAATTCAGCGGTTCCCCATCTCAGCCCAGAAAGCAGGAAGAACAACTTTTGTGGTGTCTTTCAGATGCCTACCAGAGCAATGTAAAAACTACCAGGAGAACTCCTGTCTGGCACCTTCCCCGGTGGAGTTGTGCATGGGGTGTGTTTGGAACATTTTGTCACCGTCCGACTCCAAAATTCAGCTGTTCCCCATCTCAGCCCAGAAAGCAGGAAGAACAACTTTTGTGGTGTCTTTCAGATGCCTACCGGAGCAATGTAAAAACTACCAGGAGAACTCCTGTCTGGCACCTTCCCCGGTGGAGTTGTGCATGGGGTGTGTTTGGAACATTTTGTCACCGGCCGACTCCAAAATTCAGCGGTTCCCCATCTAAGCCCAGAAAGCAGGTAGAACAACTTTTGTGGTGCCTTTAAGCTGCCTACAAAGGTAGTGTAAAAACTACTAAGAGAACTCCTGTCTGGCACCTTCCCCGGTGGAGTTGTGCATGGCGTGTGTTTGGAACATTTTGTCACCAGCCGAGTCCAAAATTCAGCGGTTCCCCATCTCAGCCCAGAAAGCAGGTAGAACAACTTTTGTGGTGTCCTTTTGATGCCTACCGGAGCAATGTAAAAACTACCAACAGAACTCGTCCCTGGCACCTTCGCTAGTGGAGTTGTGCATGGGGTGTATTTATTAAAATTTTGTCACCAGCCGAGTCCAAAATTCAGCTTTTCCCCATCTCAGCCCAGAAAGCAGGTAAAACAACTTTTGTGGTGTCTTTCAGATGCCTACCAAGGTAGTGTAAAAACTACCAGGAGAACTCTTGTCTGGCACCTTCCCCGGTGGAGTTGTGCATGGGGTGTGTTTGGAACATTTTGTCACCGGCCGACTCCAAAATTCAGCGGTTCCCCATCTCAGCCCAGAAAGCAGGTAGAACAACTTTTGTGGTGCCTTTCAGCTGCCTACCAAGGTAGTGTAAAAACTATTAAGAGAACTCCTGTCTGGCACCTTCCCCGGTGGAGTTGTGCATGGGGTGTGTTTGGAACATTTTGTCACCGGCCGACTCCAAAATTCAGCGGTTCCCCATCTCAGCCCAGAAAGCAGGTAGAACAACTTTTGTGGTGTCTTTCACATGCCTACCGGAGCAATGTAAAAACTACAAGGAGAACTCCTGTCTGGCACCTTCCCCGGTGGAGTTGTGCATGGGGTGTGTTCGGAACATTTTGTCACCAGCCGAGTCCAAAAATTCAGCGGTTCCCCATCTCAGCCCAGAAAGCAGGTAGAACAACTTTTGTGGTGCCTTTCAGCTGCCTACCAAGGTAGTGTAAAAACTATTAAGAGAACTCCTGTCTGGCACCTTCCCCGGTGGAGTTGTGCCGGGGGGTGTGTTTGGAACATTTTGTCACCGGCCGAGTCCAAAATTCAGCGGTTCCCCATCTCAGCCCAGAAAGCAGGTAGAACAACTTTTGTGGTGTCCTTTTGATGCCTACCGGAGCAATGTAAAAACTACCAACAGAACTCGTCCCTGGCACCTTCGCTAGTGGAGTTGTGCATGGGGTGTATTTATTAAAATTTTGTCACCAGCCGAGTCCAAAATTCAGCTGTTCCCCATCTCAGCCCAGAAAGCAGGTAAAACAACTTTTGTGGTGTCTTTCAGATGCCTACCAAGGTAGTGTAAAAACTACCAGGAGAACTCTTGTCTGGCACCTTCCCCGGTGGAGTTGTGCATGGGGTGTGTTTGGAACATTTCGTCACCAGCCGAGTCCAAAATTCAGCGGTTCCCCATCTCAGCCCAGAAAGCAGGTAGAACAACTTTTGTGGTGCCTTTCAGGTGCCTACCAAGGTAGTGTAAAAACTACTAAGAGAACTCCTGTCTGGCACCTTCCCCGGTGGAGTTGTGCATGGGGTGTGTTTGGAACATTTTGTCACCGGCCGACTCCAAAATTCAGCGGTTCCCCATCTCAGCCCAGAAAGCAGGTAGGACAACTTTTGTAGTGCCTTTCAGCTGCCTACCAAGGTAGTGTAAAAACTACTAAGAGAACTCCTGTCTGGCACCTTCCCCGGTGGAGTTGTGCAGGGGGTGTGTTTGGAACATTTTGTCACCGGCCGAGTCCAAAATTCAGCGGTTCCCCATCTCAGCCCAGAAAGCAGGTAGAACAACTTTTGTGGTGTCTTTCAGATGCCTACCAGAGCAATGTAAAAACTACCAGGAGAACTCCTGTCTGGCACCTTCCCCGGTGGAGTTGTGCATGGGGTGTGTTTGGAACATTTTGTCACCGGCCGACTCCAAAATTCAGCGGTTCCCCATCTCAGCCCAGAAAGCAGGTAGAACAACTTTTGTGGTGCCTTTCAGCTGCCTACCAAGGTAGTGTAAAAACTACTAAGAGAACTCCTGCCCGGCACCTTCCCCGGTGGAGTTGTGCATGGGGTGTCTTTGGAACATTTTGTCACCGGCCGAGTCCAAAATTCAGCGATTCCCCATCTCAGCCCAGAAAGCAGGAAGAACAACTTTTGTGGTGTCCTTTTGATGCCTACAGGAGCAATGTAAAAACTACCAACAGAACTCGTCCCTGGCACCTTCGCTAGTGGAGTTGTGCATGGGGTGTGTTTATTAAAATTTTGTCACCAGCCGAGTCCAAAATTCAGCTGTTCCCCATCTCAGCCCAGAAAGCAGGTAGAACAACTTTTGTGGTGTCTTTCAGATGCCTACCGGAGCAATGTAAAAACTACCAGGAGAACTCCTGTCTGGCACCTTCCCCGGTGGAGTTGTGCATGGGGTGTGTTTGGAACATTTTGTCACCGGCCGACTCCAAAATTCAGCGGTTCCCCATCTCAGCCCAGAAAGCAGGTAGAACAACTTTTGTGGTGTCTTTCAGATGCCTACTGGAGCAATGTAAAAACTACCAGGAGAACTCCTGTCTGGCACCTTCCCCGGTGGAGTTGTGCATGGGGTGTGTTTGGAACATTTTGTCACCGGCCGAGTCCAAAATTCAGCGGTTCCCCATCTCAGCCCAGAAAGCAGGAAGAACAACTTTTGTGGTGTCTTTCAGATGCCTACCAGAGCAATGTAAAAATTACCAGGAGAACTCCTGTCTGGCACCTTCCCCGGTGGAGTTGTGCATGGGGTGTGTTTGGAACATTTTGTCACTGGCCGACTCCAAAATTCAGCTGTTCCCCATCTCAGCCCAGAAAGCAGGAAGAACAACTTTTGTGGTGTCTTTCAGATGCCTACCGGAGCAATGTAAAAACTACCAGGAGAACTCCTGTCTGGCACCTTCCCCGGTGGAGTTGTGCATGGGGTGTGTTTGGAACATTTTGTCACCGGCCGAGTCCAAAATTCAGCGGTTCCCCATCTCAGCCCAGAAAGCAGGTAGAACAACTTTTGTGGTGCCTTTAAGCTGCCTACAAAGGTAGTGTAAAAACTACTAAGAGAACTCCTGTCTGGCACCTTCCCCGGTGGAGTTGTGCATGGCGTGTGTTTGGAACATTTTGTCACCGGCCGAGTCCAAAATTCAGCGGTTCCCCATCTCAGCCCAGAAAGCAGGTAGAACAACTTTTGTGGTGTCCTTTTGATGCCTACCGGAACAATGTAAAAACTACCAACAGAACTCGTCCCTGGCACCTTCGCTAGTGGAGTTGTGCATGGGGTGTATTTATTAAAATTTTGTCACCAGCCGAGTCCAAAATTCAGCTTTTCCCCATCTCAGCCCAGAAAGCAGGTAAAACAACTTTTGTGGTGTCTTTCAGATGCCTACCAAGGTAGTGTAAAAACTACCAGGAGAACTCTTGTCTGGCACCTTCCCCGGTGGAGTTGTGCATGGGGTGTGTTTGGAACATTTTGTCACCGGCCGACTCCAAAATTCAGCGGTTCCCCATCTCAGCCCAGAAAGCAGGTAGAACAACTTTTGTGGTGCCTTTCAGCTGCCTACCAAGGTAGTGTAAAAACTACTAAGAGAACTCCTGTCTGGCACCTTCCCCGGTGGAGTTGTGCATGGGGTGTGTTTGGAACATTTTGTCACCGGCCGACTCCAAAATTCAGCGGTTCCCCATCTCAGCCCAGAAAGCAGGTAGAACAACTTTTGTGGTGTCCTTTTGATGCCTACCGGAGCAATGTAAAAACTACCAACAGAACTCGTCCCTGGCACCTTCGCTAGTGGAGTTGTGCATGGGGTGTATTTATTAAAATTTTGTCACCAGCCGAGTCCAAAATTCAGCTGTTCCCCATCTCAGCCCAGAAAGCAGGTAAAACAACTTTTGTGGTGTCTTTCAGATGCCTACCAGAGCAATGTAAAAACTACCAGGAGAACTCCTGTCTGGCACCTTCCCCGGTGGAGTTGTGCATGGGGTGTGTTTGGAACATTTTGTCACCAGCCAACTCCAAAATTCAGCGGTTCCCCATCTCAGCCCAGAAAGCAGGTAGAACAACTTTTGTGGTGCCTTTCAGCTGCCTACCAAGGTAGTGTAAAAACTATTAAGAGAACTCCTGTCTGGCACCTTCCCCGGTGGAGTTGTGCATGGGGTGTGTTTGGAACATTTTGTCACCGGCCGAGTCCAAAATTCAGCGGTTCCCCATCTCAGCACAGAAAGCAGGTAGAACAACTTTTGTGGTGTCTTTCAGATGCCTACCGGAGCAATGTAAAAACTACCAGGAGAACTCCTGTCTGGCACCTTCCCCGGTGGAGTTGTGCATGGGGTGTGTTCGGAACATTTTGTCACCAGCCGAGTCCAAAAATTCAGCGGTTCCCCATCTCAGCCCAGAAAGCAGGTAGAACAACTTTTGTGGTGCCTTTCAGCTGCCTACCAAGGTAGTGTAAAAACTATTAAGAGAACTCCTGTCTGGCACCTTCCCCGGTGGAGTTGTGCATGGGGTGTCTTTGGAACATTTTTTCACCAGCCGACTCCAAAATTCAGCGGTTCCCCATCTCAGCCCAGAAAGCAGGTAGAACAACTTTTGTGGTGCCTTTCAGGTGCCTACCAAGGTAGTGTAAAAACTACCAGGAGAACTCCTGTCTGGCACCTTCCCCGGTGGAGTTGTGCATGGGGTGTGTTTGGAACATTTTGTCACCGGCCGACTCCAAAATTCAGCGGTTCCCCATCTCAGCCCAGAAAGCAGGTAGAACAACTTTTGTGGTGCCTTTCAGCTGCCTACCAAGGTAGTGTAAAAACTACTAAGAGAACTCCTGTCTGGCACCTTCCCGGGTGGAGTTGTGCAGGGGGTGTGTTTGGAACATTTTTTCACCGGCCGAGTCCAAAATTCAGCTGTTCCCCATCTCAGCCCAGAAAGCAGGTAGAACAACTTTTGTGGTGTCTTTCAGCTGCCTACCAAGGTAGTGTAAAAACTATTAAGAGAATTCCTGTCTGGCACCTTCCCTGGTGGAGTTGTGCATGGGGTGTGTTCGGAACATTTTGTCACCAGCCGAGTCCAAAAATTCAGCGGTTCCCCATCTCAGCCCAGAAAGCAGGAAGAACAACTTTTGTGGTGTCTTTCAGATGCCTACCAAGGTAGTGTAAAAACTACTAAGAGAACTCCTGTCTGGCACCTTCCCCGGTGGAGTTGTGCATGGGGTGTGTTTGGAACATTTTGTCACCGGCCGACTCCAAAATTCAGCTGTTCCCCATCTCAGCCCAGAAAGCAGGAAGAACAACTTTTGTGGTGTCTTTCAGATGCCTACCGGAGCAATGTAAAAACTACCAGGAGAACTCCTGTCTGGCACCTTCCCCGGTGGAGTTGTGCATGGGGTGTCTTTGGAACATTTTGTCACCGGCCGACTCCAAAATTCAGCGGTTCCCCATCTCAGCCCAGAAAGCAGGTAGAACAACTTTTGTGGTGCCTTTAAGCTGCCTACAAAGGTAGTGTAAAAACTACTAAGAGAACTCCTGTCTGGCACCTTCCCCGGTGGAGTTGTGCATGGCGTGTGTTTGGAACATTTTGTCACCGGCCGACTCCAAAATTCAGCGGTTCCCCATCTCAGCCCAGAAAGCAGGTAGAACAACTTTTGTGGTGTCCTTTTGATGCCTACCGGAGCAATGTAAAAACTACCAACAGAACTCGTCCCTGGCACCTTCGCTAGTGGAGTTGTGCATGGGGTGTATTTATTAAAATTTTGTCACCAGCCGAGTCCAAAATTCAGCTTTTCCCCATCTCAGCCCAGAAAGCAGGTAAAACAACTTTTGTGGTGTCTTTCAGATGCCTACCAAGGTAGTGTAAAAACTACCAGGAGAACTCTTGTCTGGCACCTTCCCCGGTGGAGTTGTGCATGGGGTGTGTTTGGAACATTTTGTCACCGGCCGACTCCAAAATTCAGCGGTTCCCCATCTCAGCCCAGAAAGCAGGTAGAACAACTTTTGTGGTGCCTTTCAGCTGCCTACCAAGGTAGTGTAAAAACTACTAAGACAACTCCTGTCTGGCACCTTCCCCGGTGGAGTTGTGCATGGGGTGTGTTTGGAACATTTTGTCACCGGCCGACTCCAAAATTCAGCGGTTCCCCATCTCAGCCCAGAAAGCAGGTAGAACAACTTTTGTGGTGTCCTTTTGATGCCTACCGGAGCAATGTAAAAACTACCAACAGAACTCGTCCCTGGCACCTTCGCTAGTGGAGTTGTGCATGGGGTGTATTTATTAAAATTTTGTCACCAGCCGAGTCCAAAATTCAGCTGTTCCCCATCTCAGCCCAGAAAGCAGGTAAAACAACTTTTGTGGTGTCTTTCAGATGCCTACCAAGGTAGTGTAAAAACTACCAGGAGAACTCTTGTCTGGCACCTTCCCCGGTGGAGTTGTGCATGGGGTGTGTTTGGAACATTTCGTCACCAGCCAACTCCAAAATTCAGCGGTTCCCCATCTCAGCCCAGAAAGCAGGTAGAACAACTTTTGTGGTGCCTTTCAGCTGCCTACCAAGGTAGTGTAAAAACTATTAAGAGAACTCCTGTCTGGCACCTTCCCCGGTGGAGTTGTGCATGGGGTGTGTTTGGAACATTTTGTCACCGGCCGAGTACAAAATTCAGCGGTTCCCCATCTCAGCACAGAAAGCAGGTAGAACAACTTTTGTGGTGTCTTTCAGATGCCTACCGGAGCAATGTAAAAACTACAAGGAGAACTCCTGTCTGGCACCTTCCCCGGTGGAGTTGTGCATGGGGTGTGTTCGGAACATTTTGTCACCAGCCGAGTCCAAAAATTCAGCGGTTCCCCATCTCAGCCCAGAAAGCAGGTAGAACAACTTTTGTGGTGTCTTTCAGATGCCTACCGGAGCAATGTAAAAACTACCAGGAGAACTCCTGTCTGGCACCTTCCCCGGTGGAGTTGTGCATGGGGTGTGTTTGGAACATTTTGTCACCGGCCGAGTCCAAAATTCAGCGGTTCCCCATCTCAGCCCAGAAAGCAGGTAGAACAACTTTTGTGGTGTCTTTCAGATGCCTACCGGAGCAATGTAAAAACTACCAGGAGAACTCCTGTCTTGCACCTTCCCCGGTGGAGTTGTGCATGGGGTGTGTTTGGAACATTTTGTCACCGGCCGAGTCCAAAATTCAGCGGTTCCCCATCTCAGCCCAGAAAGCAGGAAGAACAACTTTTGTGGTGTCTTTCAGATGCCTACCAGAGCAATGTAAAAACTACCAGGAGAACTCCTGTCTGGCACCTTCCCCGGTGGAGTTGTGCATGGGGTGTGTTTGGAACATTTTGTCACCGGCCGACTCCAAAATTCAGCTGTTCCCCATCTCAGCCCAGAAAGCAGGAAGAACAACTTTTGTGGTGTCTTTCAGATGCCTACCGGAGCAATGTAAAAACTACCAGGAGAACTCCTGTCTGGCACCTTCCCCGGTGGAGTTGTGCATGGGGTGTGTTTGGAACATTTTGTCACCGGCCGACTCCAAAATTCAGCGGTTCCCCATCTCAGCCCAGAAAGCAGGTAGAACAACTTTTGTGGTGCCTTTAAGCTGCCTACAAAGGTAGTGTAAAAACTACTAAGAGAACTCCTGTCTGGCACCTTCCCCGGTGGAGTTGTGCATGGCGTGTGTTTGGAACATTTTGTCACCGGCCGACTCCAAAATTCAGCGGTTCCCCATCTCAGCCCAGAAAGCAGGTAGAACAACTTTTGTGGTGTCCTTTTGATGCCTACCGGAGCAATGTAAAAACTACCAACAGAACTCGTCCCTGGCACCTTCGCTAGTGGAGTTGTGCATGGGGTGTATTTATTAAAATTTTGTCACCAGCCGAGTCCAAAATTCAGCTTTTCCCCATCTCAGCCCAGAAAGCAGGTAAAACAACTTTTGTGGTGTCTTTCAGATGCCTACCAAGGTAGTGTAAAAACTACCAGGAGAACTCTTGTCTGGCACCTTCCCCGGTGGAGTTGTGCATGGGGTGTGTTTGGAACATTTTGTCACCAGCCGACTCCAAAATTCAGCGGTTCCCCATCTCAGCCCAGAAAGCAGGAAGAACAACTTTTGTGGTGCCTTTCAGGTGCCTACCAAGGTAGTGTAAAAACTACCAGGAGAACTCCTGTCTGGCACCTTCCCCGGTGGAGTTGTGCATGGGGTGTGTTTGGAACATTTTGTCACCGGCCGACTCCAAAATTCAGCGGTTCCCCATCTCAGCCCAGAAAGCAGGTAGAACAACTTTTGTGGTGCCTTTCAGCTGCCTACCAAGGTAGTGTAAAAACTACTAAGAGAACTCCTGTCTGGCACCTTCCCGGGTGGAGTTGTGCAGGGGGTGTGTTTGGAACATTTTTTCACCGGCCGAGTCCAAAATTCAGCTGTTCCCCATCTCAGCCCAGAAAGCAGGTAGAACAACTTTTGTGGTGTCTTTCAGCTGCCTACCAAGGTAGTGTAAAAACTATTAAGAGAATTCCTGTCTGGCACCTTCCCTGGTGGAGTTGTGCATGGGGTGTGTTCGGAACATTTTGTCACCAGCCGAGTCCAAAAATTCAGCGGTTCCCCATCTCAGCCCAGAAAGCAGGAAGAACAACTTTTGTGGTGTCTTTCAGATGCCTACCAGAGCAATGTAAAAACTACCAGGAGAACTCCTGTCTGGCACCTTCCCCGGTGGAGTTGTGCATGGGGTGTGTTTGGAACATTTTGTCACCGGCCGACTCCAAAATTCAGCTGTTCCCCATCTCAGCCCAGAAAGCAGGAAGAACAACTTTTGTGGTGTCTTTCAGATGCCTACCGGAGCAATGTAAAAACTACCAGGAGAACTCCTGTCTGGCACCTTCCCCGGTGGAGTTGTGCATGGGGTGTCTTTGGAACATTTTGTCACCGGCCGACTCCAAAATTCAGCGGTTCCCCATCTCAGCCCAGAAAGCAGGTAGAACAACTTTTGTGGTGCCTTTAAGCTGCCTACAAAGGTAGTGTAAAAACTACTAAGAGAACTCCTGTCTGGCACCTTCCCCGGTGGAGTTGTGCATGGCGTGTGTTTGGAACATTTTGTCACCGGCCGACTCCAAAATTCAGCGGTTCCCCATCTCAGCCCAGAAAGCAGGTAGAACAACTTTTGTGGTGTCCTTTTGATGCCTACCGGAGCAATGTAAAAACTACCAACAGAACTCGTCCCTGGCACCTTCGCTAGTGGAGTTGTGCATGGGGTGTATTTATTAAAATTTTGTCACCAGCCGAGTCCAAAATTCAGCTTTTCCCCATCTCAGCCCAGAAAGCAGGTAAAACAACTTTTGTGGTGTCTTTCAGATGCCTACCAAGGTAGTGTAAAAACTACCAGGAGAACTCTTGTCTGGCACCTTCCCCGGTGGAGTTGTGCATGGGGTGTGTTTGGAACATTTTGTCACCGGCCGACTCCAAAATTCAGCGGTTCCCCATCTCAGCCCAGAAAGCAGGTAGAACAACTTTTGTGGTGCCTTTCAGCTGCCTACCAAGGTAGTGTAAAAACTACTAAGAGAACTCCTGTCTGGCACCTTCCCCGGTGGAGTTGTGCATGGGGTGTGTTTGGAACATTTTGTCACCGGCCGACTCCAAAATTCAGCGGTTCCCCATCTCAGCCCAGAAAGCAGGTAGAACAACTTTTGTGGTGTCCTTTTGATGCCTACCGGAGCAATGTAAAAACTACCAACAGAACTCGTCCCTGGCACCTTCGCTAGTGGAGTTGTGCATGGGGTGTATTTATTAAAATTTTGTCACCAGCCGAGTCCAAAATTCAGCTGTTCCCCATCTCAGCCCAGAAAGCAGGTAAAACAACTTTTGTGGTGTCTTTCAGATGCCTACCAAGGTAGTGTAAAAACTACAGGAGAACTCTTGTCTGGCACCTTCCCCGGTGGAGTTGTGCATGGGGTGTGTTTGGAACATTTCGTCACCAGCCAACTCCAAAATTCAGCGGTTCCCCATCTCAGCCCAGAAAGCAGGTAGAACAACTTTTGTGGTGCCTTTCAGCTGCCTACCAAGGTAGTGTAAAAACTATTAAGAGAACTCCTGTCTGGCACCTTCCCCGGTGGAGTTGTGCATGGGGTGTGTTTGGAACATTTTGTCACCAGCCGACTCCAAAATTCAGCGGTTCCCCATCTCAGCACAGAAAGCAGGTAGAACAACTTTTGTGGTGTCTTTCAGATGCCTACCGGAGCAATGTAAAAACTACAAGGAGAACTCCTGTCTGGCACCTTCCCCGGTGGAGTTGTGCATGGGGTGTGTTCGGAACATTTTGTCACCAGCCGAGTCCAAAAATTCAGCGGTTCCCCATCTCAGCCCAGAAAGCAGGTAGAACAACTTTTGTGGTGTCTTTCAGATGCCTACCAGAGCAATGTAAAAACTACCAGGAGAACTCCTGTCTGGCACCTTCCCCGGTGGAGTTGTGCATGGGGTGTGTTTGGAACATTTTGTCACCGGCCGACTCCAAAATTCAGCGGTTCCCCATCTCAGCCCAGAAAGCAGGTAGAACAACTTTTGTGGTGTCTTTCAGATGCCTACCGGAGCAATGTAAAAACTACCAGGAGAACTCCTGTCTGGCACCTTCCCCGGTGGAGTTGTGCATGGGGTGTGTTTGGAACATTTTGTCACCGGCCGAGTCCAAAATTCAGCGGTTCCCCATCTCAGCCCAGAAAGCAGGAAGAACAACTTTTGTGGTGTCTTTCAGATGCCTACCAGAGCAATGTAAAAACTACCAGGAGAACTCCTGTCTGGCACCTTCCCCGGTGGAGTTGTGCATGGGGTGTGTTTGGAACATTTTGTCACCGGCCGACTCCAAAATTCAGCTGTTCCCCATCTCAGCCCAGAAAGCAGGAAGAACAACTTTTGTGGTGTCTTTCAGATGCCTACCGGAGCAATGTAAAAACTACCAGGAGAACTCCTGTCTGGCACCTTCCCCGGTGGAGTTGTGCATGGGGTGTGTTTGGAACATTTTGTCACCGGCCGACTCCAAAATTCAGCGGTTCCCCATCTCAGCCCAGAAAGCAGGTAGAACAACTTTTGTGGTGCCTTTAAGCTGCCTACAAAGGTAGTGTAAAAACTACTAAGAGAACTCCTGTCTGGCACCTTCCCCGGTGGAGTTGTGCATGGCGTGTGTTTGGAACATTTTGTCACCGGCCGAGTCCAAAATTCAGCGGTTCCCCATCTCAGCCCAGAAAGCAGGTAGAACAACTTTTGTGGTGTCCTTTTGATGCCTACCGGAGCAATGTAAAAACTACCAACAGAACTCGTCCCTGGCACCTTCGCTAGTGGAGTTGTGCATGGGGTGTATTTATTAAAATTTTGTCACCAGCCGAGTCCAAAATTCAGCTTTTCCCCATCTCAGCCCAGAAAGCAGGTAGAACAACTTTTGTGGTGCCTTTCAGCTGCCTACCAAGGTAGTGTAAAAACTACCAGGAGAACTCCTGTCTGGCACCTTCCCCGGTGGAGTTGTGCATGGGGTGTGTTTGGAACATTTTGTCACCGGCCGACTCCAAAATTCAGCGGTTCCCCATCTCAGCCCAGAAAGCAGGTAGAACAACTTTTGTGGTGCCTTTCAGCTGCCTACCAAGGTAGTGTAAAAACTACTAAGAGAACTCCTGTCTGGCACCTTCCCGGGTGGAGTTGTGCAGGGGGTGTGTTTGGAACATTTTTTCACCGGCCGAGTCCAAAATTCAGCTGTTCCCCATCTCAGCCCAGAAAGCAGGTAGAACAACTTTTGTGGTGTCTTTCAGCTGCCTACCAAGGTAGTGTAAAAACTATTAAGAGAATTCCTGTCTGGCACCTTCCCTGGTGGAGTTGTGCATGGGGTGTGTTCGGAACATTTTGTCACCAGCCGAGTCCAAAAATTCAGCGGTTCCCCATCTCAGCCCAGAAAGCAGGAAGAACAACTTTTGTGGTGTCTTTCAGATGCCTACCAGAGCAATGTAAAAACTACCAGGAGAACTCCTGTCTGGCACCTTCCCCGGTGGAGTTGTGCATGGGGTGTGTTTGGAACATTTTGTCACCGGCCGACTCCAAAATTCAGCTGTTCCCCATCTCAGCCCAGAAAGCAGGAAGAACAACTTTTGTGGTGTCTTTCAGATGCCTACCGGAGCAATGTAAAAACTACCAGGAGAACTCCTGTCTGGCACCTTCCCCGGTGGAGTTGTGCATGGGGTGTCTTTGGAACATTTTGTCACCGGCCGACTCCAAAATTCAGCGGTTCCCCATCTCAGCCCAGAAAGCAGGTAGAACAACTTTTGTGGTGCCTTTAAGCTGCCTACAAAGGTAGTGTAAAAACTACTAAGAGAACTCCTGTCTGGCACCTTCCCCGGTGGAGTTGTGCATGGGGTGTGTTTGGAACATTTTGTCACCGGCCGAGTCCAAAATTCAGCGGTTCCCCATCTCAGCCCAGAAAGCAGGTAGAACAACTTTTGTGGTGTCCTTTTGATGCCTACCGGAGCAATGTAAAAACTACCAACAGAACTCGTCCCTGGCACCTTCGCTAGTGGAGTTGTGCATGGGGTGTATTTATTAAAATTTTGTCACCAGCCGAGTCCAAAATTCAGCTTTTCCCCATCTCAGCCCAGAAAGCAGGTAAAACAACTTTTGTGGTGTCTTTCAGATGCCTACCAAGGTAGTGTAAAAACTACCAGGAGAACTCTTGTCTGGCACCTTCCCCGGTGGAGTTGTGCATGGGGTGTGTTTGGAACATTTTGTCACCGGCCGACTCCAAAATTCAGCGGTTCCCCATCTCAGCCCAGAAAGCAGGTAGAACAACTTTTGTGGTGCCTTTCAGCTGCCTACCAAGGTAGTGTAAAAACTACTAAGAGAACTCCTGTCTGGCACCTTCCCCGGTGGAGTTGTGCATGGGGTGTGTTTGGAACATTTTGTCACCGGCCGACTCCAAAATTCAGCGGTTCCCCATCTCAGCCCAGAAAGCAGGTAGAACAACTTTTGTGGTGTCCTTTTGATGCCTACCGGAGCAATGTAAAAACTACCAACAGAACTCGTCCCTGGCACCTTCGCTAGTGGAGTTGTGCATGGGGTGTATTTATTAAAATTTTGTCACCAGCCGAGTCCAAAATTCAGCGGTTCCCCATCTCAGCCCAGAAAGCAGGTAAAACAACTTTTGTGGTGTCTTTCAGATGCCTACCAAGGTAGTGTAAAAACTACAGGAGAACTCTTGTCTGGCACCTTCCCCGGTGGAGTTGTGCATGGGGTGTGTTTGGAACATTTCGTCACCAGCCAACTCCAAAATTCAGCGGTTCCCCATCTCAGCCCAGAAAGCAGGTAGAACAACTTTTGTGGTGTCTTTCAGCTGCCTACCAAGGTAGTGTAAAAACTATTAAGAGAACTCCTGTCTGGCACCTTCCCCGGTGGAGTTGTGCATGGGGTGTGTTTGGAACATTTTGTCACCAGCCGACTCCAAAATTCAGCGGTTCCCCATCTCAGCACAGAAAGCAGGTAGAACAACTTTTGTGGTGTCTTTCAGATGCCTACCGGAGCAATGTAAAAACTACAAGGAGAACTCCTGTCTGGCACCTTCCCCGGTGGAGTTGTGCATGGGGTGTGTTCGGAACATTTTGTCACCAGCCGAGTCCAAAAATTCAGCGGTTCCCCATCTCAGCCCAGAAAGCAGGTAGAACAACTTTTGTGGTGTCTTTCAGATGCCTACCAGAGCAATGTAAAAACTACCAGGAGAACTCCTGTCTGGCACCTTCCCCGGTGGAGTTGTGCATGGGGTGTGTTTGGAACATTTTGTCACCGGCCGACTCCAAAATTCAGCTGTTCCCCATCTCAGCCCAGAAAGCAGGAAGAACAACTTTTGTGGTGTCTTTCAGATGCCTACCGGAGCAATGTAAAAACTACCAGGAGAACTCCTGTCTGGCACCTTCCCCGGTGGAGTTGTGCATGGGGTGTCTTTGGAACATTTTGTCACCGGCCGACTCCAAAATTCAGCGGTTCCCCATCTCAGCCCAGAAAGCAGGTAGAACAACTTTTGTGGTGCCTTTAAGCTGCCTACAAAGGTAGTGTAAAAACTACTAAGAGAACTCCTGTCTGGCACCTTCCCCGGTGGAGTTGTGCATGGCGTGTGTTTGGAACATTTTGTCACCGGCCGAGTCCAAAATTCAGCGGTTCCCCATCTCAGCCCAGAAAGCAGGTAGAACAACTTTTGTGGTGTCCTTTTGATGCCTACCGGAGCAATGTAAAAACTACCAACAGAACTCGTCCCTGGCACCTTCGCTAGTGGAGTTGTGCATGGGGTGTATTTATTAAAATTTTGTCACCAGCCGAGTCCAAAATTCAGCTTTTCCCCATCTCAGCCCAGAAAGCAGGTAAAACAACTTTTGTGGTGTCTTTCAGATGCCTACCAAGGTAGTGTAAAAACTACCAGGAGAACTCTTGTCTGGCACCTTCCCCGGTGGAGTTGTGCATGGGGTGTGTTTGGAACATTTTGTCACCGGCCGACTCCAAAATTCAGCGGTTCCCCATCTCAGCCCAGAAAGCAGGTAGAACAACTTTTGTGGTGCCTTTCAGCTGCCTACCAAGGTAGTGTAAAAACTACTAAGAGAACTCCTGTCTGGCACCTTCCCCGGTGGAGTTGTGCATGGGGTGTGTTTGGAACATTTTGTCACCGGCCGACTCCAAAATTCAGCGGTTCCCCATCTCAGCCCAGAAAGCAGGTAGAACAACTTTTGTGGTGTCCTTTTGATGCCTACCGGAGCAATGTAAAAACTACCAACAGAACTCGTCCCTGGCACCTTCGCTAGTGGAGTTGTGCATGGGGTGTATTTATTAAAATTTTGTCACCAGCCGAGTCCAAAATTCAGCGGTTCCCCATCTCAGCCCAGAAAGCAGGTAAAACAACTTTTGTGGTGTCTTTCAGATGCCTACCAAGGTAGTGTAAAAACTACAGGAGAACTCTTGTCTGGCACCTTCCCCGGTGGAGTTGTGCATGGGGTGTGTTTGGAACATTTCGTCACCAGCCAACTCCAAAATTCAGCGGTTCCCCATCTCAGCCCAGAAAGCAGGTAGAACAACTTTTGTGGTGTCTTTCAGCTGCCTACCAAGGTAGTGTAAAAACTATTAAGAGAACTCCTGTCTGGCACCTTCCCCGGTGGAGTTGTGCATGGGGTGTGTTTGGAACATTTTGTCACCAGCCGACTCCAAAATTCAGCGGTTCCCCATCTCAGCACAGAAAGCAGGTAGAACAACTTTTGTGGTGTCTTTCAGATGCCTACCGGAGCAATGTAAAAACTACAAGGAGAACTCCTGTCTGGCACCTTCCCCGGTGGAGTTGTGCATGGGGTGTGTTCGGAACATTTTGTCACCAGCCGAGTCCAAAAATTCAGCGGTTCCCCATCTCAGCCCAGAAAGCAGGTAGAACAACTTTTGTGGTGTCTTTCAGATGCCTACCAGAGCAATGTAAAAACTACCAGGAGAACTCCTGTCTGGCACCTTCCCCGGTGGAGTTGTGCATGGGGTGTGTTTGGAACATTTTGTCACCGGCCGACTCCAAAATTCAGCGGTTCCCCATCTCAGCCCAGAAAGCAGGTAGAACAACTTTTGTGGTGTCTTTCAGATGCCTACCGGAGCAATGTAAAAACTACCAGGAGAACTCCTGTCTTGCACCTTCCCCGGTGGAGTTGTGCATGGGGTGTGTTTGGAACATTTTGTCACCGGCCGAGTCCAAAATTCAGCGGTTCCCCATCTCAGCCCAGAAAGCAGGAAGAACAACTTTTGTGGTGTCTTTCAGATGCCTACCAGAGCAATGTAAAAACTACCAGGAGAACTCCTGTCTGGCACCTTCCCCGGTGGAGTTGTGCATGGGGTGTGTTTGGAACATTTTGTCACCGGCCGACTCCAAAATTCAGCTGTTCCCCATCTCAGCCCAGAAAGCAGGAAGAACAACTTTTGTGGTGTCTTTCAGATGCCTACCGGAGCAATGTAAAAACTACCAGGAGAACTCCTGTCTGGCACCTTCCCCGGTGGAGTTGTGCATGGGGTGTGTTTGGAACATTTTGTCACCGGCCGACTCCAAAATTCAGCGGTTCCCCATCTCAGCCCAGAAAGCAGGTAGAACAACTTTTGTGGTGCCTTTAAGCTGCCTACAAAGGTAGTGTAAAAACTACTAAGAGAACTCCTGTCTGGCACCTTCCCCGGTGGAGTTGTGCATGGCGTGTGTTTGGAACATTTTGTCACCGGCCGAGTCCAAAATTCAGCGGTTCCCCATCTCAGCCCAGAAAGCAGGTAGAACAACTTTTGTGGTGTCCTTTTGATGCCTACCGGAGCAATGTAAAAACTACCAACAGAACTCGTCCCTGGCACCTTCGCTAGTGGAGTTGTGCATGGGGTGTATTTATTAAAATTTTGTCACCAGCCGAGTCCAAAATTCAGCTTTTCCCCATCTCAGCCCAGAAAGCAGGTAAAACAACTTTTGTGGTGTCTTTCAGATGCCTACCAAGGTAGTGTAAAAACTACCAGGAGAACTCTTGTCTGGCACCTTCCCCGGTGGAGTTGTGCATGGGGTGTGTTTGGAACATTTTGTCACCGGCCGACTCCAAAATTCAGCGGTTCCCCATCTCAGCCCAGAAAGCAGGTAGAACAACTTTTGTGGTGCCTTTCAGCTGCCTACCAAGGTAGTGTAAAAACTATTAAGAGAACTCCTGTCTGGCACCTTCCCCGGTGGAGTTGTGCATGGGGTGTGTTTGGAACATTTTGTCACCGGCCGACTCCAAAATTCAGCGGTTCCCCATCTCAGCCCAGAAAGCAGGTAGAACAACTTTTGTGGTGTCTTTCACATGCCTACCGGAGCAATGTAAAAACTACCAGGAGAACTCCTGTCTGGCACCTTCCCCGGTGGAGTTGTGCATGGGGTGTGTTCGGAACATTTTGTCACCAGCCGAGTCCAAAAATTCAGCGGTTCCCCATCTCAGCCCAGAAAGCAGGTAGAACAACTTTTGTGGTGCCTTTCAGCTGCCTACCAAGGTAGTGTAAAAACTATTAAGAGAACTCCTGTCTGGCACCTTCCCCGGTGGAGTTGTTCCGGGGGGTGTGTTTGGAACATTTTGTCACCGGCCGAGTCCAAAATTCAGCGGTTCCCCATCTCAGCCCAGAAAGCAGGTAGAACAACTTTTGTGGTGTCCTTTTGATGCCTACCGGAGCAATGTAAAAACTACCAGGAGAACTCCTGTCTGGCACCTTCCCCGGTGGAGTTGTGCATGGGGTGTATTTATTAAAATTTTGTCACCAGCCGAGTCCAAAATTCAGCTGTTCCCCATCTCAGCCCAGAAAGCAGGTAAAACAACTTTTGTGGTGTCTTTCAGATGCCTACCAAGGTAGTGTAAAAACTACCAGGAGAACTCTTGTCTGGCACCTTCCCCGGTGGAGTTGTGCATGGGGTGTGTTTGGAACATTTTGTCACCAGCCGAGTCCAAAATTCAGCTATTCCCCATCTCAGCCCAGAAAGCAGGTAGAACAACTTTTGTGGTGCCTTTCAGCTGCCTACCAAGGTAGTGTAAAAACTACTAAGAGAACTCCTGTCTGGCACCTTCCCCGGTGGAGTTGTGCATGGGGTGTGTTTGGAACATTTTGTCACCGGCCGACTCCAAAATTCAGCGGTTCCCCATCTCAGCCCAGAAAGCAGGTAGGACAACTTTTGTAGTGCCTTTCAGCTGCCTACCAAGGTAGTGTAAAAACTACTAAGAGAACTCCTGTCTGGCACCTTCCCCGGTGGAGTTGTGCAGGGGGTGTGTTTGGAACATTTTGTCACCGGCCGAGTCCAAAATTCAGCGGTTCCCCATCTCAGCCCAGAAAGCAGGTAGAACAACTTTTGTGGTGTCTTTCAGATGCCTACCAGAGCAATGTAAAAACTACCAGGAGAACTCCTGTCTGGCACCTTCCCCGGTGGAGTTGTGCATGGGGTGTGTTTGGAACATTTTGTCACCGGCCGACTCCAAAATTCAGCGGTTCCCCATCTCAGCCCAGAAAGCAGGTAGAACAACTTTTGTGGTGCCTTTCAGCTGCCTACCAAGGTAGTGTAAAAACTACTAAGAGAACTCCTGCCCGGCACCTTCCCCGGTGGAGTTGTGCATGGGGTGTCTTTGGAACATTTTGTCACCGGCCGACTCCAAAATTCAGCGATTCCCCATCTCAGCCCAGAAAGCAGGAAGAACAACTTTTGTGGTGTCCTTTTGATGCCTACAGGAGCAATGTAAAAACTACCAACAGAACTCGTCCCTGGCACCTTCGCTAGTGGAGTTGTGCATGGGGTGTGTTTATTAAAATTTTGTCACCAGCCGAGTCCAAAATTCAGCTGTTCCCCATCTCAGCCCAGAAAGCAGGTAGAACAACTTTTGTGGTGCCTTTCAGCTGCCTACCGGAGCAATGTAAAAACTACCAGGAGAACTCCTGTCTGGCACCTTCCCCGGTGGAGTTGTGCATGGGGTGTGTTTGGAACATTTTGTCACCGGCCGACTCCAAAATTCAGCGGTTCCCCATCTCAGCCCAGAAAGCAGGTAGAACAACTTTTGTGGTGTCTTTCAGATGCCTACTGGAGCAATGTAAAAACTACCAGGAGAACTCCTGTCTGGCACCTTCCCCGGTGGAGTTGTGCATGGGGTGTGTTTGGAACATTTTGTCACCGGCCGAGTCCAAAATTCAGCGGTTCCCCATCTCAGCCCAGAAAGCAGGAAGAACAACTTTTGTGGTGTCTTTCAGATGCCTACCAGAGCAATGTAAAAACTACCAGGAGAACTCCTGTCTGGCACCTTCCCCGGTGGAGTTGTGCATGGGGTGTGTTTGGAACATTTTGTCACCGGCCGACTCCAAAATTCAGCGGTTCCCCATCTCAGCCCAGAAAGCAGGTAGAACAACTTTTGTGGTGTCTTTCAGATGCCTACCGGAGCAATGTAAAAACTACCAGGAGAACTCCTGTCTGGCACCTTCCCCGGTGGAGTTGTGCATGGGGTGTGTTTGGAACATTTTGTCACCGGCCGAGTCCAAAATTCAGCGGTTCCCCATCTCAGCCCAGAAAGCAGGTAGAACAACTTTTGTGGTGCCTTTAAGCTGCCTACAAAGGTAGTGTAAAAACTACTAAGAGAACTCCTGTCTGGCACCTTCCCCGGTGGAGTTGTGCATGGCGTGTGTTTGGAACATTTTGTCACCGGCCGACTCCAAAATTCAGCGGTTCCCCATCTCAGCCCAGAAAGCAGGTAGAACAACTTTTGTGGTGTCCTTTTGATGCCTACCGGAGCAATGTAAAAACTACCAACAGAACTCGTCCCTGGCACCTTCGCTAGTGGAGTTGTGCATGGGGTGTATTTATTAAAATTTTGTCACCAGCCGAGTCCAAAATTCAGCTTTTCCCCATCTCAGCCCAGAAAGCAGGTAAAACAACTTTTGTGGTGTCTTTCAGATGCCTACCAAGGTAGTGTAAAAACTACCAGGAGAACTCTTGTCTGGCACCTTCCCCGGTGGAGTTGTGCATGGGGTGTGTTTGGAACATTTTGTCACCGGCCGACTCCAAAATTCAGCGGTTCCCCATCTCAGCCCAGAAAGCAGGTAGAACAACTTTTGTGGTGCCTTTCAGCTGCCTACCAAGGTAGTGTAAAAACTACTAAGAGAACTCCTGTCTGGCACCTTCCCCGGTGGAGTTGTGCATGGGGTGTGTTTGGAACATTTTGTCACCGGCCGACTCCAAAATTCAGCGGTTCCCCATCTCAGCCCAGAAAGCAGGTAGAACAACTTTTGTGGTGTCCTTTTGATGCCTACCGGAGCAATGTAAAAACTACCAACAGAACTCGTCCCTGGCACCTTCGCTAGTGGAGTTGTGCATGGGGTGTATTTATTAAAATTTTGTCACCAGCCGAGTCCAAAATTCAGCTGTTCCCCATCTCAGCCCAGAAAGCAGGTAAAACAACTTTTGTGGTGTCTTTCAGATGCCTACCAAGGTAGTGTAAAAACTACCAGGAGAACTCTTGTCTGGCACCTTCCCCGGTGGAGTTGTGCATGGGGTGTGTTTGGAACATTTCGTCACCAGCCAACTCCAAAATTCAGCGGTTCCCCATCTCAGCCCAGAAAGCAGGTAGAACAACTTTTGTGGTGCCTTTCAGCTGCCTACCAAGGTAGTGTAAAAACTATTAAGAGAACTCCTGTCTGGCACCTTCCCCGGTGGAGTTGTGCATGGGGTGTGTTTGGAACATTTTGTCACCGGCCGACTCCAAAATTCAGCGGTTCCCCATCTCAGCACAGAAAGCAGGTAGAACAACTTTTGTGGTGTCTTTCAGATGCCTACCGGAGCAATGTAAAAACTACCAGGAGAACTCCTGTCTGGCACCTTCCCCGGTGGAGTTGTGCATGGGGTGTGTTCGGAACATTTTGTCACCAGCCGAGTCCAAAAATTCAGCGGTTCCCCATCTCAGCCCAGAAAGCAGGTAGAACAACTTTTGTGGTGCCTTTCAGATGCCTACCAAGGTAGTGTAAAAACTATTAAGAGAACTCCTGTCTGGCACCTTCCCCGGTGGAGTTGTGCATGGGGTGTCTTTGGAACATTTTTTCACCAGCCGACTCCAAAATTCAGCGGTTCCCCATCTCAGCCCAGAAAGCAGGTAGAACAACTTTTGTGGTGCCTTTCAGCTGCCTACCAAGGTAGTGTAAAAACTACTAAGAGAACTCCTGTCTGGCACCTTCCCCGGTGGAGTTGTGCATGGGGTGTGTTTGGAACATTTTGTCACCGGCCGACTCCAAAATTCAGCGGTTCCCCATCTCAGCCCAGAAAGCAGGTAGAACAACTTTTGTGGTGCCTTTCAGCTGCCTACCAAGGTAGTGTAAAAACTACTAAGAGAACTCCTGTCTGGCACCTTCCCCGGTGGAGTTGTGCAGGGGGTGTGTTTGGAACATTTTTTCACCGGCCGAGTCCAAAATTCAGCTGTTCCCCATCTCAGCCCAGAAAGCAGGTAGAACAACTTTTGTGGTGTCTTTCAGCTGCCTACCAAGGTAGTGTAAAAAATATTAAGAGAATTCCTGTCTGGCACCTTCCCTGGTGGAGTTGTGCATGGGGTGTCTTTGGAACATTTTGTCACCGGCCGACTCCAAAATTCAGCGGTTCCCCATCTCAGCCCAGAAAGCAGGTAGAACAACTTTTGTGGTGCCTTTCAGCTGCCTACCAGAGCAATGTAAAAACTACCAACAGAACTCCTGTCTGGCACCTTCCCCGGTGGAGTTGTGCATGGGGTGTGTTTGGAACATTTTGTCACCAGCCGACTCCAAAATTCAGCGGCTCCCCATCTCAGCCCAGAAAGCAGGTAGAACAACTTTTGTGGTGCCTTTCAGCTGCCTACCAAGGTAGTGTAAAAACTACTATAGAGAACTCCTGCCTGGCACCTTCGCTAGTGGAGTTGTGCATGGGGTGTCTTTGGAACATTTTGTCACCGGCCGAGTCCAAAATTCAGCGATTCCCCATCTCAGCCCAGAAAGCAGGAAGAACAACTTTTGTGGTGTCCTTTTGATGCCTACAGGAGCAATGTAAAAACTACCAACAGAACTCGTCCCTGGCACCTTCGCTAGTGGAGTTGTGCATGGGGTGTGTTTATTAAAATTTTGTCACCAGCCGAGTCCAAAATTCAGCTGTTCCCCATCTCAGCCCAGAAAGCAGGAAGAACAACTATTGTGGTGTCTTTCAGATGCCTACCGGAGCAATGTAAAAACTACCAGGAGAACTCCTGTCTGGCACCTTCCCCGGTGGAGTTGTGCATGGGGTGTGTTTGGAACATTTTGTCACCGGCCGACTCCAAAATTCAGCGGTTCCCCATCTCAGCCCAGAAAGCAGGTAGAACAACTTTTGTGGTGTCTTTCAGATGCCTACCGGAGCAATGTAAAAACTACCAGGAGAACTCCTGTCTGGCACCTTCCCCGGTGGAGTTGTGCATGGGGTGTGTTTGGAACATTTTGTCACCGGCCGACTCCAAAATTCAGCAGTTCCCCATCTCAGCACAGAAAGCAGGTAGAACAACTTTTGTGGTGTCTTTCAGATGCCTACCGGAGCAATGTAAAAACTACCAACAGAACTCCTGTCTGGCACCTTCCCCGGTGGAGTTGTGCATGGGGTGTGTTTGGAACATTTTGTCACCGGCCGAGTCCAAAATTCAGCGGTTCCCCATCTCAGCCCAGAAAGCAGGTAGAACAACTTTTGTGGTGTCTTTCAGATGCCTACCGGAGCAATGTAAAAACTACCAGGAGAACTCCTGTCTGGCACCTTCCCCGGTGGAGTTGTGCATGGGGTGTGTTCGGAACATTTTGTCACCAGCCGAGTCCAAAAATTCAGCGGTTCCCCATCTCAGCCCAGAAAGCAGGTAGAACAACTTTTGTGGTGCCTTTCAGCTGCCTACCAAGGTAGTGTAAAAACTACCAGGAGAACTCCTGTCTGGCACCTTCCCCGGTGGAGTTGTGCATGGGGTGTGTTTGGAACATTTTTTCACCGGCTGACTCCAAAATTCAGCGGTTCCCCATCTCAGCCCAGAAAGCAGGTAGAACAACTTTTGTGGTGTCTTTCAGCTGCCTACCAAGGTAGTGTAAAAACTACTATAGAGAACTCCTGCCTGGCACCTTCGCTAGTGGAGTTGTGCATGGGGTGTCTTTGGAACATTTTGTCACCGGCCGAGTCCAAAATTCAGCGATTCCCCATCTCAGCCCAGAAAGCAGGAAGAACAACTTTTGTGGTGTCCTTTTGATGCCTACAGGAGCAATGTAAAAACTACCAACAGAACTCGTCCCTGGCACCTTCGCTAGTGGAGTTGTGCATGGGGTGTGTTTATTAAAATTTTGTCACCAGCCGAGTCCAAAATTCAGCTGTTCCCCATCTCAGCCCAGAAAGCAGGAAGAACAACTATTGTGGTGTCTTTCAGATGCCTACCGGAGCAATGTAAAAACTACCAGGAGAACTCCTGTCTGGCACCTTCCCCGGTGGAGTTGTGCATGGGGTGTGTTTGGAACATTTTGTCACCGGCCGACTCCAAAATTCAGCGGTTCCCCATCTCAGCCCAGAAAGCAGGTAGAACAACTTTTGTGGTGTCTTTCAGATGCCTACCGGAGCAATGTAAAAACTACCAGGAGAACTCCTGTCTGGCACCTTCCCCGGTGGAGTTGTGCATGGGGTGTGTTTGGAACATTTTGTCACCGGCCGACTCCAAAATTCAGCGGTTCCCCATCTCAGCCCAGAAAGCAGGTAGAACAACTTTTGTGGTGTCTTTCAGATGCCTACTGGAGCAATGTAAAAACTACCAACAGAACTCCTGTCTGGCACCTTCCCCGGTGGAGTTGTGCATGGGGTGTGTTTGGAACATTTTGTCACCGGCCGAGTCCAAAATTCAGCGGTTCCCCATCTCAGCCCAGAAAGCAGGTAGAACAACTTTTGTGGTGTCTTTCAGATGCCTACCGGAGCAATGTAAAAACTACCAGGAGAACTCCTGTCTGGCACCTTCCCCGGTGGAGTTGTGCATGGGGTGTGTTCGGAACATTTTGTCACCAGCCGAGTCCAAAAATTCAGCGGTTCCCCATCTCAGCCCAGAAAGCAGGTAGAACAACTTTTGTGGTGCCTTTCAGCTGCCTACCAAGGTAGTGTAAAAACTACCAGGAGAACTCCTGTCTGGCACCTTCCCCGGTGGAGTTGTGCATGGGGTGTGTTTGGAACATTTTTTCACCGGCTGACTCCAAAATTCAGCGGTTCCCCATCTCAGCCCAGAAAGCAGGTAGAACAACTTTTGTGGTGTCTTTCAGCTGCCTACCAAGGTAGTGTAAAAACTACTATAGAGAACTCCTGCCTGGCACCTTCGCTAGTGGAGTTGTGCATGGGGTGTCTTTGGAACATTTTGTCACCGGCCGAGTCCAAAATTCAGCGATTCCCCATCTCAGCCCAGAAAGCAGGAAGAACAACTTTTGTGGTGTCCTTTTGATGCCTACAGGAGCAATGTAAAAACTACCAACAGAACTCGTCCCTGGCACCTTCGCTAGTGGAGTTGTGCATGGGGTGTGTTTATTAAAATTTTGTCACCAGCCGACTCCAAAATTCAGCTGTTCCCCATCTCAGCCCAGAAAGCAGGAAGAACAACTATTGTGGTGTCTTTCAGATGCCTACCGGAGCAATGTAAAAACTACCAGGAGAACTCCTGTCTGGCACCTTCCCCGGTGGAGTTGTGCATGGGGTGTGTTTGGAACATTTTGTCACCGGCCGACTCCAAAATTCAGCGGTTCCCCATCTCAGCCCAGAAAGCAGGTAGAACAACTTTTGTGGTGTCTTTCAGATGCCTACCGGAGCAATGTAAAAACTACCAGGAGAACTCCTGTCTGGCACCTTCCCCGGTGGAGTTGTGCATGGGGTGTGTTTGGAACATTTTGTCACCGGCCGACTCCAAAATTCAGCGGTTCCCCATCTCAGCCCAGAAAGCAGGTAGAACAACTTTTGTGGTGTCTTTCAGATGCCTACTGGAGCAATGTAAAAACTACCAACAGAACTCGTCCCTGGCACCTTCGCTAGTGGAGTTGTGCATGGCGTGTGTTTGGAACATTTTTTCACCGGCCGAGTCCAAAATTCAGCGGTTTTCATCTCAGCCCAGAAAGCAGGTAGAACAACTTTTGTGGTGTCTTTCAGATGCCTACCGGAGCAATGTAAAACCTACCAGGAGAACTCCTGTCTGGCACCTTCCCCGGTGGAGTTGTGCATGGGGTGTGTTTGGAACATTTTGTCACCGGCCGAGTCCAAAATTCAGCGGTTCCCCATCTCAGCCCAGAAAGCAGGTAGAACAACTTTTGTGGTGTCTTTCAGATGCCTACCGGAGCAATGTAAAAACTACCAGGAGAACTCCTGTCTGGCACCTTCCCCGGTGGAGTTGTGCATGGGGTGTGTTCGGAACATTTTGTCACCAGCCGAGTCCAAAAATTCAGCGGTTCCCCATCTCAGCCCAGAAAGCAGGTAGAACAACTTTTGTGGTGCCTTTCAGCTGCCTACCAAGGTAGTGTAAAAACTATTAAGAGAACTCCTGTCTGGCACCTTCCCCGGTGGAGTTGTGCATGGGGTGTGTTTGGAACATTTTGTCACCAGCCGAGTCCAAAATTCAGCGGTTCCCCATCTCAGCCCAGAAAGCAGGTAGAACAACTTTTGTGGTGCCTTTCAGGTGCCTACCAAGGTAGTGTAAAAACTACCAGGAGAACTCCTGTCTGGCACCTTCCCCGGTGGAGTTGTGCATGGGGTGTGTTTGGAACATTTTGTCACCGGCCGACTCCAAAATTCAGCGGTTCCCCATCTCAGCCCAGAAAGCAGGTAGAACAACTTTTGTGGTGCCTTTCAGCTGCCTACCAAGGTAGTGTAAAAACTACTAAGAGAACTCCTGTCTGGCACCTTCCCCGGTGGAGTTGTGCAGGGGGTGTGTTTGGAACATTCTGTCACCAGCCGAGTCCAAAATTCAGCTGTTCCCCATCTCAGCCCAGAAAGCAGGTAGAACAACTTTTGTGGTGTCGTTCAGATGCCTACCGGAGCAATGTCAAAACTACCAGGAGAACTCCTGTCTGGCACCTTCCCCGGTGGAGTTGTGCATGGGGTGTCTTTGGAACATTTTGTCACCGGCCGACTCCAAAATTCAGCGGTTCCCCATCTCAGCCCAGAAAGCAGGTAGAACACCTTTTGTGGTGCCTTTCAGATGCCTACCAAGGTAGTGTAAAAACTACCAGGAGAACTCCTGTCTGGCACCTTCCCCGGTGGAGTTGTGCATGGGGTGTCTTTGGAACATTTTGTCACCGGCCGAGTCCAAAATTCAGCGATTCCCCATCTCAGCCCAGAAAGCAGGAAGAACAACTTTTGTGGTGTCCTTTTGATGCCTACAGGAGCAATGTAAAAACTACCAACAGAACTCATCCCTGGCACCTTCGCTAGTGGAGTTGTGCATGGGGTGTGTTTATTAAAATTTTGTCACCAGCCGAGTCCAAAATTCAGCTGTTCCCCATCTCAGCCCAGAAAGCAGGAAGAACAACTATTGTGGTGTCTTTCAGATGCCTACCGGAGCAATGTAAAAACTACCAGGAGAACTCCTGTCTGGCACCTTCCCCGGTGGAGTTGTGCATGGGGTGTGTTTGGAACATTTTGTCACCGGCCGACTCCAAAATTCAGCGGTTCCCCATCTCAGCCCAGAAAGCAGGTAGAACAACTTTTGTGGTGTCTTTCAGATGCCTACCGGAGCAATGTAAAAACTACCAGGAGAACTCCTGTCTGGCACCTTCCCCGGTGGAGTTGTGCATGGGGTGTGTTTGGAACATTTTGTCACCGGCCGAGTCCAAAATTCAGCGGTTCCCCATCTCAGCCCAGAAAGCAGGTAGAACAACTTTTGTGGTGTCTTTCAGATGCCTACTGGAGCAATGTAAAAACTACCAACAGAACTCCTGTCTGGCACCTTCCCCGGTGGAGTTGTGCATGGGGTGTGTTTGGAACATTTTGTCACCGGCCGAGTCCAAAATTCAGCGGTTCCCCATCTCAGCCCAGAAAGCAGGTAGAACAACTTTTGTGGTGTCTTTCAGCTGCCTACCAAGGTAGTGTAAAAACTATTAAGAGAATTCCTGTCTGGCACCTTCCCCGGTGGAGTTGTGCATGGGGTGTGTTTGGAACATTTTGTCACCGGCCGAGTCCAAAATTCAGCGGTTCCCCATCTCAGCCCAGAAAGCAGGTAGAACAACTTTTGTGGTGTCTTTCAGATGCCTACCGGAGCAATGTAAAAACTACCAGGAGAACTCCTGTCTGGCACCTTCCCCGGTGGAGTTGTGCATGGGGTGTGTTCGGAACATTTTGTCACCAGCCGAGTCCAAAAATTCAGCGGTTCCCCATCTCAGCCCAGAAAGCAGGTAGAACAACTTTTGTGGTGCCTTTCAGCTGCCTACCAAGGTAGTGTAAAAACTATTAAGAGAACTCCTGTCTGGCACCTTCCCTGGTGGAGTTGTGCCGGGGGGTGTGTTTGGAACATTTTGTCACCGGCCGACTCCAAAATTCAGCGGTTCCCCATCTCAGCCCAGAAAGCAGGTAGAACAACTTTTGTGGTGCCTTTAAGCTGCCTACCAAGGTAGTGTAAAAACTACCAGGAGAACTCCTGTCTGGCACCTTCCCCGGTGGAGTTGTGCATGGCGTGTGTTTGGAACATTTTGTCACCGGCCGACTCCAAAATTCAGCGGTTCCCCATCTCAGCCCAGAAAGCAGGTAGAACAACTTTTGTGGTGCCTTTCAGCTGCCTACCAAGGTAGTGTAAAAACTACTAAGAGAACTCCTGTCTGGCACCTTCCCCGGTGGAGTTGTGCAGGGGGTGTGTTTGGAACATTTTTTCACCGGCCGACTCCAAAATTCAGCGGTTCCCCATCTCAGCCCAGAAAGCAGGTAGAACAACTTTTGTGGTGTCTTTCAGATGCCTACCGGAGCAATGTCAAAACTACCAGGAGAACTCCTGTCTGGCACCTTCCCCGGTGGAGTTGTGCATGGGGTGTGTTTGGAACATTTTGTCACCGGCCGAGTCCAAAATTCAGCGGTTCCCCATCTCAGCCCAGAAAGCAGGTAGAACACCTTTTGTGGTGCCTTTCAGATGCCTACCAAGGTAGTGTAAAAACTACCAGGAGAACTCCTGTCTGGCACCTTCCCCGGTGGAGTTGTGCATGGGGTGTGTTTGGAACATTTTGTCACCGGCCGACTCCAAAATTCAGCGGTTCCCCATCTCAGCCCAGAAAGCAGGTAGAACAACTATTGTGGTGTCTTTCAGATGCCTACAGGAGCAATGTAAAAACTACCAACAGAACTCGTCCCTGGCACCTTCGCTAGTGGAGTTGTGCATGGGGTGTGTTTATTAAAATTTTGTCACCAGCCGAGTCCAAAATTCAGCTGTTCCCCATCTCAGCCCA
Source organism: Falco biarmicus (assembly GCF_023638135.1). Taxonomy (NCBI): domain Eukaryota; kingdom Metazoa; phylum Chordata; class Aves; order Falconiformes; family Falconidae; genus Falco; species Falco biarmicus. The sequence goes on from NW_026611706.1 coordinate 98,481, forward strand.
GAAAGCAGGTAGAACAACTTTTGTGGTGTCTTTCAGATGCCTACCGGAGCAATGTAAAAACTACCAGGAGAACTCCTGTCTGGCACCTTCCCCGGTGGGGTTGTGCATGGGGTGTGTTTGGAACATTTTGTCACCGGCCGACTCCAAAAATTCAGCGGTTCCCCATCTCAGCCCAGAAAGCAGGTAGAACAACTTTTGTGGTGCCTTTCAGCTGCCTACCAAGGTAGTGTAAAAACTACCAGGAGAACTCCTGTCTGGCACCTTCCCCGGTGGAGTTGTGCATGGGGTGTGTTTGGAACATTTTGTCACCAGCCGAGTCCAAAATTCAGCGGTTCCCCATCTCAGCCCAGAAAGCAGGTAGAACAACTTTTGTGGTGCCTTTCAGCTGCCTACCAAGGTAGTGTAAAAACTACCAACAGAACTCCTGTCTGGCACCTTCCCCGGTGGAGTTGTGCATGGGGTGTGTTTGGAACATTTTGTCACCGGCCGACTCCAAAATTCAGCGGTTCCCCATCTCAGCCCAGAAAGCAGGTAGAGCAACTTTTGTGGTGCCTTTCAAATGCCTACCAAGGTAGTGTAAAAACTACCAGGAGAACTCCTGCCTGGCACCTTCCCCGGTGGAGTTGTGCATGGGGTGTGTTTGGAACATTTTGTCACCGGCCGACTCCAAAAATCAGCGATTCCCCCTCTCAGCCCAGAAAGCCGGAAGAACAACTTTTGTGGTGTCCTTTTGATGCCTACAGGAGCAATGTAAAAACTACCAACAGAACTCGTCCCTGGCACCTTCGCTAGTGGAGTTGTGCATGGGGTGTGTTTGGAACATTTTGTAACCAGCCGAGTCCAAAATTCAGCTGTTCCCCATCTCAGCCCAGAAAGCAGGTAGAACAACTTTTGTGGTGTCTTTCAGATGCCTACCGGAGCAATGTAAAAACTACCAGGAGAACTCCTGTCTGGCACCTTCCCCGGTGGGGTTGTGCATGGGGTGTGTTTGGAACATTTTGTCACCGGCCGACTCCAAAATTCAGCGGTTCCCCATCTCAGCCCAGAAAGCAGGTAGAACAACTTTTGTGGTGTCTTTCAGGTTCCTACCAAGGTAGTGTAAAAACTACTAAGAGAACTCCTGTCTGGCACCTTCCCCGGTGGAGTTGTGCCGGGGGGTGTGTTTGGAACATTTTGTCACCGGCCGACTCCAAAATTCAGCGGTTCCCCATCTCAGCCCAGAAAGCAGGTAGAACAACTTTTGTGGTGTCTTTCAGATGCCTACCGGAGCAATGTAAAAACTACCAGGAGAACTCCTGTCTGGCACCTTCCCCGGTGGAGTTGTGCATGGCATGTGTTTGGAACATTTTGTCACCGGCCGACTCCAAAATTCAGCGGTTCCCCATCTCAGCCCAGAAAGCAGGTAGAACAACTTTTGTGGTGCCTTTCAGCTGCCTACCAAGGTAGTGTAAAAACTACCAGGAGAACTCCTGTCTGGCACCTTCCCCGGTGGAGTTGTGCATGGGGTGTGTTTGGAACATTTTGTCACCGGCCGACTCCAAAATTCAGCGGTTCCCCATCTCAGCCCAGAAAGCAGGTAGAACAACTTTTGTGGTGCCTTTCAGCTGCCTACCAAGGTAGTCTAAAAACTACTAAGAGAACTCCTGTCTGGCACCTTCCCCGGTGGAGTTGTGCCGGGGGGTGTGTTTGGAACATTTTGTCACCGGCCGACTCCAAAATTCAGCGGTTCCCCATCTCAGCCCAGAAAGCAGGTAGAACAACTTTTGTGGTGCCTTTCAGATGCCTACCAAGGTAGTGTAAAACTACCAGGAGAACTCCTGTCTGGCACCTTCCCCGGTGGAGTTGTGCATGGGGTGTGTTTGGAACATTTTGTCACCAGCCGAGTCCAAAATTCAGCGGTTCCCCATCTCAGCCCAGAAAGCAGGTAGAACAACTTTTGTGGTGCCTTTCAAATGCCTACCAAGGTAGTGTAAAAACTACCAAGAGAACTCCTGCCTGGCACCTTCCCCGGTGGAGTTGTGCATGGGGTGTGTTTGGAACATTTTGTCACCAGCCGAGTCCAAAATTCAGCGGTTCCCCATCTCAGCCCAGAAAGCAGGTAGAACAACTTTTGTGGTGTCTTTCAGATGCCTACCGGAGCAATGTAAAAACTACCAGGAGAACTCCTGTCTGGCACCTTCCCCGGTGGAGTTGTGCATGGCGTGTGTTTGGAACATTTTGTCACCGGCCGACTCCAAAATTCAGCGGTTCCCCATCTCAGCCCAGAAAGCAGGTAGAACAACTTTTGTGGTGCCTTTCAGCTGCCTACCAAGGTAGTGTAAAAACTACCAAGAGAACTCCTGCCTGGCACCTTCCCCGGTGGAGTTGTGCATGGGGTGTGTTTGGAACATTTTGTCACCGGCCGAGTCCAAAATTCAGCGGTTCCCCATCTCAGCCCAGAAAGCAGGTAGAACAACTTTTGTGGTGCCTTTCAGATTCCTACCGGAGCAATGTAAAAACTACCAGGAGAACTCCTGTCTGGCACCTTCCCCGGTGGAGTTGTGCATGGGGTGTGTTTGGAACATTTTGTCACCGGCCGACTCCAAAATTCAGCGGTTCCCCATCTCAGCCCAGAAAGCAGGTAGAACAACTTTTGTGGTGCCTTTCAGGTGCCTACCAAGGTAGTGTAAAAACTACTAAGAGAACTCCTGCCTGGCACCTTCCCCGGTGGAGTTGTGCATGGGGTGTGTTTGGAACATTTCGTCACCAGCCGAGTCCAAAATTCAGCGGTTCCCCATCTCAGCCCAGAAAGCAGGTAGAACAACTTTTGTGGTGTCTTTCAGATGCCTACCGGAGCAATGTAAAAACTACCAGGAGAACTCCTGTCTGGCACCTTCCCCGGTGGAGTTGTGCATGGGGTGTGTTCGGAACATTTTGTCACCAGCCGAGTCCAAAAATTCAGCGGTTCCCTATCTCAGCCCAGAAAGCAGGTAGAACAACTTTTGTGGTGCCTTTCAGCTGCCTACCAAGGTAGTGTAAAAACTACCAGGAGAACTCCTGTCTGGCACCTTCCCCGGTGGAGTTGTGCATGGGGTGTGTTTGGAACATTTTGTCACCGGCCGAGTCCAAAATTCAGCGATTCCCCATCTCAGCCCAGAAAGCAGGTAGAACAACTTTTGTGGTGTCTTTCAGATGCCTACCAAGGTAGTGTAAAAACTACTAAGAGAACTCCTGTCTGGCACCTTCCCCGGTGGAGTTGTGCATGGGGTGTGTTTGGAACATTTTGTCACAAGCCGAGTCCAAAATTCAGCGGTTCCCCATCTCAGCCCAGAAAGCAGGAAGAACAACTTTTGTGGTGTCCTTTTGATGCCTACAGGAGCAATGTAAAAACTACCAACAGAACTCGTCCCTGGCACCTTCGCTAGTGGAGTTGTGCATGGGGTGTGTTTGGAACATTTTGTCACCAGCCGAGTCCAAAATTCAGCGATTCCCCATCTCAGCCCAGAAAGCAGGAAGAACAACTTTTGTGGTGTCCTTTTGATGCCTACAGGAGCAATGTAAAAACTACCAACAGAACTCGTCCCTGGCACCTTCGCTAGTGGAGTTGTGCATGGGGTGTGTTTGGAACATTTTGTCACCAGCCGAGTCCAAAATTCAGCGGTTCCCCATCTCTAGCCCAGAAAGCAGGTAGAACAACTTTTGTGGTGCCTTTCAGATGCCTACCAAGGTAGTGTAAAAACGACCAGGAGAACTCCTGTCTGGCACCTTCCTCGGTGGGGTTGTGCATGGGGTGTGTTTGGAACATTTTGTCACCGGCCGACTCCAAAATTCAGCGGTTCCCCATCTCAGCCCAGAAAGCAGGTAGAACAACTTTTGTGGTGTCTTTCAGGTTCCTACCAAGGTAGTGTAAAAACTACTAAGAGAACTCCTGTCTGGCACCTTCCCCGGTGGAGTTGTGCCGGGGGGTGTGTTTGGAACATTTTGTCACCGGCCGACTCCAAAATTCAGCGGTTCCCCATCTCAGCCCAGAAAGCAGGTAGAACAACTTTTGTGGTGTCTTTCAGATGCCTACCGGAGCAATGTAAAAACTACCAGGAGAACTCCTGTCTGGCACCTTCCCCGGTGGAGTTGTGCATGGGGTGTGTTTGGAACATTTTGTCACCGGCCGACTCCAAAATTCAGCGGTTCCCCATCTCAGCCCAGAAAGCAGGTAGAACAACTTTTGTGGTGTCTTTCAGATGCCTACCAAGGTAGTGTAAAAACTACCAGGAGAACTCCTGTCTGGCACCTTCCCCGGTGGAGTTGTGCATGGGGTGTGTTTGGAACATTTTGTCACCGGCCGACTCCAAAATTCAGCGGTTCCCCATCTCAGCCCAGAAAGCAGGTAGAACAACTTTTGTGGTGTCTTTCAGCTGCCTACCAAGGTAGTCTAAAAACTACTAAGAGAACTCCTGTCTGGCACCTTCCCCGGTGGAGTTGTGCCGGGGGGTGTGTTTGGAACATTTTGTCACCGGCCGAGTCCAAAATTCAGCTGTTCCCCATCTCAGCCCAGAAAGCAGGTAGAACAACTTTTGTGGTGTCGTTCAGATGCCTACCGGAGCAATGTCAAAACTACCAGGAGAACTCCTGTCTGGCACCTTCCCCGGTGGAGTTGTGCATGGGGTGTGTTTGGAACATTTTGTCACCGGCCGACTCCAAAATTCAGCGGTTCCCCATCTCAGCCCAGAAAGCAGGTAGAACAACTTTTGTGGTGCCTTTCAGCTGCCTACCAAGGTAGTGTAAAAACTACTAAGAGAACTCCTGTCTGGCACCTTCCCCGGTGGAGTTGTGCAGGGGGTGTGTTTGGAACATTCTGTCACCAGCCGAGTCCAAAATTCAGCTGTTCCCCATCTCAGCCCAGAAAGCAGGTAGAACAACTTTTGTGGTGTCGTTCAGATGCCTACCGGAGCAATGTCAAAACTACCAGGAGAACTCCTGTCTGGCACCTTCCCCGGTGGAGTTGTGCATGGGGTGTCTTTGGAACATTTTGTCACCGGCCGAGTCCAAAATTCACCGGTTCCCCATCTCAGCCCAGAAAGCAGGTAGAACACCTTTTGTGGTGTCTTTCAGATGCCTACCAAGGTAGTGTAAAAACTACCAGGAGAACTCCTGTCTGGCACCTTCCCCGGTGGAGTTGTGCATGGGGTGTCTTTGGAACATTTTGTCACCGGCCGAGTCCAAAATTCAGCGATTCCCCATCTCAGCCCAGAAAGCAGGTAGAACAACTTTTGTGGTGCCTTTCAGGTGCCTACCAAGGTAGTGTAAAAACTACTAAGAGAACTCCTGCCTGGCACCTTCCCCGGTGGAGTTGTGCATGGCGTGTGTTTGGAACATTTTGTCACCGGCCGAGTCCAAAATTCAGCGATTCCCCATCTCAGCCCAGAAAGCAGGAAGAACACCTTTTGTGGTGTCCTTTTGATGCCTACAGGAGCAATGTAAAAACTACCAACAGAACTCGTCCCTGGCACCTTCGCTAGTGGAGTTGTGCATGGGGTGTGTTTATTAAAATTTTGTCACCAGCCGAGTCCAAAATTCAGCTGTTCCCCATGTCAGCCCAGAAAGCAGGTAGAACAACTTTTGTGGTGTCTTTCAGATGCCTACCGGAGCAATGTAAAAACTACCAGGAGAACTCCTGTCTGGCACCTTCCCCGGTGGAGTTGTGCATGGGGTGTGTTTGGAACATTTTGTCACCGGCCGACTCCAAAATTCAGCGGTTCCCCATCTCAGCCCAGAAAGCAGGTAGAACAACTTTTGTGGTGCCTTTCAGCTGCCTACCAAGGTAGTGTAAAAACTACCAGGAGAACTCCTGTCTGGCACCTTCCCCGGTGGAGTTGTGCATGGGGTGTGTTTGGAACATTTTGTCACCGGCCGAGTCCAAAATTCAGCGGTTCCCCATCTCAGCCCAGAAAGCAGGTAGAACAACTTTTGTGGTGCCTTTCAGCTGCCTACCAAGGTAGTGTAAAAACTACTAAGAGAACTCCTGTCTGGCACCTTCCCCGGTGGAGTTGTGCAGGGGGTGTGTTTGGAACATTTTTTCACCGGCCGAGTCCAAAATTCAGCGGTTCCCCATCTCAGCCCAGAAAGCAGGTAGAACAACTTTTGTGGTGCCTTTCAAATGCCTACCAAGGTAGTGTAAAAACTACCAGGAGAACTCCTGTCTGGCACCTTCCCCGGTGGAGTTGTGCATGGGGTGTGTTTGGAACATTTTGTCACCGGCCGACTCCAAAATTCAGCGGTTCCCCATCTCAGCCCAGAAAGCAGGTAGAACAACTTTTGTGGTGTATTTCAGCTGCCTACCAAGGTAGTCTAAAAACTACTAAGAGAACTCCTGTCTGGCACCTTCCCCGGTGGAGTTGTGCCGGGGGGTGTGTTTGGAACATTTTGTCACCGGCCGACTCCAAAATTCAGCGGTTCCCCATCTCAGCCCAGAAAGCAGGTAGAACAACTTTTGTGGTGCCTTTCAGATGCCTACCAAGGTAGTGTAAAAACGACCAGGAGAACTCCTGTCTGGCACCTTCCCCGGTGGAGTTGTGCATGGGGTGTGTTTGGAACATTTTGTCACCAGCCGAGTCCAAAATTCAGCGGTTCCCCATCTCAGCCCAGAAAGCAGGTAGAACAACTTTTGTGGTGTCTTTCAGCTGCCTACCAAGGTAGTGTAAAAACTACTAAGAGAACTCCTGTCTGGCACCTTCCCCGGTGGAGTTGTGCCGGGGGGTGTGTTTGGAACATTTTGTCACCGGCCGACTCCAAAATTCAGCGGTTCCCCATCTCAGCCCAGAAAGCAGGTAGAACAACTTTTGTGGTGTCTTTCAGATGCCTACCGGAGCAATGTAAAAACTACCAGGAGAACTCCTGTCTGGCACCTTCCCCGGTGGAGTTGTGCATGGGGTGTGTTTGGAACATTTTGTCACCGGCCGACTCCAAAATTCAGCGGTTCCCCATCTCAGCCCAGAAAGCAGGTAGAACAACTTTTGTGGTGTCTTTCAGATGCCTACCAAGGTAGTGTAAAAACTACCAGGAGAACTCCTGTCTGGCACCTTCCCCGGTGGAGTTGTGCATGGGGTGTGTTTGGAACATTTTGTCACCGGCCGACTCCAAAATTCAGCGGTTCCCCATCTCAGCCCAGAAAGCAGGTAGAACAACTTTTGTGGTGTCTTTCAGCTGCCTACCAAGGTAGTCTAAAAACTACTAAGAGAACTCCTGTCTGGCACCTTCCCCGGTGGAGTTGTGCCGGGGGGTGTGTTTGGAACATTTTGTCACCGGCCGACTCCAAAATTCAGCGGTTCCCCATCTCAGCCCAGAAAGCAGGTAGAACAACTTTTGTGGTGCCTTTCAGATGCCTACCAAGGTAGTGTAAAAACGACCAGGAGAACTCCTGTCTGGCACCTTCCCCGGTGGAGTTGTGCATGGGGTGTGTTTGGAAGATTTTGTCACCAGCCGAGTCCAAAATTCAGCGGTTCCCCATCTCAGCCCAGAAAGCAGGTAGAACAACTTTTGTGGTGCCTTTCAAATGCCTACCAAGGTAGTGTAAAAACTACCAAGAGAACTCCTGCCTGGCACCTTCCCCGGTGGAGTTGTGCATGGGGTGTGTTTGGAACATTTTGTCACCAGCCGAGTCCAAAATTCAGCGGTTCCCCATCTCAGCCCAGAAAGCAGGTAGAACAACATTTGTGGTGCCTTTCAAATGCCTACCAAGGTAGTGTAAAAACTACCAGGAGAACTCCTGTCTGGCACCTTCCCCGGTGGAGTTGTGCATGGGGTGTGTTTGGAACATTTTGTCACCGGCCGAGTCCAAAATTCAGCGGTTCCCCATCTCAGCCCAGAAAGCAGGTAGAACAACTTTTGTGGTGTCTTTCAGATTCCTACCGGAGCAATGTAAAAACTACCAGGAGAACTCCTGTCTGGCACCTTCCCCGGTGGAGTTGTGCATGGGGTGTGTTTGGAACATTTTGTCACCGGCCGAGTCCAAAATTCAGCGGTTCCCCATCTCAGCCCAGAAAGCAGGTAGAACAACTTTTGTGGTGTCTTTCAGGTGCCTACCAAGGTAGTGTAAAAACTACTAAGAGAACTCCTGCCTGGCACCTTCCCCGGTGGAGTTGTGCATGGCGTGTGTTTGGAACATTTTGTCACCGGCCGAGTCCAAAATTCAGCGATTCCCCATCTCAGCCCAGAAAGCAGGAAGAACAACTTTTGTGGTGTCCTTTTGGTGCCTACAGGAGCAATGTAAAAACTACCAACAGAACTCGTCCCTGGCACCTTCGCTAGTGGAGTTGTGCATGGGGTGTGTTTATTAAAATTTTGTCACCAGCCGAGTCCAAAATTCAGCTGTTCCCCATGTCAGCCCAGAAAGCAGGTAGAACAACTTTTGTGGTGTCTTTCAGATGCCTACCGGAGCAATGTAAAAACTACCAGGAGAACTCCTGTCTGGCACCTTCCCCGGTGGGGTTGTGCATGGGGTGTGTTTGGAACATTTTGTCACCGGCCGACTCCAAAATTCACCGGTTCCCCATCTCAGCCCAGAAAGCAGGTAGAACAACTTTTGTGGTGCCTTTCAGCTGCCTACCAAGGTAGTGTAAAAACTACCAGGAGAACTCCTGTCTGGCACCTTCCCCGGTGGAGTTGTGCATGGGGTGTGTTTGGAACATTTTGTCACCGGCCGAGTCCAAAATTCAGCGGTTCCCCATCTCAGCCCAGAAAGCAGGTAGAACAACTTTTGTGGTGCCTTTCAGCTGCCTACCAAGGTAGTGTAAAAACTACTAAGAGAACTCCTGTCTGGCACCTTCCCCGGTGGAGTTGTGCAGGGGGTGTGTTTGGAACATTTTTTCACCGGCCGAGTCCAAAATTCAGTGGTTCCCCATCTCAGACCAGAAAGCAGGTAGAACAACTTTTGTGGTGCCTTTCAAATGCCTACCAAGGTAGTGTAAAAACTACCAGGAGAACTCCTGTCTGGCACCTTCCCCGGTGGAGTTGTGCATGGGGTGTGTTTGGAACATTTTGTCACCGGCCGACTCCAAAATTCAGCGGTTCCCCATCTCAGCCCAGAAAGCAGGTAGAACAACTTTTGTGGTGTCTTTCAGCTGCCTACCAAGGTAGTCTAAAAACTACTAAGAGAACTCCTGTCTGGCACCTTCCCCGGTGGAGTTGTGCCGGGGGGTGTGTTTGGAACATTTTGTCACCGGCCGACTCCAAAATTCAGCGGTTCCCCATCTCAGCCCAGAAAGCAGGTAGAACAACTTTTGTGGTGCCTTTCAGATGCCTACCAAGGTAGTGTAAAAACGACCAGGAGAACTCCTGTCTGGCACCTTCCCCGGTGGAGTTGTGCATGGGGTGTGTTTGGAACATTTTGTCACCAGCCGAGTCCAAAATTCAGCGGTCCCCATCTCAGCCCAGAAAGCAGGTAGAACAAGTTTTGTGGTGCCTTTCAAATGCCTACCAAGGTAGTGTAAAAACTACTAAGAGAACTCCTGCCTGGCACCTTCCCCGGTGGAGTTGTGCATGGGGTGTGTTTGGAACATTTTGTCACCAGCCGAGTCCAAAATTCAGCGGTTCCCCATCTCAGCCCAGAAAGCAGGTAGAACAACTTTTGTGGTGCCTTTCAAATGCCTACCAAGGTAGTGTAAAAACTACCAGGAGAACTCCTGTCTGGCACCTTCCCCGGTGGAGTTGTGCATGGGGTGTGTTTGGAACATTTTGTCACCGGCCGACTCCAAAATTCAGCGGTTCCCCATCTCAGCCCAGAAAGCAGGTAGAACAACTTTTGTGGTGTCTTTCAGATTCCTACCGGAGCAATGTAAAAACTACCAGGAGAACTCCTGTCTGGCACCTTCCCCGGTGGAGTTGTGCATGGGGTGTGTTTGGAACATTTTGTCACCGGCCGACTCCAAAATTCAGCGGTTCCCCATCTCAGCCCAGAAAGCAGGTAGAACAACTTTTGTGGTGTCTTTCAAATGCCTACCAAGGTAGTGTAAAAACTACCAAGAGAACTCCTGCCTGGCACCTTCCCCGGTGGAGTTGTGCATGGGGTGTGTTTGGAACATTTTGTCACCAGCCGAGTCCAAAATTCAGCGGTTCCCCATCTCAGCCCAGAAAGCAGGTAGAACAACTTTTGTGGTGCCTTTCAAATGCCTACCAAGGTAGTGTAAAAACTACCAGGAGAACTCCTGTCTGGCACCTTCCCCGGTGGAGTTGTGCATGGGGTGTGTTTGGAACATTTTGTCACCGGCCGACTCCAAAATTCAGCGGTTCCCCATCTCAGCCCAGAAAGCAGGTAGAACAACTTTTGTGGTGTCTTTCAGATTCCTACCGGAGCAATGTAAAAACTACCAACAGAGCTCGTCCCTGGCACCTTCGCTAGTGGAGTTGTGCATGGGGTGTGTTTGGAACATTTTGTCACCGGCCGACTCCAAAATTCAGCGGTTCCCCATCTCAGCCCAGAAAGCAGGTAGAACAACTTTTGTGGTGTCCTTTTGATGCCTACAGGAGCAATGTAAAAACTACCAACAGAACTCGTCCCTGGCACCTTCCCCGGTGGAGTTGTGCATGGGGTGTGTTTGGAACATTTTGTCACCGGCCGACTCCAAAATTCAGCGGTTCCCCATCTCAGCCCAGAAAGCAGGTAGAACAACTTTTGTGGTGTCTTTCAGATGCCTACCGGAGCAATGTAAAAACTACCAGGAGAACTCCTGTCTGGCACCTTCCCCGGTGGAGTTGTGCATGGCGTGTGTTTGGAACATTTTGTCACCGGCCGAGTCCAAAATTCAGCGATTCCCCATCTCAGCCCAGAAAGCAGGTAGAACAACTTTTGTGGTGTCCTTTTGATGCCTACCGGAGCAATGTAAAAACTACCAACAGAACTCGTCCCTGGCACCTTCGCTAGCGGAGTTGTGCATGGGGTGTATTTATTAAAATTTTGTCACCGGCCGAGTCCAAAATTCAGCTGTTCCCCATCTCAGCCCAGAAAGCAGGTAGAACAACTTTTGTGGTGTCCTTTCGATGCCTACAGGAGCAATGTAAAAACTACCAACAGAACTCGTCCCTGGCACCTTCGCTAGTGGAGTTGTGCATGGGGTGTGTTTGGAACATTTTGTCACCGGCCGAGTCCAAAATTCAGCGGTTCCCCATCTCAGCCCAGAAAGCAGGTAGAACAACTTTTGTGGTGTCTTTCAGATGCCTACCGGAGCAATGTAAAAACTACCAACAGAACTCGTCCCTGGCACCTTCGCTAGTGGAGTTGTGCATGGGGTGTATTTATTAAAATTTTGTCACCAGCCGAGTCCAAAATTCAGCTGTTCCCCATCTCAGCCCAGAAAGCAGGTAGAACAACTTTTGTGGTGCCTTTCAGGTGCCTACCAAGGTAGTGTAAAAACTACCAGGAGAACTCCTGTCTGGCACCTTCCCCGGTGGAGTTGTGCATGGGGTGTGTTTGGAACATTTCGTCACCAGCCGACTCCAAAATTCAGCGGTTCCCCATCTCAGCCCAGAAAGCAGGTAAAACAACTTTTGTGGTGTCTTTCATATGCCTACCGGAGCAATGTAAAAACTACCAGGAGAACTCCTGTCTGGCACCTTCCCCGGTGGAGTTGTGCATGGGGTGTGTTTGGAACATTTTGTCACCGGCCGACTCCAAAATTCAGCGGTTCCCCATCTCAGCCCAGAAAGCAGGTAGAACAACTTTTGTGGTGCCTTTCAGCTGCCTACCAAGGTAGTGTAAAAACTACCAGGAGAACTCCTGTCTGGCACCTTCCCCGGTGGAGTTGTGCATGGCGTGTGTTTGGAACATTTCGTCACCAGCCGAGTCCAAAATTCAGCGGTTCCCCATCTCAGCCCAGAAAGCAGGTAGAACAACTTTTGTGGTGCCTTTCAGCTGCCTACCAAGGTAGTGTAAAAACTACCAACTGAACTCCTGCCTGGCACCTTCCCCGGTGGAGTTGTGCATGGGGTGTGTTTGGAACATTTTGTCACCGGCCGACTCCAAAATTCAGCGGTTCCCCATCTCAGCCCAGAAAGCAGGTAGAACAACTTTTGTGGTGTCTTTCAGATGCCTACCGGAGCAATGTAAAAACTACCAGGAGAACTCCTGTCTGGCACCTTCCCCGGTGGAGTTGTGCATGGGGTGTGTTCGGAACATTTTGTCACCAGCCGAGTCCAAAAATTCAGCGGTTCCCTATCTCAGCCCAGAAAGCAGGTAGAACAACTTTTGTGGTGCCTTTCAGATGCCTACCAAGGTAGTGTAAAAACTACCAGGAGAACTCCTGTCTGGCACCTTCCCCGGTGGAGTTGTGCATGGCGTGTGTTTGGAACATTTCGTCACCAGCCGACTCCAAAATTCAGCGGTTCCCCATCTCAGCCCAGAAAGCAGGTAGAACAACTTTTGTGGTGCCTTTCAGCTGCCTACCAAGGTAGTGTAAAAACTACTAAGAGAACTCCTGTCTGGCACCTTCCCCGGTGGAGTTGTGCATGGGGTGTGTTTGGAACATTTTGTCACTGGCCGAGTCCAAAATTCAGCTGTTCCCCATCTCAGCCCTGAAAGCAGGTAGAACAACTTTTGTGGTGTCCTTTTGATGCCTACCGGAGCAATGTAAAAACTACCAACAGAACTCGTCCCTGGCACCTTCGCTAGTGGAGTTGTGCATGGGGTGTATTTATTAAAATTTTGTCACCAGCCGAGTCCAAAATTCAGCGGTTCCCCATCTCAGCCCAGAAAGCAGGAAGAACAACTTTTGTGGTGCCTTTCAGGTGCCTACCAAGGTAGTGTAAAAACTACCAGGAGAACTCCTGTCTGGCACCTTCCCCGGTGGAGTTGTGCATGGGGTGTGTTTGGAACATTTCGTCACCAGCCGAGTCCAAAATTCAGCGGTTCCCCATCTCAGCCCAGAAAGCAGGTAGAACAACTTTTGTGGTGTCTTTCAGATGCCTACCGGAGCAATGTAAAAACTACCAGGAGAACTCCTGTCTGGCACCTTCCCCGGTGGAGTTGTGCATGGGGTGTGTTCGGAACATTTTGTCACCAGCCGAGTCCAAAAATTCAGCGGTTCCCTATCTCAGCCCAGAAAGCAGGTAGAACAACTTTTGTGGTGCCTTTCAGATGCCTACCAAGGTAGTGTAAAAACTACCAGGAGAACTCCTGTCTGGCACCTTCCCCGGTGGAGTTGTGCATGGGGTGTGTTTGGAACATTTTGTCACCGGCCGAGTCCAAAATTCAGCGATTCCCCATCTCAGCCCAGAAAGCAGGTAGAACAACTTTTGTGGTGTCTTTCAGATGCCTACCAAGGTAGTGTAAAAACTACTAAGAGAACTCCTGTCTGGCACCTTCCCCGGTGGAGTTGTGCAGGGGGTGTGTTTGGAACATTTTTTCACCGGCTGACTCCAAAATTCAGCGGTTCCCCATCTCAGCCCAGAAAGCAGGTAGAACAACTTTTGTGGTGTCTTTCAGATGCCTACCGGAGCAATGTAAAAACTACCAGGAGAACTCCTGTCTGGCACCTTCCCCGGTGGAGTTGTGCATGGGGTGTGTTTGGAACATTTTGTCACCAGCCGAGTCCAAAATTCAGCGGTTCCCCATCTCAGCCCAGAAAGCAGGTAGAACAACTTTTGTGGTGCCTTTCAGCTGCCTACCAAGGTAGTGTAAAAACTATTAAGAGAACTCCTGTCTGGCACCTTCCCCGGTGGAGTTGTGCATGGCGTGTGTTTGGAACATTTTGTCACCGGCCGAGCCCAAAATTCAGCGGTTCCCCATCTCAGCCCAGAAAGCAGGTAGAACAACTTTTGTGGTGCCTTTCAGCTGCCTACCAAGGTAGTGTAAAAACTACCAAGAGAACTCCTGCCTGGCACCTTCCCCGGTGGAGTTGTGCATGGGGTGTGTTTGGAACATTTTGTCACCGGCCGACTCCAAAATTCAGCGGTTCCCCATCTCAGCCCAGAAAGCAGGTAGAACAACTTTTGTGGTGTCTTTCAGATGCCTACCAGAGCAATGTAAAAACTACCAGGAGAACTCCTGTCTGGCACCTTCCCCGGTGGAGTTGTGCATGGGGTGTGTTTGGAACATTTTGTCACCAGCCGAGTCCAAAATTCAGCGGTTTTCATCTCAGCCCAGAAAGCAGGTAGAACAACTTTTGTGGTGCCTTTCAGCTGCCTACCAAGGTAGTGTAAAAACTACTAAGAGAACTCCTGTCTGGCACCTTCCCCGGTGGAGTTGTGCATGGGGTGTCTTTGGAACATTTTGTCACCGGCCGAGTCCAAAATTCAGCTGTTCCCCATCTCAGCCCTGAAAGCAGGTAGAACAACTTTTGTGGTGTCCTTTTGATGCCTACCAGAGCAATGTAAAAACTACCAACAGAACTCGTCCCTGGCACCTTCGCTAGTGGAGTTGTGCATGGGGTGTATTTATTAAAATTTTGTCACCAGCCGAGTCCAAAATTCAGCTGTTCCCCATCTCAGCCCAGAAAGCAGGTAGAACAACTTTTGTGGTTCCTTTCAGCTGCCTACCAAGGTAGTGTAAAAACTACCAGGAGAACTCCTGTCTGGCACCTTCCCCGGTGGAGTTGTGCATGGGGTGTGTTTGGAACATTTCGTCACCAGCCGAGTCCAAAATTCAGCGGTTCCCCATCTCAGCCCAGAAAGCAGGTAGAACAACTTTTGTGGTGCCTTTCAGCTGCCTACCAAGGTAGTGTAAAAACTACCAACTGAACTCCTGCCTGGCACCTTCCCCGGTGGAGTTGTGCATGGGGTGTGTTTGGAACATTTTGTCACCTGCCGACTCCAAAATTCAGCGGTTCCCCATCTCAGCCCAGAAAGCAGGTAGAACAACTTTTGTGGTGTCTTTCAGATGCCTACCGGAGCAATGTAAAAACTACCAGGAGAACTCCTGTCTGGCACCTTCCCCGGTGGAGTTGTGCATGGGGTGTGTTCGGAACATTTTGTCACCAGCCGAGTCCAAAAATTCAGCGGTTCCCTATCTCAGCCCAGAAAGCAGGTAGAACAACTTTTGTGGTGCCTTTCAGATGCCTACCAAGGTAGTGTAAAAACTACCAGGAGAACTCCTGTCTGGCACCTTCCCCGGTGGAGTTGTGCATGGGGTGTGTTTGGAACATTTTGTCACCGGCCGAGTCCAAAATTCAGCGATTCCCCATCTCAGCCCAGAAAGCAGGTAGAACAACTTTTGTGGTGTCTTTCAGATGCCTACCGGAGCAATGTAAAAACTACCAGGAGAACTCCTGTCTGGCACCTTCCCCGGTGGAGTTGTGCATGGGGTGTGTTTGGAACATTTTGTCACCGGCCGACTCCAAAATTCAGCGGTTCCCCATCTCAGCCCAGAAAGCAGGAAGAACAACTTTTGTGGTGTCTTTCAGATGCCTACCGGAGCAATGTAAAAACTACCAGGAGAACTCCTGTCTGGCACCTTCCCCGGTGGAGTTGTGCATGGGGTGTGTTTGGAACATTTTGTCACCAGCCGAGTCCAAAATTCAGCGGTTCCCCATCTCAGCCCAGAAAGCAGGTAGAACAACTTTTGTGGTGCCTTTCAGCTGCCTACCGGAGCAATGTAAAAACTACCAGGAGAACTCCTGTCTGGCACCTTCCCCGGTGGAGTTGTGCATGGGGTGTCTTTGGAACATTTTGTCACCGGCCGAGTCCAAAATTCAGCGATTCCCCATCTCAGCCCAGAAAGCAGGAAGAACAACTTTTGTGGTGTCCTTTTGATGCCTACAGGAGCAATGTAAAAACTACCAACAGAACTCGTCCCTGGCACCTTCGCTAGTGGAGTTGTGCATGGGGTGTGTTTATTAAAATTTTGTCACCAGCCGACTCCAAAATTCAGCGGTTCCCCATCTCAGCCCAGAAAGCAGGTAGAACAACTTTTGTGGTGTCTTTCAGATGCCTACCGGAGCAATGTAAAAACTACCAGGAGAACTCCTGTCTGGCACCTTCCCCGGTGGAGTTGTGCATGGCGTGTGTTTGGAACATTTTGTCACCGGCCGAGTCCAAAATTCAGCGGTTCCCCATCTCAGCCCAGAAAGCAGGTAGAACAACTTTTGTGGTGTCCTTTTGATGCCTACCGGAGCAATGTAAAAACTACCAACAGAACTCGTCCCTGGCACCTTCGCTAGTGGAGTTGTGCATGGGGTGTATTTATTAAAATTTTGTCACCGGCCGAGTCCAAAATTCAGCTGTTCCCCATCTCAGCCCAGAAAGCAGGAAGAACAACTTTTGTGGTGTCCTTTCGATGCCTACAGGAGCAATGTAAAAACTACCAACAGAACTCGTCCCTGGCACCTTCGCTAGTGGAGTTGTGCATGGGGTGTGTTTGGAACATTTTGTCACCGGCCGACTCCAAAATTCAGCGGTTCCCCATCTCAGCCCAGAAAGCAGGTAGAACAACTTTTGTGGTGTCTTTCAGATGCCTACCGGAGCAATGTAAAAACTACCAACAGAACTCGTCCCTGGCACCTTCGCTAGTGGAGTTGTGCATGGGGTGTATTTATTAAAATTTTGTCACCAGCCGAGTCCAAAATTCAGCTGTTCCCCATCTCAGCCCAGAAAGCAGGTAGAACAACTTTTGTGGTGCCTTTCAGGTGCCTACCAAGGTAGTGTAAAAACTACCAGGAGAACTCCTGTCTGGCACCTTCACCGGTGGAGTTGTGCATGGGGTGTGTTTGGAACATTTCGTCACCAGCCGACTCCAAAATTCAGCGGTTCCCCATCTCAGCCCAGAAAGCAGGTAAAACAACTTTTGTGGTGTCTTTCATATGCCTACCGGAGCAATGTAAAAACTACCAGGAGAACTCCTGTCTGGCACCTTCCCCGGTGGAGTTGTGCATGGGGTGTGTTTGGAACATTTTGTCACCGGCCGACTCCAAAATTCAGCGGTTCCCCATCTCAGCCCAGAAAGCAGGTAGAACAACTTTTGTGGTGCCTTTCAGCTGCCTACCAAGGTAGTGTAAAAACTATTAAGAGAACTCCTGTCTGGCACCTTCCCCGGTGGAGTTGTGCATGGGGTGTGTTCGGAACATTTTGTCACCAGCCGAGTCCAAAATTCAGCGGTTCCCCATCTCAGCCCAGAAAGCAGGAAGAACAACTTTTGTGGTGCCTTTCAGCTGCCTACCAAGGTAGTGTAAAAACTACCAAGAGAACTCCTGCCTGGCACCTTCCCCGGTGGAGTTGTGCATGGGGTGTGTTTGGAACATTTTGTCACCGGCTGAGTCCAAAATTCAGCGATTCCCCATCTCAGCCCAGAAAGCAGGTAGAACAACTTTTGTGGTGTCTTTCAGATGCCTACCGGAGCAATGTAAAAACTACCAGGAGAACTCCTGTCTGGCACCTTCCCCGGTGGAGTTGTGCATGGGGTGTGTTTGGAACATTTTGTCACCAGCCGACTCCAAAATTCAGCGGTTCCCCATCTCAGCCCAGAAAGCAGGTAGAACAACTTTTGTGGTGCCTTTCAGCTGCCTACCAAGGTAGTGTAAAAACTACTAAGAGAACTCCTGTCTGGCACCTTCCCCGGTGGAGTTGTGCATGGGGTGTCTTTGGAACATTTTGTCACCGGCCGAGTCCAAAATTCAGCTGTTCCCCATCTCAGCCCTGAAAGCAGGTAGAACAACTTTTGTGGTGTCCTTTTGATGCCTACCAGAGCAATGTAAAAACTACCAACAGAACTCGTCCCTGGCACCTTCGCTAGTGGAGTTGTGCATGGGGTGTATTTATTAAAATTTTGTCACCAGCCGAGTCCAAAATTCAGCTGTTCCCCATCTCAGCCCAGAAAGCAGGTAGAACAACTTTTGTGGTGCCTTTCAGGTGCCTACCAAGGTAGTGTAAAAACTACCAAGAGAACTCCTGCCTGGCACCTTCCCCGGTGGAGTTGTGCATGGGGTGTGTTTGGAACATTTTGTCACCAGCCGAGTCCAAAATTCAGCGGTTCCCCATCTCAGCCCAGAAAGCAGGTAGAACAACTTTTGTGGTGCCTTTCAGCTGCCTACCAAGGTAGTGTAAAAACTACCAACTGAACTCCTGCCTGGCACCTTCCCCGGTGGAGTTGTGCATGGGGTGTGTTTGGAACATTTTGTCACCGGCCGACTCCAAAATTCAGCGGTTCCCCATCTCAGCCCAGAAAGCAGGTAGAACAACTTTTGTGGTGCCTTTCAGCTGCCTACCAAGGTAGTGTAAAAACTACCAGGAGAACTCCTGTCTGGCACCTTCCCCGGTGGAGTTGTGCATGGGGTGTGTTTGGAACATTTTGTCACCGGCCGAGTCCAAAATTCAGCGATTCCCCATCTCAGCCCAGAAAGCAGGTAGAACAACTTTTGTGGTGTCTTTCAGATGCCTACCAAGGTAGTGTAGAAACTACTAAGAGAACTCCTGTCTGGCACCTTCCCCGGTGGAGTTGTGCATGGCGTGTGTTTGGAACATTTTTTCACCGGCTGACTCCAAAATTCAGCGGTTCCCCATCTCAGCCCAGAAAGCAGGTAGAACAACTTTTGTGGTGTCTTTCAGATGCCTACCGGAGCAATGTAAAAACTACCAGGAGAACTCCTGTCTGGCACCTTCCCCGGTGGAGTTGTGCATGGGGTGTGTTTGGAACATTTTGTCACCAGCCGAGTCCAAAATTCAGCGGTTCCCCATCTCAGCCCAGAAAGCAGGTAGAACAACTTTTGTGGTGCCTTTCAGCTGCCTACCAAGGTAGTGTAAAAACTATTAAGAGAACTCCTGTCTGGCACCTTCCCCGGTGGAGTCGTGCATGGCGTGTGTTTGGAACATTTTGTCACCGGCCGAGTCCAAAATTCAGCGGTTCCCCATCTCAGCCCAGAAAGCAGGTAGAACAACTTTTGTGGTGCCTTTCAGCTGCCTACCAAGGTAGTGTAAAAACTACCAGGAGAACTCCTGTCTGGCACCTTCCCCGGTGGAGTTGTGCATGGGGTGTGTTTGGAACATTTTGTCACCGGCTGACTCCAAAATTCAGCGGTTCCCCATCTCAGCCCAGAAAGCAGGTAGAACAACTTTTGTGGTGTCTTTCAGATGCCTACCAGAGCAATGTAAAAACTACCAGGAGAACTCCTGTCTGGCACCTTCCCCGGTGGAGTTGTGCATGGGGTGTTTTTGGAACATTTTGTCACCAGCCGAGTCCAAAATTCAGCGGTTTTCATCTCAGCCCAGAAAGCAGGTAGAACAACTTTTGTGGTGCCTTTCAGCTGCCTACCAAGGTAGTGTAAAAACTACTAAGAGAACTCCTGTCTGGCACCTTCCCCGGTGGAGTTGTGCATGGGGTGTCTTTGGAACATTTTGTCACCGGCCGAGTCCAAAATTCAGCTGTTCCCCATCTCAGCCCTGAAAGCAGGTAGAACAACTTTTGTGGTGTCCTTTTGATGCCTACCGGAGCAATGTAAAAACTACCAACAGAACTCGTCCCTGGCACCTTCGCTAGTGGAGTTGTGCATGGGGTGTATTTATTAAAATTTTGTCACCGGCCGAGTCCAAAATTCAGCTGTTCCCCATCTCAGCCCAGAAAGCAGGTAGAACAACTTTTGTGGTGCCTTTCAGGTGCCTACCAAGGTAGTGTAAAAACTACCAGGAGAACTCCTGTCTGGCACCTTCCCCGGTGGAGTTGTGCATGGGGTGTGTTTGGAACATTTTGTCACCGGCCGACTCCAAAATTCAGCGGTTCCCCATCTCAGCCCAGAAAGCAGGTAGAACAACTTTTGTGGTGCCTTTCAGCTGCCTACCAAGGTAGTGTAAAAACTACCAACTGAACTCCTGCCTGGCACCTTCCCCGGTGGAGTTGTGCATGGGGTGTGTTTGGAACATTTTGTCACCGGCCGACTCCAAAATTCAGCGGTTCCCCATCTCAGCCCAGAAAGCAGGTAGAACAACTTTTGTGGTGTCTTTCAGATGCCTACCGGAGCAATGTAAAAACTACCAGGAGAACTCCTGTCTGGCACCTTCCCCGGTGGAGTTGTGCATGGGGTGTGTTCGGAACATTTTGTCACCAGCCGAGTCCAAAAATTCAGCGGTTCCCCATCTCAGCCCAGAAAGCAGGAAGAACAACTTTTGTGGTGCCTTTCAGCTGCCTACCAAGGTAGTGTAAAAACTACCAAGAGAACTCCTGCCTGGCACCTTCCCCGGTGGAGTTGTGCATGGGGTGTGTTTGGAACATTTTGTCACCGGCCGAGTCCAAAATTCAGCGATTCCCCATCTCAGCCCAGAAAGAAGGTAGAACAACTTTTGTGGTGTCTTTCAGATGCCTACCGGAGCAATGTAAAAACTACCAGGAGAACTCCTGTCTGGCACCTTCCCCGGTGGAGTTGTGCATGGGGTGTGTTTGGAACATTTTGTCACCAGCCGAGTCCAAAATTCAGCTGTTCCCCATCTCAGCCCAGAAAGCAGGTAGAACAACTTTTGTGGTGCCTTTCAGCTGCCTACCAAGGTAGTGTAAAAACTACTAAGAGAACTCCTGTCTGGCACCTTCCCTGGTGGAGTTGTGCATGGGGTGTGTTTGGAACATTTTGTCACCGGCTGAGTCCAAAATTCAGCGGTTCCCCATCTCAGCCCAGAAAGCAGGTAGAACAACTTTTGTGGTGTCTTTCAGATGCCTACCGGAGCAATGTAAAAACTACCAGGAGAACTCCTGTCTGGCACCTTCCCCGGTGGAGTTGTGCATGGGGTGTCTTTGGAACATTTTGTCACCGGCCGACTCCAAAATTCAGCTGTTCCCCATCTCAGCCCAGAAAGCAGGTAGAACAACTTTTGTGGTGCCTTTCAGGTGCCTACCAATGTAGTGTAAAAACTACCAGGAGAACTCCTGTCTGGCACATTCCCCGGTGGAGTTGTGCATGGGGTGTGTTTGGAACATTTCGTCACCAGCCGACTCCAAAATTCAGCGGTTCCCCATCTCAGCCCAGAAAGCAGGTAGAACAACTTTTGTGGTGTCTTTCAGATGCCTACCGGAGCAATGTAAAAACTACTAAGAGAACTCCTGTCTGGCACCTTCCCCGGTGGAGTTGTGCATGGGGTGTGTTTGGAACATTTTGTCACCAGCCGAGTCCAAAATTCAGCGGTTCCCCATCTCAGCCCAGAAAGCAGGTAGAACAACTTTTGTGGTGCCTTTCAGCTGCCTACCAAGGTAGTGTAAAAACTACTAAAAGAACTCCTGTCTGGCACCTTCCCCGGTGGAGTTGTGCATGGGGTGTCTTTGGAACATTTTGTCACCGGCCGAGTCCAAAATTCAGCGATTCCCCATCTCAGCCCAGAAAGCAGGAAGAACAACTTTTGTGGTGTCCTTTTGATGCCTACAGGAGCAATGTAAAAACTACCAACAGAGTTCGTCCCTGGCACCTTCGCTAGTGGAGTTGTGCATGGGGTGTGTTTGGAACATTTTGTCACCGGCCGAGTCCAAAATTCAGCGGTTCCCCATCTCAGCCCAGAAAGCAGGTAGAACAACTTTTGTGGTGTCTTTCAGATGCCTACCGGAGCAATGTAAAAACTACCAGGAGAACTCCTGTCTGGCACCTTCCCCGGTGGAGTTGTGCATGGCGTGTGTTTGGAACATTTTGTCACCGGCCGAGTCCAAAATTCAGCGATTCCCCATCTCAGCCCAGAAAGCAGGAAGAACAACTTTTGTGGTGTCCTTTTGATGCCTACAGGAGCAATGTAAAAACTACCAACAGAACTCGTCCCTGGCACCTTCGCTAGTGGAGTTGTGCATGGGGTGTGTTTGGAACATTTTGTCACCGGCCGACTCCAAAATTCAGCGGTTCCCCATCTCAGCCCAGAAAGCAGGAAGAACAACTTTTGTGGTGTCCTTTTGATGCCTACAGGAGCAATGTAAAAACTACCAACAGAACTCGTCCCTGGCACCTTCGCTAGTGGAGTTGTGCATGGGGTGTGTTTGGAACATTTTGTCACCGGCCGACTCCAAAATTCAGCGGTTCCCCATCTCAGCCCAGAAAGCAGGTAGAACAACTTTTGTGGTGCCTTTCAGCTGCCTACCAAGGTAGTGTAAAAACTACCAGGAGAACTCCTGTCTGGCACCTTCCCCGGTGGAGTTGTGCATGGGGTGTGTTTGGAACATTTTGTCACCGGCCGAGTCCAAAATTCAGCGGTTCCCCATCTCAGCCCAGAAAGCAGGTAGAACAACTTTTGTGGTGTCCTTTTGATGCCTACCGGAGCAATGTAAAAACTACCAACAGAACTCGTCCCTGGCACCTTCGCTAGTGGAGTTGTGCATGGGGTGTGTTTGGAACATTTTGTCACCGGCCGACTCCAAAATTCAGCGGTTCCCCATCTCAGCCCAGAAAGCAGGAAGAACAACTTTTGTGGTGTCTTTCAGATGCCTACCGGAGCAATGTAAAAACTACCAGGAGAACTCCTGTCTGGCACCTTCCCCGGTGGAGTTGTGCATGGGGTGTGTTTGGAACATTTTGTCACCAGCCGACTCCAAAATTCAGCGGTTCCCCATCTCAGCCCAGAAAGCAGGTAGAACAACTTTTGTGGTGCCTTTCAGCTGCCTACCAAGGTAGTGTAAAAACTACCAGGAGAACTCCTGTCTGGCACCTTCCCCGGTGGAGTTGTGCATGGGGTGTGTTTGGAACATTTTGTCACCGGCTGAGTCCAAAATTCAGCGGTTCCCCATCTCAGCCCAGAAAGCAGGTAGAACAACTTTTGTGGTGTCCTTTTGATGCCTACCGGAGCAATGTAAAAACTACCAACAGAACTCGTCCCTGGCACCTTCGCTAGTGGAGTTGTGCATGGGGTGTATTTATTAAAATTTTGTCACCAGCCGAGTCCAAAATTCAGCTGTTCCCCATCTCAGCCCAGAAAGCAGGTAGAACAACTTTTGTGGTACCTTTCAGCTGCCTACCAAGGTAGTGTAAAAACTACCAGGAGAACTCCTGTCTGGCACATTCCCCGGTGGAGTTGTGCATGGCGTGTGTTTGGAACATTTCGTCACCAGCCGACTCCAAAATTCAGCGGTTCCCCATCTCAGCCCAGGAAGCAGGTAGAACAACTTTTGTGGTGTCTTTCAGATGCCTACCGGAGCAATGTGAAAACTACCAGGAGAACTCCTGTCTGGCACCTTCCCCGGTGGAGTTGTGCATGGGGTGTGTTTGGAACATTTTGTCACCAGCCGACTCCAAAATTCAGCGGTTCCCCATCTCAGCCCAGAAAGCAGGAAGAACAACTTTTGTGGTGTCTTTCAGATGCCTACCGGAGCAATGTAAAAACTACCAGGAGAACTCCTGTCTGGCACCTTTCCCGGTGGAGTTGTGCATGGGGTGTGTTTGGAACATTTTGTCACCAGCCGAGTCCAAAATTCAGCGGTTCCCCATCTCAGCCCAGAAAGCAGGTAGAACAACTTTTGTGGTGCCTTTCAGATGCCTACCAAGGTAGTGTAAAAACTACTAAGAGAACTCCTGCCTGGCACCTTCCCCGGTGGAGTTGTGCATGGGGTGTGTTTGGAACATTTTCTCACCGGCCGAGTCCAAAATTCAGCGATTCCCCATCTCAGCCCAGAAAGCAGGAAGAACAACTTTTGTGGTGTCCTTTTGATGCCTACAGGAGCAATGTAAAAACTACCAACAGAGTTCGTCCCTGGCACCTTCGCTAGTGGAGTTGTGCATGGGGTGTGTTTGGAACATTTTGTCACCGGCCGACTCCAAAATTCAGCGGTTCCCCATCTCAGCCCAGAAAGCAGGTAGAACAACTTTTGTGGTGTCTTTCAGATGCCTACCGGAGCAATGTAAAAACTACCAGGAGAACTCCTGTCTGGCACCTTCCCCGGTGGAGTTGTGCATGGCGTGTGTTTGGAACATTTTGTCACCGGCCAAGTCCAAAATTCAGCGGTTCCCCATCTCAGCCCAGAAAGCAGGTAGAACAACTTTTGTGGTGTCTTTCAGATGCCTACCGGAGCAATGTAAAAACTACCAGGAGAACTCCTGTCTGGCACCTTCCCCGGTGGAGTTGTGCATGGGGTGTCTTTGGAACATTTTGTCACCAGCCGACTCCAAAATTCAGCGGTTCCCCATCTCAGCCCAGAAAGCAGGTAGAACAACTTTTGTGGTGTCTTTCAGATGCCTACCGGAGCAATGTAAAAACTACCAGGAGAACTCCTGTCTGGCACCTTCCCCGGTGGAGTTGTGCATGGGGTGTGTTTGGAACATTTTGTCACCAGCCGACTCCAAAATTCAGCGGTTCCCCATCTCAGCCCAGAAAGCAGGAAGAACAACTTTTGTGGTGCCTTTCAGCTGCCTACCAAGGTAGTGTAAAAACTACTAAGAGAACTCCTGTCTGGCACCTTCCCCGGTGGAGTTGTGCATGGGGTGTGTTTGGAACATTTTGTCACCGGCCGAGTCCAAAATTCAGCGGTTCCCCATCTCAGCCCAGAAAGCAGGTAGAACAACTTTTGTGGTGTCCTTTTGATGCCTACCGGAGCAATGTAAAAACTACCAACAGAACTCGTCCCTGGCACCTTCGCTAGTGGAGTTGTGCATGGGGTGTATTTATTAAAATTTTGTCACCAGCCGAGTCCAAAATTCAGCTGTTCCCCATCTCAGCCCAGAAAGCAGGTAGAACAACTTTTGTGGTGCCTTTCAGGTGCCTACCAAGGTAGTGTAAAAACTACCAGGAGAACTCCTGTCTAGCACATTCCCCGGTGGAGTTGTGCATTGGGTGTGTTTGGAACATTTCGTCACCAGCCGACTCCAAAATTCAGCGATTCCCCATCTCAGCCCAGAAAGCAGGAAGAACAACTTTTGTGGTGTCTTTCATATGCCTACCGGAGCAATGTAAAAACTACCAGGAGAACTCCTGTCTGGCACCTTCCCCGGTGGAGTTGTGCATGGGCTGTGTTTGGAACATTTTGTCACCGGCCGAGTCCAAAATTCAGCGGTTCCCCATCTCAGCCCAGAAAGCAGGTAGAACAACTTTTGTGGTGCCTTTCAGCTGCCTACCAAGTTAGTGTAAAAACTATTAAGAGAACTCCTGTCTGGCACCTTCCCCGGTGGAGTTGTGCATGGGGTGTGTTCGGAACATTTTGTCACCAGCCGAGTCCAAAAATTCAGCGGTTCCCCATCTCAGCCCAGAAAGCAGGTAGAACAACTTTTGTGGTGCCTTTCAGCTGCCTACCAAGGTAGTGTAAAAACTACCAAGAGAACTCCTGCCTGGCACCTTCCCCGGTGGAGTTGTGCATGGGGTGTGTTTGGAACATTTTGTCACCGGCCGAGTCCAAAATTCAGCGATTCCCCATCTCAGCCCAGAAAGCAGGTAGAACAACTTTTGTGGTGTCTTTCAGATGCCTACCGGAGCAATGTAAAAACTACCAGGAGAACTCCTGTCTGGCACCTTCCCCGGTGGAGTTGTGCATGGGGTGTGTTTGGAACATTTTGTCACCGGCCGACTCCAAAATTCAGCGATTCCCCATCTCAGCCCAGAAAGCAGGAAGAACAACTTTTGTGGTGTCTTTCAGATGCCTACCGGAGCAATGTAAAAACTACCAGGAGAACTCCTGTCTGGCACCTTCCCCGGTGGAGTTGTGCATGGGGTGTGTTTGGAACATTTTGTCACCAGCCGAGTCCAAAATTCAGCGGTTCCCCATCTCAGCCCAGAAAGAAGGTAGAACAACTTTTGTGGTGCCTTTCAGCTGCCTACCAAGGTAGTGTAAAAACTACCAAGAGAACTCCTGCCTGGCACCTTCCCCGGTGGAGTTGTGCATGGGGTGTCTTTGGAACATTTTGTCACCGGCCGAGTCCAAAATTCAGCGATTCCCCATCTCAGCCCAGAAAGCAGGAAGAACAACTTTTGTGGTGTCTTTCAGCTGCCTACCAAGGTAGTGTAAAAACTACTAAGAGAACTCCTGTCTGGCACCTTCCCTGGTGGAGTTGTGCATGGGGTGTGTTTGGAACATTTTGTCACCGGCTGAGTCCAAAATTCAGCGGTTCCCCATCTCAGCCCAGAAAGCAGGTAGAACAACTTTTGTGGTGTCCTTTTGATGCCTACCGGAGCAATGTAAAAACTACCAACAGAACTCGTCCCTGGCACCTTCGCTAGTGGAGTTGTGCATGGGGTGTATTTATTAAAATTTTTTCACCAGCCGAGTCCAAAATTCAGCTGTTCCCCATCTCAGCCCAGAAAGCAGGTAGAACAACTTTTGTGGTGCCTTTCAGGTGCCTACCAATGTAGTGTAAAAACTACCAGGAGAACTCCTGTCTGGCACATTCCCCGGTGGAGTTGTGCATGGGGTGTGTTTGGAACATTTCGTCACCAGCCGACTCCAAAATTCAGCGGTTCCCCATCTCAGCCCAGAAAGCAGGAAGAACAACTTTTGTGGTGTCTTTCAGATGCCTACCGGAGCAATGTAAAAACTACCAGGAGAACTCCTGTCTGGCACCTTCCCCGGTGGAGTTGTGCATGGGGTGTGTTTGGAACATTTTGTCACCAGCCGAGTCCAAAATTCAGCGGTTCCCCATCTCAGCCCAGAAAGCAGGTAGAACAACTTTTGTGGTGCCTTTCAGCTGCCTACCAAGGTAGTGTAAAAACTACTAAGAGAACTCCTGCCTGGAACCTTCCCCGGTGGAGTTGTGCATGGGGTGTCTTTGGAACATTTTGTCACCGGCCGAGTCCAAAATTCAGCGATTCCCCATCTCAGCCCAGAAAGCAGGAAGAACAACTTTTGTGGTGTCCTTTTGATGCCTACAGGAGCAATGTAAAAACTACCAACAGAACTCTTCCCTGGCACCTTCGCTAGTGGAGTTGTGCATGGGGTGTGTTTGGAACATTTTGTCACCGGCCGACTCCAAAATTCAGCGGTTCCCCATCTCTAGCCCAGAAAGCAGGAAGAATAACTTTTGTGGTGTCCTTTTGATGCCTACAGGAGCAATGTAAAAACTACTAAGAGAACTCCTGCCTGGCACCTTCCCCGGTGGAGTTGTGCATGGCGTGTGTTTGGAACATTTTGTCACCGGCCGAGTCCAAAAATTCAGCGGTTCCCCATCTCAGCCCAGAAAGCAGGTAGAACAACTTTTGTGGTGCCTTTCAGCTGCCTACCAAGGTAGTGTAAAAACTACTAAGAGAACTCCTGTCTGGCACCTTCCCCGGTAGAGTTGTGCATGGGGTGTGTTTGGAACATTTTGTCACCGGCCGACTCCAAAATTCAGCGGTTCCCCATCTCAGCCCAGAAAGCAGGTAGAACAACTTTTGTGGTGTCCTTTCGATGCCTACAGGAGCAATGTAAAAACTACCAACAGAACTCGTCCCTGGCACCTTCGCTAGTGGAGTTGTGCATGGGGTGTGTTTGGAACATTTTGTCACCGGCCGACTCCAAAATTCAGCGGTTCCCCATCTCAGCCCAGAAAGCAGGTAGAACAACTTTTGTGGTGTCTTTCAGATGCCTACCGGAGCAATGTAAAAACTACCAGGAGAACTCCTGTCTGGCACCTTCCCCGGTGGAGTTGTGCATGGGGTGTGTTTGGAACATTTTGTCACCGGCCGAGTCCAAAATTCAGCGGTTCCCCATCTCAGCCCAGAAAGCAGGTAGAACAACTTTTGTGGTGTCTTTCAGATGCCTACCAGAGCAATGTAAAAACTACCAGGAGAACTCCTGTCTGGCACCTTCCCCGGTGGAGTTGTGCATGGGGTGTGTTTGGAACATTTTGTCACCAGCCGAGTCCAAAATTCAGCGGTTCCCCATCTCAGCCCAGAAAGCAGGAAGAACAACTTTTGTGGTGCCTTTCAGCTGCCTACCAAGGTAGTGTAAAAACTACTAAGAGAACTCCTGTCTGGCACCTTCCCCGGTGGAGTTGTGCATGGGGTGTGTTTGGAACATTTTGTCACCGGCCGAGTCCAAAATTCAGCGGTTCCCCATCTCAGCCCAGAAAGCAGGTAGAACAACTTTTGTGGTGTCCTTTTGATGCCTACCGGAGCAATGTAAAAACTACCAACAGAACTCGTCCCTGGCACCTTCGCTAGTGGAGTTGTGCATGGGGTGTGTTTGGAACATTTTGTCACCGGCCGACTCCAAAATTCAGCGGTTCCCCATCTCAGCCCAGAAAGCAGGTAGAACAACTTTTGTGGTGTCTTTCAGATGCCTACCGGAGCAATGTAAAAACTACCAGGAGAACTCCTGTCTGGCACCTTCCCCGGTGGAGTTGTGCATGGGGTGTGTTTGGAACATTTTGTCACCGGCCGAGTCCAAAATTCAGCGGTTCCCCATCTCAGCCCAGAAAGCAGGTAGAACAACTTTTGTGGTGTCTTTCAGATGCCTACCAGAGCAATGTAAAAACTACCAGGAGAACTCCTGTCTGGCACCTTCCCCGGTGGAGTTGTGCATGGGGTGTGTTTGGAACATTTTGTCACCAGCCGAGTCCAAAATTCAGCGGTTCCCCATCTCAGCCCAGAAAGCAGGAAGAACAACTTTTGTGGTGCCTTTCAGCTGCCTACCAAGGTAGTGTAAAAACTACTAAGAGAACTCCTGTCTGGCACCTTCCCCGGTGGAGTTGTGCATGGGGTGTGTTTGGAACATTTTGTCACCGGCCGAGTCCAAAATTCAGCGGTTCCCCATCTCAGCCCAGAAAGCAGGTAGAACAACTTTTGTGGTGTCCTTTTGATGCCTACCGGAGCAATGTAAAAACTACCAACAGAACTCGTCCCTGGCACCTTCGCTAGTGGAGTTGTGCATGGGGTGTATTTATTAAAATTTTGTCACCAGCCGAGTCCAAAATTCAGCTGTTCCCCATCTCAGCCCAGAAAGCAGGTAGAACAACTTTTGTGGTGCCTTTCAGGTGCCTACCAAGGTAGTGTAAAAACTACTAAGAGAACTCCTGTCTGGCACATTCCCCCGTGGAGTTGTGCATTGGGTGTGTTTGGAACATTTCGTCACCTGCCGACTCCAAAATTCAGCTGTTCCCCATCTCAGCCCAGAAAGCAGGTAAAACAACTTTTGTGGTGTCTTTCATATGCCTACCGGAGCAATGTAAAAACTACCAGGAGAACTCCTGTCTGGCACCTTCCCCGGTGGAGTTGTGCATGGGCTGTGTTTGGAACATTTTGTCACCGGCCGACTCCAAAATTCAGCGGTTCCCCATCTCAGCCCAGAAAGCAGGTAGAACAACTTTTGTGGTGCCTTTCAGCTGCCTACCAAGTTAGTATAAAAACTATTAAGAGAACTCCTGTCTGGCACCTTCCCCGGTGGAGTTGTGCATGGGGTGTGTTCGGAACATTTTGTCACCAGCCGAGTCCAAAAATTCAGCGGTTCCCCATCTCAGCCCAGAAAGCAGGTAGAACAACTTTTGTGGTGCCTTTCAGCTGCCTACCAAGGTAGTGTAAAAACTACCAAGAGAACTCCTGCCTGGCACCTTCCCCGGTGGAGTTGTGCATGGGGTGTGTTTGGAACATTTTGTCACCGGCCGAGTCCAAAATTCAGCGATTCCCCATCTCAGCCCAGAAAGCAGGTAGAACAACTTTTGTGGTGTCTTTCAGATGCCTACCGGAGCAATGTAAAAACTACCAGGAGAACTCCTGTCTGGCACCTTCCCCGGTGGAGTTGTGCATGGGGTGTGTTTGGAACATTTTGTCACCGGCCGACTCCAAAATTCAGCGATTCCCCATCTCAGCCCAGAAAGCAGGAAGAACAATTTTGTGGTGTCTTTCAGATGCCTACCGGAGCAATGTAAAAACTACCAGGAGAACTCCTGTCTGGCACCTTCCCCGGTGGAGTTGTGCATGGGGTGTGTTTGGAACATTTTGTCACCAGCCGAGTCCAAAATTCAGCGGTTCCCCATCTCAGCCCAGAAAGCAGGTAGAACAACTTTTGTGGTGCCTTTCAGCTGCCTACCAAGGTAGTGTAAAAACTACCAAGAGAACTCCTGTCTGGCACCTTCCCCGGTGGAGTTGTGCATGGGGTGTCTTTGGAACATTTTGTCACCGGCCGAGTCCAAAATTCAGCGATTCCCCATCTCAGCCCAGAAAGCAGGAAGAACAACTTTTGTGGTGTCCTTTTGATGCCTACAGGAGCAATGTAAAAACTACCAGGAGAACTCCTGTCTGGCACCTTCCCCGGTGGAGTTGTGCATGGGGTGTGTTTGGAACATTTTGTCACCGGCCGAGTCCAAAATTCAGCGGTTCCCCATCTCAGCCCAGAAAGCAGGTAGAACAACTTTTGTGGTGTCTTTCAGATGCCTACCAGAGCAATGTAAAAACTACCAGGAGAACTCCTGGCTGGCACCTTCCCCGGTGGAGTTGTGCATGGGGTGTGTTTGGAACATTTTGTCACCGGCCGAGTCCAAAATTCAGCGGTTCCCCATCTCAGCCCAGAAAGCAGGTAGAATAACTTTTGTGGTGTCTTTCAGATGCCTACCAGAGCAATGTAAAAACTACCAGGAGAACTCCTGTCTGGCACCTTCCCCGGTGGAGTTGTGCATGGGGTGTGTTTGGAACATTTTGTCACCGGCCGACTCCAAAATTCAGCGGTTCCCCATCTCAGCCCAGAAAGCAGGTAGAACAACTTTTGTGGTGCCTTTCAGCTGCCTACCAAGGTAGTGTAAAAACTACCAAGAGAACTCCTGTCTGGCACCTTCCCCGGTGGAGTTGTGCATGGGGTGAGTTTGGAACATTTTGTCACCAGCCGAGTCCAAAAATTCAGCGGTTCCCCATCTCAGCCCAGAAAGCAGGTAGAACAACTTTTGTGGTGCCTTTCAGCTGCCTACCAAGGTAGTGTAAAAACTACCAAGAGAACTCCTGCCTGGCACCTTCCCCGGTGGAGTTGTGCATGGGGTGTGTTTGGAACATTTTGTCACCGGCCGAGTCCAAAATTCAGCGATTCCCCATCTCAGCCCAGAAAGCAGGTAGAACAACTTTTGTGGTGTCTTTCAGATGCCTACCGGAGCAATGTAAAAACTACCAGGAGAACTCCTGTCTGGCACCTTCCCCGGTGGAGTTGTGCATGGGGTGTGTTTGGAACATTTTGTCACCGGCCGACTCCAAAATTCAGCGATTCCCCATCTCAGCCCAGAAAGCAGGAAGAACAACTTTTGTGGTGTCTTTCAGATGCCTACCGGAGCAATGTAAAAACTACCAGGAGAACTCCTGTCTGGCACCTTCCCCGGTGGAGTTGTGCATGGGGTGTGTTCGGAACATTTTGTCACCGGCCGAGGCCAAAAATTCAGCGGTTCCCCATCTCAGCCCAGAAAGCAGGTAGAACAACTTTTGTGGTGCCTTTCAGCTGCCTACCAAGGTAGTGTAAAAACTACTAAGAGAACTCCTGTCTGGCACCTTCCCCGGTGGAGTTGTGCATGGGGTGTGTTTGGAACATTTTGTCACCGGCCGACTCCAAAATTCAGCGATTCCCCATCTCAGCCCAGAAAGCAGGAAGAACAACTTTTGTGGTGTCCTTTTGATGCCTACCGGAGCAATGTAAAAACTACCAGGAGAACTCCTGTCTGGCACCTTCCCCGGTGGAGTTGTGCATGGGGTGTGTTTGGAACATTTTGTCACCGGCCGAGTCCAAAATTCAGCGGTTCCCCATCTCAGCCCAGAAAGCAGGTAGAATAACTTTTGTGGTGTCTTTCAGATGCCTACCGGAGCAATGTAAAAACTACCAGGAGAACTCCTGTCTGGCACCTTCCCCGGTGGAGTTGGGCATGGGGTGTGTTTGGAACATTTTGTCACCGGCCGACTCCAAAATTCAGCGATTCCCCATCTCAGCCCAGAAAGCAGGAAGAACAACTTTTGTGGTGTCCTTTTGATGCCTACAGGAGCAATGTAAAAACTACCAACAGAACTCGTCCCTGGAACCTTCCCCAGGGGAGTTGTGCATGGGGTGTGTTTGGAACATTTTGTCACCGGCCGACTCCAAAATTCAGCGGTTCCCCATCTCAGCCCAGAAAGCAGGTAGAACAACTTTTGTGGTGTCTTTCAGATGCCTACCGGAGCAATGTAAAAACTACCAGGAGAACTCCTGTCTGGCACCTTCCCCGGTGGAGTTGTGCATGGGGTGTGTTTGGAACATTTTGTCACCGGCCGACTCCAAAATTCAGCGGTTCCCCATCTCAGCCCAGAAAGCAGGTAGAACAACTTTTGTGGTGTCCTTTTGATGCCTACCGGAGCAATGTAAAAACTACCAACAGAACTCGTCCCTGGCACCTTCGCTAGTGGAGTTGTGCATGGGGTGTATTTATTAAAATTTTTCACCAGCCGAGTCCAAAATTCAGCTGTTCCCCATCTCAGCCCAGAAAGCAGGTAGAACAACTTTTGTGGTGCCTTTCAGATGCCTACCAAGGTAGTGTAAAAACTACTAAGAGAACTCTTGTCTGGCACCTTCCCCGGTGGAGTTGTGCATGGGGTGTCTTTGGAACATTTTGTCACCGGCCGAGTCCAAAATTCAGCGATTCCCCATCTCAGCCCAGAAAGCAGGAAGAACAACTTTTGTGGTGTTCTTTTGATGCCTACCGGAGCAATGTAAAAACTACCAACAGAACTCGTCCCTGGCACCTTCGCTAGTGGAGTTGTGCATGGGGTGTGTTTGGAACATTTTGTCACCGGCCGACTCCAAAATTCAGCGGTTCCCCATCTCAGCCCAGAAAGCAGGTAGAACAACTTTTGTGGTGTCTTTCAGATGCCTACCGGAGCAATGTAAAAACTACCAGGAGAACTCCTGTCTGGCACCTTTCCCGGTGGAGTTGTGCATGGGGTGTGTTTGGAACATTTTGTCACCAGCCGAGTCCAAAATTCAGCGGTTCCCCATCTCAGCCCAGAAAGCAGGTAGAACAACTTTTGTGGTGCCTTTCAGCTGCCTACCAAGGTAGTGTAAAAACTACCAAGAGAACTCCTGCCTGGCACCTTCCCCGGTGGAGTTGTGCATGGGGTGTCTTTGGAACATTTTGTCACCGGCCGAGTCCAAAATTCAGCGATTCCCCATCTCAGCCCAGAAAGCAGGAAGAACAACTTTTGTGGTGTCCTTTTGATGCCTACAGGAGCAATGTAAAAACTACCAGGAGAACTCCTGTCTGGCACCTTCCCCGGTGGAGTTGTGCATGGGGTGTGTTTGGAACATTTTGTCACCGGCTGAGTCCAAAATTCAGCGGTTCCCCATCTCAGCCCAGAAAGCAGGAAGAACAACTTTTGTGGTGTCTTTCAGATGCCTACCGGAGCAATGTAAAAACTACCAGGAGAACTCCTGTCTGGCACCTTCCCCGGTGGAGTTGTGCATGGCGTGTGTTTGGAACATTTTGTCACCGGCCGACTCCAAAATTCAGCGGTTCCCCATCTCAGCCCAGAAAGCAGGTAGAACAACTTTTGTGGTGTCCTTTTGATGCCTACCGGAGCAATGTAAAAACTACCAACAGAACTCGTCCCTGGCACCTTCGCTAGTGGAGTTGTGCATGGGGTGTATTTATTAAAATTTTTCACCAGCCGAGTCCAAAATTCAGCTGTTCCCCATCTCAGCCCAGAAAGCAGGTAGAACAACTTTTGTGGTGCCTTTCAGCTGCCTACCAAGGTAGTGTAAAAACTATCAAGAGAACTCTTGTCTGGCACCTTCCCCGGTGGAGTTGTGCATGGGGTGTCTTTGGAACATTTTGTCACCGGCCGAGTCCAAAATTCAGCGATTCCCCATCTCAGCCCAGAAAGCAGGAAGAACAACTTTTGTGGTGTTCTTTTGATGCCTACCGGAGCAATGTAAAAACTACCAACAGAACTCGTCCCTGGCACCTTCGCTAGTGGAGTTGTGCATGGGGTGTGTTTGGAACATTTTGTCACCGGCCGACTCCAAAATTCAGCGGTTCCCCATCTCAGCCCAGAAAGCAGGTAGAACAACTTTTGTGGTGTCTTTCAGATGCCTACCGGAGCAATGTAAAAACTACCAGGAGAACTCCTGTCTGGCACCTTTCCCGGTGGAGTTGTGCATGGGGTGTGTTTGGAACATTTTGTCACCAGCCGAGTCCAAAATTCAGCGGTTCCCCATCTCAGCCCAGAAAGCAGGTAGAACAACTTTTGTGGTGCCTTTCAGATGCCTACCAAGGTAGTGTAAAAACTACTAAGAGAACTCCTGCCTGGCACCTTCCCCGGTGGAGTTGTGCATGGGGTGTCTTTGGAACATTTTCTCACCGGCCGAGTCCAAAATTCAGCGATTCCCCATCTCAGCCCAGAAAGCAGGAAGAACAACTTTTGTGGTGTCCTTTTGATGCCTACAGGAGCAATGTAAAAACTACCAACAGAGTTCGTCCCTGGCACCTTCGCTAGTGGAGTTGTGCATGGGGTGTGTTTGGAACATTTTTTCACCGGCCGACTCCAAAATTCAGCGGTTCCCCATCTCAGCCCAGAAAGCAGGTAGAACAACTTTTGTGGTGTCTTTCAGATGCCTACCGGAGCAATGTAAAAACTACCAGGAGAACTCCTGTCTGGCACCTTCCCCGGTGGAGTTGTGCATGGGGTGTGTTTGGAACATTTTGTCACCGGCCGACTCCAAAATTCAGCGGTTCCCCATCTCAGCCCAGAAAGCAGGTAGAACAACTTTTGTGGTGTCTTTCAGATGCCTACCAGAGCAATGTAAAAACTACCAGGAGAACTCCTGTCTGGCACCTTCCCCGGTGGAGTTGTGCATGGGGTGTGTTTGGAACATTTTGTCACCAGCCGAGTCCAAAATTCAGCGGTTCCCCATCTCAGCCCAGAAAGCAGGTAGAACAACTTTTGTGGTGTCTTTCAGATGCCTACCGGAGCAATGTAAAAACTACCAGGAGAACTCCTGTCTGGCACCTTCCCCGGTGGAGTTGTGCATGGGGTGTGTTTGGAACATTTTGTCACCAGCCGACTCCAAAATTCAGCGGTTCCCCATCTCAGCCCAGAAAGCAGGAAGAACAACTTTTGTGGTGCCTTTCAGCTGCCTACCAAGGTAGTGTAAAAACTACTAAGAGAACTCCTGTCTGGCACCTTCCCCGGTGGAGTTGTGCATGGGGTGTGTTTGGAACATTTTGTCACCGGCCGAGTCCAAAATTCAGCGGTTCCCCATCTCAGCCCAGAAAGCAGGTAGAACAACTTTTGTGGTGTCCTTTTGATGCCTACCGGAGCAATGTAAAAACTACCAACAGAACTCGTCCCTGGCACCTTCGCTAGTGGAGTTGTGCATGGGCTGTGTTTGGAACATTTTGTCACCGGCCGACTCCAAAATTCAGCGGTTCCCCATCTCAGCCCAGAAAGCAGGTAGAACAACTTTTGTGGTGCCTTTCAGCTGCCTACCAAGTTAGTGTAAAAACTATTAAGAGAACTCCTGTCTGGCACCTTCCCCGGTGGAGTTGTGCATGGGGTGTGTTCGGAACATTTTGTCACCAGCCGAGTCCAAAAATTCAGCGGTTCCCCATCTCAGCCCAGAAAGCAGGTAGAACAACTTTTGTGGTGCCTTTCAGCTGCCTACAAGGTAGTGTAAAAACTACCAAGAGAACTCCTGCCTGGCACCTTCCCCGGTGGAGTTGTGCATGGGGTGTGTTTGGAACATTTTGTCACCGGCCGAGTCCAAAATTCAGCGATTCCCCATCTCAGCCCAGAAAGCAGGTAGAACAACTTTTGTGGTGTCTTTCAGATGCCTACCGGAGCAATGTAAAAACTACCAGGAGAACTCCTGTCTGGCACCTTCCCCGGTGGAGTTGTGCATGGGGTGTGTTTGGAACATTTTGTCACCGGCCGACTCCAAAATTCAGCGATTCCCCATCTCAGCCCAGAAAGCAGGAAGAACAACTTTTGTGGTGTCTTTCAGATGCCTACCGGAGCAATGTAAAAACTACCAGGAGAACTCCTGTCTGGCACCTTCCCCGGTGGAGTTGTGCATGGGGTGTGTTTGGAACATTTTGTCACCAGCCGAGTCCAAAATTCAGCGGTTCCCCATCTCAGCCCAGAAAGCAGGTAGAACAACTTTTGTGGTGCCTTTCAGCTGCCTACCAAGGTAGTGTAAAAACTACCAAGAGAACTCCTGTCTGGCACCTTCCCCGGTGGAGTTGTGCATGGGGTGTGTTTGGAACATTTTGTCACCGGCCGAGTCCAAAATTCAGCGATTCCCCATCTCAGCCCAGAAAGCAGGAAGAACAACTTTTGTGGTGTCCTTTTGATGCCTACCGGAGCAATGTAAAAACTACCAGGAGAACTCCTGTCTGGCACCTTCCCCGGTGGAGTTGTGCATGGGGTGTGTTTGGAACATTTTGTCACCGGCCGAGTCCAAAATTCAGCGGTTCCCCATCTCAGCCCAGAAAGCAGGTAGAACAACTTTTGTGGTGTCTTTCAGATGCCTACCGGAGCAATGTAAAAACTACCAGGAGAACTCCTGTCTGGCACCTTCCCCGGTGGAGTTGTGCATGGGGTGTGTTTGGAACATTTTGTCACCGGCCGAGTCCAAAATTCAGCGGTTCCCCATCTCAGCCCAGAAAGCAGGTAGAATAACTTTTGTGGTGTCTTTCAGATGCCTACCGGAGCAATGTAAAAACTACCAGGAGAACTCCTGTCTGGCACCTTCCCCGGTGGAGTTGGGCATGGGGTGTGTTTGGAACATTTTTTCACCGGCCGACTCCAAAATTCAGCGGTTCCCCATCTCAGCCCAGAAAGCAGGTAGAACAACTTTTGTGGTGCCTTTCAGCTGCCTACCAAGTTAGTGTAAAAACTACCAAGAGAACTCCTGTCTGGCACCTTCCCCGGTGGAGTTGTGCATGGGGTGAGTTTGGAACATTTTGTCACCAGCCGAGTCCAAAAATTCAGCGGTTCCCCATCTCAGCCCAGAAAGCAGGTAGAACAACTTTTGTGGTGCCTTTCAGCTGCCTACCAAGGTAGTGTAAAAACTACCAAGAGAACTCCTGCCTGGCACCTTCCCCGGTGGAGTTGTGCATGGGGTGTGTTTGGAACATTTTGTCACCGGCCGAGTCCAAAATTCAGCGATTCCCCATCTCAGCCCAGAAAGCAGGTAGAACAACTTTTGTGGTGTCTTTCAGATGCCTACCGGAGCAATGTAAAAACTACCAGGAGAACTCCTGTCTGGCACCTTCCCCGGTGGAGTTGTGCATGGGGTGTGTTTGGAACATTTTTTCACCGGCCGACTCCAAAATTCAGCGGTTCCCCATCTCAGCCCAGAAAGCAGGTAGAACAACTTTTGTGGTGTCTTTCAGATGCCTACCGGAGCAATGTAAAAACTACCAGGAGAACTCCTGTCTGGCACCTTCCCCGGTGGAGTTGTGCATGGGGTGTGTTTGGAACATTTTGTCACCGGCCGACTCCAAAATTCAGCGGTTCCCCATCTCAGCCCAGAAAGCAGGTAGAACAACTTTTGTGGTGCCTTTCAGCTGCCTACAAAGGTAGTGTAAAAACTACTAAGAGAACTCCTGTCTGGCACCTTCCCCGGTGGAGTTGTGCATGGGGTGTGTTTGGAACATTTTGTCACCGGCCGAGTCCAAAATTCAGCGATTCCCCATCTCAGCCCAGAAAGCAGGTAGAACAACTTTTGTGGTGTCTTTCAGATGCCTACCGGAGCAATGTAAAAACTACCAGGAGAACTCCTGTCTGGCACCTTCCCCGGTGGAGTTGTGCATGGGGTGTGTTTGGAACATTTTGTCACCGGCCGACTCCAAAATTCAGCGATTCCCCATCTCAGCCCAGAAAGCAGGTAGAACAACTTTTGTGGTGTCTTTCAGATGCCTACCGGAGCAATGTAAAAACTACCAGGAGAACTCCTGTCTGGCACCTTCCCCGGTGGAGTTGTGCATGGGGTGTGTTTGGAACATTTTGTCACCGGCCGACTCCAAAATTCAGCGATTCCCCATCTCAGCCCAGAAAGCAGGAAGAACAACTTTTGTGGTGTCTTTCAGATGCCTACCGGAGCAATGTAAAAACTACCAGGAGAACTCCTGTCTGGCACCTTCCCCGGTGGAGTTGTGCATGGGGTGTGTTCGGAACATTTTGTCACCGGCCGAGGCCAAAAATTCAGCGGTTCCCCATCTCAGCCCAGAAAGCAGGTAGAACAACTTTTGTGGTGCCTTTCAGCTGCCTACCAAGGTAGTGTAAAAACTACCAAGAGAACTCCTGTCTGGCACCTTCCCCGGTGGAGTTGTGCATGGGGTGTCTTTGGAACATTTTGTCACCGGCCGAGTCCAAAATTCAGCGATTCCCCATCTCAGCCCAGAAAGCAGGAAGAACAACTTTTGTGGTGTCCTTTTGATGCCTACAGGAGCAATGTAAAAACTACCAACAGAACTCCTGTCTGGCACCTTCCCCGGTGGAGTTGTGCATGGGGTGTGTTCGGAACATTTTGTCACCGGCCGAGTCCAAAATTCAGCGGTTCCCCATCTCAGCCCAGAAAGCAGGTAGAACAACTTTTGTGGTGCCTTTCAGCTGCCTACCAAGTTAGTGTAAAAACTATTAAGAGAACTCCTGTCTGGCACCTTCCCCGGTGGAGTTGTGCATGGGGTGTGTTCGGAACATTTTGTCACCAGCCGAGTCCAAAAATTCAGCGGTTCCCCATCTCAGCCCAGAAAGCAGGTAGAACAACTTTTGTGGTGCCTTTCAGCTGCCTACCAAGGTAGTGTAAAAACTACCAAGAGAACTCCTGCCTGGCACCTTCCCCGGTGGAGTTGTGCATGGGGTGTCTTTGGAACATTTTGTCACCGGCCGACTCCAAAATTCAGCGACTCCCCATCTCAGCCCAGAAAGCAGGAAGAACAACTTTTGTGGTGTCTTTCAGATGCCTACCGGAGCAATGTAAAAACTACCAGGAGAACTCCTGTCTGGCACCTTCCCCGGTGGAGTTGTGCATGGGGTGTGTTTGGAACATTTTGTCACCGGCCGACTCCAAAATTCAGCGATTCCCCATCTCAGCCCAGAAAGCAGGTAGAACAACTTTTGTGGTGCCTTTCAGCTGCCTACCAAGGTAGTGTAAAAACTACCAGGAGAACTCCTGTCTGGCACCTTCCCCGGTGGAGTTGTGCATGGGGTGTCTTTGGAACATTTTGTCACCGGCCGAGTCCAAAATTCAGCGATTCCCCATCTCAGCCCAGAAAGCAGGAAGAACAACTTTTGTGGTGTCCTTTTGATGCCTACAGGAGCAATGTAAAAACTACCAGGAGAACTCCTGTCTGGCACCTTCCCCGGTGGAGTTGTGCATGGGGTGTGTTTGGAACATTTTGTCACCGGCCGAGTCCAAAATTCAGCGGTTCCCCATCTCAGCCCAGAAAGCAGGTAGAACAACTTTTGTGGTGCCTTTCAGCTGCCTACCAAGGTAGTGTAAAAACTACCAAGAGAACTCCTGCCTGGCACCTTCCCCGGTGGAGTTGTGCATGGGGTGTCTTTGGAACATTTTGTCACCGGCCGAGTCCAAAATTCAGCGGTTCCCCATCTCAGCCCAGAAAGCAGGTAGAACAACTTTTGTGGTGTCCTTTTGATGCCTACCGGAGCAATGTAAAAACTACCAGGAGAACTCCTGTCTGGCACCTTCCCCGGTGGAGTTGTGCATGGGGTGTGTTTGGAACATTTTGTCACCGGCCGAGTCCAAAATTCAGCGGTTCCCCATCTCAGCCCAGAAAGCAGGTAGAACAACTTTTGTGGTGTCTTTCAGATGCCTACCGGAGCAATGTAAAAACTACCAGGAGAACTCCTGTCTGGCACCTTCCCCGGTGGAGTTGTGCATGGGGTGTGTTTGGAACATTTTGTCACCGGCCGACTCCAAAATTCAGCGGTTCCCCATCTCAGCCCAGAAAGCAGGTAGATCAACTTTTGTGGTGCCTTTCAGCTGCCTACCAAGTTAGTGTAAAAACTATTAAGAGAACTCCTGTCTGGCACCTTCCCCGGTGGAGTTGTGCATGGGGTGTGCTTGGAACATTTTGTCACCAGCCGAGTCCAAAAATTCAGCGGTTCCCCATCTCAGCCCAGAAAGCAGGTAGAACAACTTTTGTGGCGCCTTTCAGCTGCCTACCAAGGTAGTGTAAAAACTATCAAGAGAACTCTTGTCTGGCACCTTCCCCGGTGGAGTTGTGCATGGGGTGTCTTTGGAACATTTTGTCACCAGCCGAGTCCAAAATTCAGCGGTTCCCCATCTCAGCCCAGAAAGCAGGAAGAACAACTTTTGTGGTGTTCTTTTGATGCCTACCGGAGCAATGTAAAAACTACCAACAGAACTCGTCCCTGGCACCTTCGCTAGTGGAGTTGTGCATGGGGTGTGTTTGGAACATTTTGTCACCGGCCGAGTCCAAAATTCAGCGGTTCCCCATCTCAGCCCAGAAAGCAGGTAGAACAACTTTTGTGGTGCCTTTCAGCTGCCTACCAAGGTAGTGTTAAAACTACTAAGAGAACTCCTGCCTGGCACCTTCCCCGGTGGAGTTGTGCATGGGGTGTCTTTGGAACATTTTGTCACCGGCCGAGTCCAAAATTCAGCGATTCCCCATCTCAGCCCAGAAAGCAGGAAGAACAACTTTTGTGGTGTCCTTTTGATGCCTACAGGAGCAATGTAAAAACTACCAACAGAGTTCGTCCCTGGCACCTTCGCTAGTGGAGTTGTGCATGGGGTGTGTTTGGAACATTTTTTCACCGGCCGACTCCAAAATTCAGCGGTTCCCCATCTCAGCCCAGAAAGCAGGTAGAACAACTTTTGTGGTGTCTTTCAGATGCCTACCGGAGCAATGTAAAAACTACCAGGAGAACTCCTGTCTTGCACCTTCCCCGGTGGAGTTGTGCATGGGGTGTGTTTGGAACATTTTGTCACCGGCCGACTCCAAAATTCAGCGGTTCCCCATCTCAGCCCAGAAAGCAGGTAGAACAACTTTTGTGGTGTCTTTCAGATGCCTACCAGAGCAATGTAAAAACTACCAGGAGAACTCCTGTCTGGCACCTTCCCCGGTGGAGTTGTGCCGGGGGGTGTGTTTGGAACATTTTGTCACCAGCCGAGTCCAAAATTCA
This sequence comes from Falco biarmicus, assembly GCF_023638135.1. NCBI lineage: Eukaryota > Metazoa > Chordata > Aves > Falconiformes > Falconidae > Falco > Falco biarmicus. The sequence continues at coordinate 139,386 of NW_026611706.1, forward strand.
GCGGTTCCCCATCTCAGCCCAGAAAGCAGGTAGAACAACTTTTGTGGTGTCTTTCAGATGCCTACCGGAGCAATGTAAAAACTACCAGGAGAACTCCTGTCTGGCACCTTCCCCGGTGGAGTTGTGCATGGGGTGTGTTTGGAACATTTTGTCACCAGCCGACTCCAAAATTCAGCGGTTCCCCATCTCAGCCCAGAAAGCAGGAAGAACAACTTTTGTGGTGCCTTTCAGCTGCCTACCAAGGTAGTGTAAAAACTACTAAGAGAACTCCTGTCTGGCACCTTCCCCGGTGGAGTTGTGCATGGGGTGTGTTTGGAACATTTTGTCACCGGCCGAGTCCAAAATTCAGCGGTTCCCCATCTCAGCCCAGAAAGCAGGTAGAACAACTTTTGTGGTGTCCTTTTGATGCCTACCGGAGCAATGTAAAAACTACCAACAGAACTCGTCCCTGGCACCTTCGCTAGTGGAGTTGTGCATGGGGTGTATTTATTAAAATTTTGTCACCAGCCGAGTCCAAAATTCAGCTGTTCCCCATCTCAGCCCAGAAAGCAGGTAGAACAACTTTTGTGGTGCCTTTCAGGTGCCTACCAAGGTAGTGTAAAAACTACTAAGAGAACTCCTGCCTGGCACCTTCCCCGGTGGAGTTGTGCATGGGGTGTCTTTGGAACATTTTGTCACCGGCCGAGTCCAAAATTCAGCGATTCCCCATCTCAGCCCAGAAAGCAGGAAGAACAACTTTTGTGGTGTCCTTTTGATGCCTACAGGAGCAATGTAAAAACTACCAACAGAGTTCGTCCCTGGCACCTTCGCTAGTGGAGTTGTGCATGGGGTGTGTTTGGAACATTTTTTCACCGGCCGACTCCAAAATTCAGCGGTTCCCCATCTCAGCCCAGAAAGCAGGTAGAACAACTTTTGTGGTGTCTTTCAGATGCCTACCGGAGCAATGTAAAAACTACCAGGAGAACTCCTGTCTGGCACCTTCCCCGGTGGAGTTGTGCATGGGGTGTGTTTGGAACATTTTGTCACCGGCCGACTCCAAAATTCAGCGGTTCCCCATCTCAGCCCAGAAAGCAGGTAGAACAACTTTTGTGGTGTCTTTCAGATGCCTACCAGAGCAATGTAAAAACTACCAGGAGAACTCCTGTCTGGCACCTTCCCCGGTGGAGTTGTGCCGGGGGGTGTGTTTGGAACATTTTGTCACCAGCCGACTCCAAAATTCAGCGGTTCCCCATCTCAGCCCAGAAAGCAGGTAGAACAACTTTTGTGGTGTCTTTCAGATGCCTACCGGAGCAATGTAAAAACTACCAGGAGAACTCCTGTCTGGCACCTTCCCCGGTGGAGTTGTGCATGGGGTGTGTTTGGAACATTTTGTCACCAGCCGACTCCAAAATTCAGCGGTTCCCCATCTCAGCCCAGAAAGCAGGAAGAACAACTTTTGTGGTGCCTTTCAGCTGCCTACCAAGGTAGTGTAAAAACTACTAAGAGAACTCCTGTCTGGCACCTTCCCCGGTGGAGTTGTGCATGGGGTGTGTTTGGAACATTTTGTCACCGGCCGAGTCCAAAATTCAGCGGTTCCCCATCTCAGCCCAGAAAGCAGGTAGAACAACTTTTGTGGTGTCCTTTTGATGCCTACCGGAGCAATGTAAAAACTACCAACAGAACTCGTCCCTGGCACCTTCGCTAGTGGAGTTGTGCATGGGGTGTATTTATTAAAATTTTGTCACCAGCCGAGTCCAAAATTCAGCTGTTCCCCATCTCAGCCCAGAAAGCAGGTAGAACAACTTTTGTGGTGCCTTTCAGGTGCCTACCAAGGTAGTGTAAAAACTACCAGGAGAACTCCTGTCTGGCACATTCCCCCGTGGAGTTGTGCATTGGGTGTGTTTGGAACATTTCGTCACCAGCCGACTCCAAAATTCAGCGGTTCCCCATCTCAGCCCAGAAAGCAGGTAAAACAACTTTTGTGGTGTCTTTCATATGCCTACCGGAGCAATGTAAAAACTACCAGGAGAACTCCTGTCTGGCACCTTCCCCGGTGGAGTTGTGCATGGGGTGTGTTTGGAACATTTTGTCACCGGCCGAGTCCAAAATTCAGCGGTTCCCCATCTCAGCCCAGAAAGCAGGTAGAACAACTTTTGTGGTGCCTTTCAGCTGCCTACCAAGGTAGTGTAAAAACTATTAAGAGAACTCCTGTCTGGCACCTTCCCCGGTGGAGTTGTGCATGGGGTGTGTTCGGAACATTTTGTCACCAGCCGAGTCCAAAAATTCAGCGGTTCCCCATCTCAGCCCAGAAAGCAGGAAGAACAACTTTTGTGGTGCCTTTCAGCTGCCTACCAAGGTAGTGTAAAAACTACCAAGAGAACTCCTGCCTGGCACCTTCCCCGGTGGAGTTGTGCATGGGGTGTGTTTGGAACATTTTGTCACCGGCCGAGTCCAAAATTCAGCGATTCCCCATCTCAGCCCAGAAAGCAGGTAGAACAACTTTTGTGGTGTCTTTCAGATGCCTACCGGAGCAATGTAAAAACTACCAGGAGAACTCCTGTCTGGCACCTTCCCCGGTGGAGTTGTGCATGGGGTGTGTTTGGAACATTTTGTCACCGGCCGACTCCAAAATTCAGCGATTCCCCATCTCAGCCCAGAAAGCAGGAAGAACAACTTTTGTGGTGTCTTTCAGATGCCTACCGGAGCAATGTAAAAACTACCAGGAGAACTCCTGTCTGGCACCTTCCCCGGTGGAGTTGTGCATGGGGTGTGTTTGGAACATTTTGTCACCAGCCGAGTCCAAAATTCAGCGGTTCCCCATCTCAGCCCAGAAAGCAGGTAGAACAACTTTTGTGGTGCCTTTCAGCTGCCTACCAAGGTAGTGTAAAAACTACCAGGAGAACTCCTGTCTGGCACCTTCCCCGGTGGAGTTGTGCATGGGGTGTCTTTGGAACATTTTGTCACCGGCCGAGTCCAAAATTCAGCGATTCCCCATCTCAGCCCAGAAAGCAGGAAGAACAACTTTTGTGGTGTCCTTTTGATGCCTACAGGAGCAATGTAAAAACTACCAGGAGAACTCCTGTCTGGCACCTTCCCCGGTGGAGTTGTGCATGGGGTGAGTTTGGAACATTTTGTCACCAGCCGAGTCCAAAAATTCAGCGGTTCCCCATCTCAGCCCAGAAAGCAGGTGGAACAACTTTTGTGGTGCCTTTCAGCTGCCTACCAAGGTAGTGTAAAAACTACCAAGAGAACTCCTGCCTGGCACCTTCCCCGGTGGAGTTGTGCATGGGGTGTGTTTGGAACATTTTGTCACCGGCCGAGTCCAAAATTCAGCGATTCCCCATCTCAGCCCAGAAAGCAGGTAGAACAACTTTTGTGGTGTCTTTCAGATGCCTACCGGAGCAATGTAAAAACTACCAGGAGAACTCCTGTCTGGCACCTTCCCCGGTGGAGTTGTGCATGGGGTGTGTTTGGAACATTTTTTCACCGGCCGACTCCAAAATTCAGCGATTCCCCATCTCAGCCCAGAAAGCAGGAAGAACAACTTTTGTGGTGTCTTTCAGATGCCTACCGGAGCAATGTAAAAACTACCAGGAGAACTCCTGTCTGGCACCTTCCCCGGTGGAGTTGTGCATGGGGTGTGTTCGGAACATTTTGTCACCGGCCGAGGCCAAAAATTCAGCGGTTCCCCATCTCAGCCCAGAAAGCAGGTAGAACAACTTTTGTGGTGCCTTTCAGCTGCCTACCAAGGTAGTGTAAAAACTACTAAGAGAACTCCTGTCTGGCACCTTCCCCGGTGGAGTTGTGCATGGGGTGTGTTTGGAACATTTTGTCACCGGCCGAGTCCAAAATTCAGCGATTCCCCATCTCAGCCCAGAAAGCAGGAAGAACAACTTTTGTGGTGTCCTTTTGATGCCTACAGGAGCAATGTAAAAACTACCAACAGAACTCGTCCCTGGAACCTTCCCCGGTGGAGTTGTGCATGGGGTGTGTTTGGAACATTTTGTCACCGGCCGACTCCAAAATTCAGCGGTTCCCCATCTCAGCCCAGAAAGCAGGTAGAACAACTTTTGTGGTGTCTTTCAGATGCCTACCGGAGCAATGTAAAAACTACCAGGAGAACTCCTGTCTGGCACCTTCCCCGGTGGAGTTGTGCATGGGGTGTGTTTGGAACATTTTGTCACCGGCCGACTCCAAAATTCAGCGGTTCCCCATCTCAGCCCAGAAAGCAGGTAGAACAACTTTTGTGGTGCCTTTCAGCTGCCTACCAAGTTAGTGTAAAAACTATTAAGAGAACTCCTGTCTGGCACCTTCCCCGGTGGAGTTGTGCATGGGGTGTGTTCGGAACATTTTGTCACCAGCCGAGTCCAAAAATTCAGCGGTTCCCCATCTCAGCCCAGAAAGCAGGTAGAACAACTTTTGTGGTGCCTTTCAGCTGCCTACCAAGGTAGTGTAAAAACTACCAAGAGAACTCCTGCCTGGCACCTTCCCCGGTGGAGTTGTGCATGGGGTGTCTTTGGAACATTTTGTCACCGGCCGACTCCAAAATTCAGCGATTCCCCATCTCAGCCCAGAAAGCAGGTAGAACAACTTTTGTGGTGTCTTTCAGATGCCTACCGGAGCAATGTAAAAACTACCAGGAGAACTCCTGTCTGGCACCTTCCCCGGTGGAGTTGTGCATGGGGTGTGTTTGGAACATTTTGTCACCGGCCGACTCCAAAATTCAGCGATTCCCCATCTCAGCCCAGAAAGCAGGTAGAACAACTTTTGTGGTGCCTTTCAGGTGCCTACCAAGGTAGTGTAAAAACTACCAGGAGAACTCCTGTCTGGCACCTTCCCCGGTGGAGTTGTGCATGGGGTGTGTTTGGAACATTTTGTCACCAGCCGAGTCCAAAATTCAGCGGTTCCCCATCTCAGCCCAGAAAGCAGGTAGAACAACTTTTGTGGTGCCTTTCAGCTGCCTACCAAGGTAGTGTAAAAACTACTATAGAGAACTCCTGCCTGGCACCTTCCCCGGTGGAGTTGTGCATGGGGTGTCTTTGGAACATTTTGTCACCGGCCGAGTCCAAAATTCAGCGATTCCCCATCTCAGCCCAGAAAGCAGGAAGAACAACTTTTGTGGTGTCCTTTTGATGCCTACAGGAGCAATGTAAAAACTACCAACAGAACTCGTCCCTGGCACCTTCCCCGGTGGAGTTGTGCATGGGGTGTGTTTGGAACATTTTGTCACCGGCCGAGTCCAAAATTCAGCGGTTCCCCATCTCAGCCCAGAAAGCAGGAAGAACAACTTTTGTGGTGTCTTTCAGATGCCTACCGGAGCAATGTAAAAACTACCAGGAGAACTCCTGTCTGGCACCTTCCCCGGTGGAGTTGTGCATGGCGTGTGTTTGGAACATTTTGTCACCGGCCGACTCCAAAATTCAGCGGTTCCCCATCTCAGCCCAGAAAGCAGGTAGAACAACTTTTGTGGTGTCTTTCAGATGCCTACCGGAGCAATGTAAAAACTACCAGGAGAACTCCTGTCTGGCACCTTCCCCGGTGGAGTTGTGCATGGGGTGTGTTTGGAACATTTTGTCACCGGCCGACTCCAAAATTCAGCGGTTCCCCATCTCAGCCCAGAAAGCAGGTAGAACAACTTTTGTGGTGCCTTTCAGCTGCCTACCAAGTTAGTGTAAAAACTATTAAGAGAACTCCTGTCTGGCACCTTCCCCGGTGGAGTTGTGCATGGGGTGTGTTCGGAACATTTTGTCACCAGCCGAGTCCAAAAATTCAGCGGTTCCCCATCTCAGCCCAGAAAGCAGGTAGAACAACTTTTGTGGTGCCTTTCAGCTGCCTACCAAGGTAGTGTAAAAACTACCAAGAGAACTCCTGCCTGGCACCTTCCCCGGTGGAGTTGTGCATGGGGTGTCTTTGGAACATTTTGTCACCGGCCGACTCCAAAATTCAGCGATTCCCCATCTCAGCCCAGAAAGCAGGTAGAACAACTTTTGTGGTGTCTTTCAGATGCCTACCGGAGCAATGTAAAAACTACCAGGAGAACTCCTGTCTGGCACCTTCCCCGGTGGAGTTGTGCATGGGGTGTGTTTGGAACATTTTGTCACCGGCCGACTCCAAAATTCAGCGATTCCCCATCTCAGCCCAGAAAGCAGGTAGAACAACTTTTGTGGTGCCTTTCAGGTGCCTACCAAGGTAGTGTAAAAACTACCAGGAGAACTCCTGTCTGGCACCTTCCCCGGTGGAGTTGTGCATGGGGTGTGTTTGGAACATTTTGTCACCAGCCGAGTCCAAAATTCAGCGGTTCCCCATCTCAGCCCAGAAAGCAGGTAGAACAACTTTTGTGGTGCCTTTCAGCTGCCTACCAAGGTAGTGTAAAAACTACTATAGAGAACTCCTGCCTGGCACCTTCCCCGGTGGAGTTGTGCATGGGGTGTCTTTGGAACATTTTGTCACCGGCCGAGTCCAAAATTCAGCGATTCCCCATCTCAGCCCAGAAAGCAGGAAGAACAACTTTTGTGGTGTCCTTTTGATGCCTACAGGAGCAATGTAAAAACTACCAACAGAACTCGTCCCTGGCACCTTCCCCGGTGGAGTTGTGCATGGGGTGTGTTTGGAACATTTTGTCACCGGCCGAGTCCAAAATTCAGCGGTTCCCCATCTCAGCCCAGAAAGCAGGAAGAACAACTTTTGTGGTGTCTTTCAGATGCCTACCGGAGCAATGTAAAAACTACCAGGAGAACTCCTGTCTGGCACCTTCCCCGGTGGAGTTGTGCATGGCGTGTGTTTGGAACATTTTGTCACCGGCCGACTCCAAAATTCAGCGGTTCCCCATCTCAGCCCAGAAAGCAGGTAGAACAACTTTTGTGGTGTCTTTCAGATGCCTACCGGAGCAATGTAAAAACTACCAGGAGAACTCCTGTCTGGCACCTTCCCCGGTGGAGTTGTGCATGGGGTGTGTTTGGAACATTTTGTCACCGGCCGACTCCAAAATTCAGCGGTTCCCCATCTCAGCCCAGAAAGCAGGTAGAACAACTTTTGTGGTGTCCTTTTGATGCCTACCGGAGCAATGTAAAAACTACCAACAGAACTCGTCCCTGGCACCTTCGCTAGTGGAGTTGTGCATGGGGTGTATTTATTAAAATTTTGTCACCAGCCGAGTCCAAAATTCAGCTGTTCCCCATCTCAGCCCAGAAAGCAGGTAGAACAACTTTTGTGGTGCCTTTCAGGTGCCTACCAAGGTAGTGTAAAAACTACCAGGAGAACTCCTGTCTGGCACATTCCCCGGTGGAGTTGTGCATTGGGTGTGTTTGGAACATTTCGTCACCAGCCGACTCCAAAATTCAGCGGTTCCCCATCTCAGCCCAGAAAGCAGGTAAAACAACTTTTGTGGTGTCTTTCATATGCCTACCGGAGCAATGTAAAAACTACCAGGAGAACTCCTGTCTGGCACCTTCCCCGGTGGAGTTGTGCATGGGCTGTGTTTGGAACATTTTGTCACCGGCCGAGTCCAAAATTCAGCGGTTCCCCATCTCAGCCCAGAAAGCAGGTAGAACAACTTTTGTGGTGCCTTTCAGCTGCCTACCAAGGTAGTGTAAAAACTATTAAGAGAACTCCTGTCTGGCACCTTCCCCGGTGGAGTTGTGCATGGGGTGTGTTCGGAACATTTTGTCACCAGCCGAGTCCAAAAATTCAGCGGTTCCCCATCTCAGCCCAGAAAGCAGGAAGAACAACTTTTGTGGTGCCTTTCAGCTGCCTACCAAGGTAGTGTAAAAACTACCAAGAGAACTCCTGCCTGGCACCTTCCCCGGTGGAGTTGTGCATGGGGTGTGTTTGGAACATTTTGTCACCGGCCGAGTCCAAAATTCAGCGATTCCCCATCTCAGCCCAGAAAGCAGGTAGAACAACTTTTGTGGTGTCTTTCAGATGCCTACCGGAGCAATGTAAAAACTACCAGGAGAACTCCTGTCTGGCACCTTCCCCGGTGGAGTTGTGCATGGGGTGTGTTTGGAACATTTTGTCACCGGCCGACTCCAAAATTCAGCGGTTCCCCATCTCAGCCCAGAAAGCAGGAAGAACAACTTTTGTGGTGTCTTTCAGATGCCTACCGGAGCAATGTAAAAACTACCAGGAGAACTCCTGTCTGGCACCTTCCCCGGTGGAGTTGTGCATGGGGTGTGTTTGGAACATTTTGTCACCAGCCGAGTCCAAAATTCAGCGGTTCCCCATCTCAGCCCAGAAAGCAGGTAGAACAACTTTTGTGGTGCCTTTCAGCTGCCTACCAAGGTAGTGTAAAAACTACCAGGAGAACTCCTGTCTGGCACCTTCCCCGGTGGAGTTGTGCATGGGGTGTCTTTGGAACATTTTGTCACCGGCCGAGTCCAAAATTCAGCGATTCCCCATCTCAGCCCAGAAAGCAGGAAGAACAACTTTTGTGGTGTCCTTTTGATGCCTACAGGAGCAATGTAAAAACTACCAGGAGAACTCCTGTCTGGCACCTTCCCCGGTGGAGTTGTGCAGGGGGTGTGTTTGGAACATTTTGTCACCGGCCGACTCCAAAATTCAGCGGTTCCCCATCTCAGCCCAGAAAGCAGGTAGAACAACTTTTGTGGTGCCTTTCAGCTGCCTACCAAGTTAGTGTAAAAACTACCAAGAGAACTCCTGTCTGGCACCTTCCCCGGTGGAGTTGTGCATGGGGTGAGTTTGGAACATTTTGTCACCAGCCGAGTCCAAAAATTCAGCGGTTCCCCATCTCAGCCCAGAAAGCAGGTGGAACAACTTTTGTGGTGCCTTTCAGCTGCCTACCAAGGTAGTGTAAAAACTACCAAGAGAACTCCTGCCTGGCACCTTCCCCGGTGGAGTTGTGCATGGGGTGTGTTTGGAACATTTTGTCACCGGCCGAGTCCAAAATTCAGCGATTCCCCATCTCAGCCCAGAAAGCAGGTAGAACAACTTTTGTGGTGTCTTTCAGATGCCTACCGGAGCAATGTAAAAACTACCAGGAGAACTCCTGTCTGGCACCTTCCCCGGTGGAGTTGTGCATGGGGTGTGTTTGGAACATTTTTTCACCGGCCGACTCCAAAATTCAGCGATTCCCCATCTCAGCCCAGAAAGCAGGAAGAACAACTTTTGTGGTGTCTTTCAGATGCCTACCGGAGCAATGTAAAAACTACCAGGAGAACTCCTGTCTGGCACCTTCCCCGGTGGAGTTGTGCATGGGGTGTGTTCGGAACATTTTGTCACCGGCCGAGGCCAAAAATTCAGCGGTTCCCCATCTCAGCCCAGAAAGCAGGTAGAACAACTTTTGTGGTGCCTTTCAGCTGCCTACCAAGGTAGTGTAAAAACTACTAAGAGAACTCCTGTCTGGCACCTTCCCCGGTGGAGTTGTGCATGGGGTGTGTTTGGAACATTTTGTCACCGGCCGAGTCCAAAATTCAGCGATTCCCCATCTCAGCCCAGAAAGCAGGAAGAACAACTTTTGTGGTGTCCTTTTGATGCCTACAGGAGCAATGTAAAAACTACCAACAGAACTCGTCCCTGGAACCTTCCCCGGTGGAGTTGTGCATGGGGTGTGTTTGGAACATTTTGTCACCGGCCGACTCCAAAATTCAGCGGTTCCCCATCTCAGCCCAGAAAGCAGGTAGAACAACTTTTGTGGTGTCTTTCAGATGCCTACCGGAGCAATGTAAAAACTACCAGGAGAACTCCTGTCTGGCACCTTCCCCGGTGGAGTTGTGCATGGGGTGTGTTTGGAACATTTTGTCACCGGCCGACTCCAAAATTCAGCGGTTCCCCATCTCAGCCCAGAAAGCAGGTAGAACAACTTTTGTGGTGCCTTTCAGCTGCCTACCAAGTTAGTGTAAAAACTATTAAGAGAACTCCTGTCTGGCACCTTCCCCGGTGGAGTTGTGCATGGGGTGTGTTCGGAACATTTTGTCACCAGCCGAGTCCAAAAATTCAGCGGTTCCCCATCTCAGCCCAGAAAGCAGGTAGAACAACTTTTGTGGTGCCTTTCAGCTGCCTACCAAGGTAGTGTAAAAACTACCAAGAGAACTCCTGCCTGGCACCTTCCCCGGTGGAGTTGTGCATGGGGTGTCTTTGGAACATTTTGTCACCGGCCGACTCCAAAATTCAGCGATTCCCCATCTCAGCCCAGAAAGCAGGTAGAACAACTTTTGTGGTGTCTTTCAGATGCCTACCGGAGCAATGTAAAAACTACCAGGAGAACTCCTGTCTGGCACCTTCCCCGGTGGAGTTGTGCATGGGGTGTGTTTGGAACATTTTGTCACCGGCCGACTCCAAAATTCAGCGATTCCCCATCTCAGCCCAGAAAGCAGGTAGAACAACTTTTGTGGTGCCTTTCAGGTGCCTACCAAGGTAGTGTAAAAACTACCAGGAGAACTCCTGTCTGGCACCTTCCCCGGTGGAGTTGTGCATGGGGTGTGTTTGGAACATTTTGTCACCAGCCGAGTCCAAAATTCAGCGGTTCCCCATCTCAGCCCAGAAAGCAGGTAGAACAACTTTTGTGGTGCCTTTCAGCTGCCTACCAAGGTAGTGTAAAAACTACTATAGAGAACTCCTGCCTGGCACCTTCCCCGGTGGAGTTGTGCATGGGGTGTCTTTGGAACATTTTGTCACCGGCCGAGTCCAAAATTCAGCGATTCCCCATCTCAGCCCAGAAAGCAGGAAGAACAACTTTTGTGGTGTCCTTTTGATGCCTACAGGAGCAATGTAAAAACTACCAACAGAACTCGTCCCTGGCACCTTCCCCGGTGGAGTTGTGCATGGGGTGTGTTTGGAACATTTTGTCACCGGCCGAGTCCAAAATTCAGCGGTTCCCCATCTCAGCCCAGAAAGCAGGAAGAACAACTTTTGTGGTGTCTTTCAGATGCCTACCGGAGCAATGTAAAAACTACCAGGAGAACTCCTGTCTGGCACCTTCCCCGGTGGAGTTGTGCATGGCGTGTGTTTGGAACATTTTGTCACCGGCCGACTCCAAAATTCAGCGGTTCCCCATCTCAGCCCAGAAAGCAGGTAGAACAACTTTTGTGGTGTCTTTCAGATGCCTACCGGAGCAATGTAAAAACTACCAGGAGAACTCCTGTCTGGCACCTTCCCCGGTGGAGTTGTGCATGGGGTGTGTTTGGAACATTTTGTCACCGGCCGACTCCAAAATTCAGCGGTTCCCCATCTCAGCCCAGAAAGCAGGTAGAACAACTTTTGTGGTGTCCTTTTGATGCCTACCGGAGCAATGTAAAAACTACCAACAGAACTCGTCCCTGGCACCTTCGCTAGTGGAGTTGTGCATGGGGTGTATTTATTAAAATTTTGTCACCAGCCGAGTCCAAAATTCAGCTGTTCCCCATCTCAGCCCAGAAAGCAGGTAGAACAACTTTTGTGGTGCCTTTCAGGTGCCTACCAAGGTAGTGTAAAAACTACCAGGAGAACTCCTGTCTGGCACATTCCCCGGTGGAGTTGTGCATTGGGTGTGTTTGGAACATTTCGTCACCAGCCGACTCCAAAATTCAGCGGTTCCCCATCTCAGCCCAGAAAGCAGGTAAAACAACTTTTGTGGTGTCTTTCATATGCCTACCGGAGCAATGTAAAAACTACCAGGAGAACTCCTGTCTGGCACCTTCCCCGGTGGAGTTGTGCATGGGCTGTGTTTGGAACATTTTGTCACCGGCCGACTCCAAAATTCAGCGGTTCCCCATCTCAGCCCAGAAAGCAGGTAGAACAACTTTTGTGGTGCCTTTCAGCTGCCTACCAAGTTAGTGTAAAAACTATTAAGAGAACTCCTGTCTGGCACCTTCCCCGGTGGAGTTGTGCATGGGGTGTGTTCGGAACATTTTGTCACCAGCCGAGTCCAAAAATTCAGCGGTTCCCCATCTCAGCCCAGAAAGCAGGTAGAACAACTTTTGTGGTGCCTTTCAGCTGCCTACCAAGGTAGTGTAAAAACTACCAAGAAAACTCCTGCCTGGCACCTTCCCCGGTGGAGTTGTGCATGGGGTGTGTTTGGAACATTTTGTCACCGGCCGAGTCCAAAATTCAGCGATTCCCCATCTCAGCCCAGAAAGCAGGTAGAACAACTTTTGTGGTGTCTTTCAGATGCCTACCGGAGCAATGTAAAAACTACCAGGAGAACTCCTGTCTGGCACCTTCCCCGGTGGAGTTGTGCATGGGGTGTGTTTGGAACATTTTGTCACCAGCCGAGTCCAAAATTCAGCGGTTCCCCATCTCAGCCCAGAAAGCAGGAAGAACAACTTTTGTGGTGTCTTTCAGATGCCTACCGGAGCAATGTAAAAACTACCAGGAGAACTCCTGTCTGGCACCTTCCCCGGTGGAGTTGTGCATGGGGTGTGTTTGGAACATTTTGTCACCAGCCGAGTCCAAAATTCAGCGGTTCCCCATCTCAGCCCAGAAAGCAGGTAGAACAACTTTTGTGGTGCCTTTCAGCTGCCTACCAAGGTAGTGTAAAAACTACCAAGAGAACTCCTGTCTGGCACCTTCCCCGGTGGAGTTGTGCATGGGGTGTGTTTGGAACATTTTGTCACCGGCCGAGTCCAAAATTCAGCGATTCCCCATCTCAGCCCAGAAAGCAGGAAGAACAACTTTTGTGGTGTCCTTTTGATGCCTACCGGAGCAATGTAAAAACTACCAGGAGAACTCCTGTCTGGCACCTTCCCCGGTGGAGTTGTGCATGGGGTGTGTTTGGAACATTTTGTCACCGGCCGACTCCAAAATTCAGCGGTTCCCCATCTCAGCCCAGAAAGCAGGTAGAACAACTTTTGTGGTGTCTTTCAGATGCCTACCGGAGCAATGTAAAAACTACCAGGAGAACTCCTGTCTGGCACCTTCCCCGGTGGAGTTGTGCATGGGGTGTGTTTGGAACATTTTGTCACCGGCCGAGGCCAAAATTCAGCGGTTCCCCATCTCAGCCCAGAAAGCAGGTAGAACAACTTTTGTGGTGCCTTTCAGCTGCCTACCAAGTTAGTGTAAAAACTATTAAGAGAACTCCTGTCTGGCACCTTCCCCGGTGGAGTTGTGCATGGGGTGTGTTCGGAACATTTTGTCACCAGCCGAGTCCAAAAATTCAGCGGTTCCCCATCTCAGCCCAGAAAGCAGGTAGAACAACTTTTGTGGTGCCTTTCAGCTGCCTACCAAGGTAGTGTAAAAACTACCAAGAGAACTCCTGCCTGGCACCTTCCCCGGTGGAGTTGTGCATGGGGTGTCTTTGGAACATTTTGTCACCGGCCGACTCCAAAATTCAGCGATTCCCCATCTCAGCCCAGAAAGCAGGTAGAACAACTTTTGTGGTGTCTTTCAGATGCCTACCGGAGCAATGTAAAAACTACCAGGAGAACTCCTGTCTGGCACCTTCCCCGGTGGAGTTGTGCATGGGGTGTGTTTGGAACATTTTGTCACCGGCCGACTCCAAAATTCAGCGATTCCCCATCTCAGCCCAGAAAGCAGGTAGAACAACTTTTGTGGTGCCTTTCAGGTGCCTACCAAGGTAGTGTAAAAACTACCAGGAGAACTCCTGTCTGGCACCTTCCCCGGTGGAGTTGTGCATGGGGTGTGTTTGGAACATTTTGTCACCGGCCGAGTCCAAAATTCAGCGGTTCCCCATCTCAGCCCAGAAAGCAGGTAGAACAACTTTTGTGGTGCCTTTCAGCTGCCTACCAAGGTAGTGTAAAAACTACCAAGAGAACTCCTGCCTGGCACCTTCCCCGGTGGAGTTGTGCATGGGGTGTCTTTGGAACATTTTGTCAACGGCCGAGTCCAAAATTCAGCGATTCCCCATCTCAGCCCAGAAAGCAGGAAGAACAACTTTTGTGGTGTCCTTTTGATGCCTACAGGAGCAATGTAAAAACTACCAACAGAACTCGTCCCTGGCACCTTCGCTAGTGGAGTTGTGCATGGGGTGTGTTTGGAACATTTTGTCACCGGCCGAGTCCAAAATTCAGCGGTTCCCCATCTCAGCCCAGAAAGCAGGAAGAACAACTTTTGTGGTGTCTTTCAGATGCCTACCGGAGCAATGTAAAAACTACCAGGAGAACTCCTGTCTGGCACCTTCCCCGGTGGAGTTGTGCATGGCGTGTGTTTGGAACATTTTGTCACCGGCCGACTCCAAAATTCAGCGGTTCCCCATCTCAGCCCAGAAAGCAGGTAGAACAACTTTTGTGGTGTCTTTCAGATGCCTACCGGAGCAATGTAAAAACTACCAGGAGAACTCCTGTCTGGCACCTTCCCCGGTGGAGTTGTGCATGGGGTGTGTTTGGAACATTTTGTCACCGGCCGACTCCAAAATTCAGCGGTTCCCCATCTCAGCCCAGAAAGCAGGTAGAACAACTTTTGTGGTGTCCTTTTGATGCCTACCGGAGCAATGTAAAAACTACCAACAGAACTCGTCCCTGGCACCTTCGCTAGTGGAGTTGTGCATGGGGTGTATTTATTAAAATTTTGTCACCAGCCGAGTCCAAAATTCAGCTGTTCCCCATCTCAGCCCAGAAAGCAGGTAGAACAACTTTTGTGGTGCCTTTCAGGTGCCTACCAAGGTAGTGTAAAAACTACCAGGAGAACTCCTGTCTGGCACATTCCCCGGTGGAGTTGTGCATTGGGTGTGTTTGGAACATTTCGTCACCAGCCGACTCCAAAATTCAGCGGTTCCCCATCTCAGCCCAGAAAGCAGGTAAAACAACTTTTGTGGTGTCTTTCATATGCCTACCGGAGCAATGTAAAAACTACCAGGAGAACTCCTGTCTGGCACCTTCCCCGGTGGAGTTGTGCATGGGCTGTGTTTGGAACATTTTGTCACCGGCCGACTCCAAAATTCAGCGGTTCCCCATCTCAGCCCAGAAAGCAGGTAGAACAACTTTTGTGGTGCCTTTCAGCTGCCTACCAAGTTAGTGTAAAAACTATTAAGAGAACTCCTGTCTGGCACCTTCCCCGGTGGAGTTGTGCATGGGGTGTGTTCGGAACATTTTGTCACCAGCCGAGTCCAAAAATTCAGCGGTTCCCCATCTCAGCCCAGAAAGCAGGTAGAACAACTTTTGTGGTGCCTTTCAGCTGCCTACCAAGGTAGTGTAAAAACTACCAAGAAAACTCCTGCCTGGCACCTTCCCCGGTGGAGTTGTGCATGGGGTGTGTTTGGAACATTTTGTCACCGGCCGAGTCCAAAATTCAGCGATTCCCCATCTCAGCCCAGAAAGCAGGTAGAACAACTTTTGTGGTGTCTTTCAGATGCCTACCGGAGCAATGTAAAAACTACCAGGAGAACTCCTGTCTGGCACCTTCCCCGGTGGAGTTGTGCATGGGGTGTGTTTGGAACATTTTGTCACCAGCCGAGTCCAAAATTCAGCGGTTCCCCATCTCAGCCCAGAAAGCAGGAAGAACAACTTTTGTGGTGTCTTTCAGATGCCTACCGGAGCAATGTAAAAACTACCAGGAGAACTCCTGTCTGGCACCTTCCCCGGTGGAGTTGTGCATGGGGTGTGTTTGGAACATTTTGTCACCAGCCGAGTCCAAAATTCAGCGGTTCCCCATCTCAGCCCAGAAAGCAGGTAGAACAACTTTTGTGGTGCCTTTCAGCTGCCTACCAAGGTAGTGTAAAAACTACCAAGAGAACTCCTGTCTGGCACCTTCCCCGGTGGAGTTGTGCATGGGGTGTGTTTGGAACATTTTGTCACCGGCCGAGTCCAAAATTCAGCGATTCCCCATCTCAGCCCAGAAAGCAGGAAGAACAACTTTTGTGGTGTCCTTTTGATGCCTACCGGAGCAATGTAAAAACTACCAGGAGAACTCCTGTCTGGCACCTTCCCCGGTGGAGTTGTGCATGGGGTGTGTTTGGAACATTTTGTCACCGGCCGACTCCAAAATTCAGCGGTTCCCCATCTCAGCCCAGAAAGCAGGTAGAATAACTTTTGTGGTGTCTTTCAGATGCCTACCGGAGCAATGTAAAAACTACCAGGAGAACTCCTGTCTGGCACCTTCCCCGGTGGAGTTGGGCATGGGGTGTGTTTGGAACATTTTTTCACCGGCCGACTCCAAAATTCAGCGGTTCCCCATCTCAGCCCAGAAAGCAGGTAGAACAACTTTTGTGGTGCCTTTCAGCTGCCTACCAAGTTAGTGTAAAAACTACCAGGAGAACTCCTGTCTGGCACCTTCCCCGGTGGAGTTGTGCATGGGGTGAGTTTGGAACATTTTGTCACCAGCCGAGTCCAAAAATTCAGCGGTTCCCCATCTCAGCCCAGAAAGCAGGTAGAACAACTTTTGTGGTGCCTTTCAGCTGCCTACCAAGGTAGTGTAAAAACTACCAAGAGAACTCCTGCCTGGCACCTTCCCCGGTGGAGTTGTGCATGGGGTGTGTTTGGAACATTTTGTCACCGGCCGTGTCCAAAATTCAGCGATTCCCCATCTCAGCCCAGAAAGCAGGTAGAACAACTTTTGTGGTGTCTTTCAGATGCCTACCGGAGCAATGTAAAAACTACCAGGAGAACTCCTGTCTGGCGCCTTCCCCGGTGGAGTTGTGCATGGGGTGTGTTTGGAACATTTTGTCACCGGCCGACTCCAAAATTCAGCGATTCCCCATCTCAGCCCAGAAAGCAGGAAGAACAACTTTTGTGGTGTCTTTCAGATGCCTACCGGAGCAATGTAAAAACTACCAGGAGAACTCCTGTCTGGCACCTTCCCCGGTGGAGTTGTGCATGGGGTGTGTTTGGAACATTTTGTCACCAGCCGAGTCCAAAATTCAGCGGTTCCCCATCTCAGCCCAGAAAGCAGGTAGAACAACTTTTGTGGTGCCTTTCAGCTGCCTACCAAGGTAGTGTAAAAACTACCAAGAGAACTCCTGTCTGGCACCTTCCCCGGTGGAGTTGTGCATGGGGTGTCTTTGGAACATTTTGTCACCGGCCGAGTCCAAAATTCAGCGATTCCCCATCTCAGCCCATAAAGCAGGAAGAACAACTTTTGTGGTGTCCTTTTGATGCCTACAGGAGCAATGTAAAAACTACCAACAGAACTCGTCCCTGGAACCTTCCCCGGTGGAGTTGTGCATGGGGTGTGTTTGGAACATTTTGTCACCGGCCGACTCCAAAATTCAGCGGTTCCCCATCTCAGCCCAGAAAGCAGGTAGAACAACTTTTGTGGTGTCTTTCAGATGCCTACCGGAGCAATGTAAAAACTACCAGGAGAACTCCTGTCTGGCACCTTCCCCGGTGGAGTTGTGCATGGGGTGTGTTTGGAACATTTTGTCACCGGCCGACTCCAAAATTCAGCGGTTCCCCATCTCAGCCCAGAAAGCAGGTAGAACAACTTTTGTGGTGCCTTTCAGCTGCCTACCAAGTTAGTGTAAAAACTATTAAGAGAACTCCTGTCTGGCACCTTCCCCGGTGGAGTTGTGCATGGGGTGTGTTCGGAACATTTTGTCACCAGCCGAGTCCAAAAATTCAGCGGTTCCCCATCTCAGCCCAGAAAGCAGGTAGAACAACTTTTGTGGTGCCTTTCAGCTGCCTACCAAGGTAGTGTAAAAACTACCAAGAGAACTCCTGCCTGGCACCTTCCCCGGTGGAGTTGTGCATGGGGTGTCTTTGGAACATTTTGTCACCGGCCGACTCCAAAATTCAGCGATTCCCCATCTCAGCCCAGAAAGCAGGTAGAACAACTTTTGTGGTGTCTTTCAGATGCCTACCGGAGCAATGTAAAAACTACCAGGAGAACTCCTGTCTGGCACCTTCCCCGGTGGAGTTGTGCATGGGGTGTGTTTGGAACATTTTGTCACCGGCCGACTCCAAAATTCAGCGATTCCCCATCTCAGCCCAGAAAGCAGGTAGAACAACTTTTGTGGTGCCTTTCAGGTGCCTACCAAGGTAGTGTAAAAACTACCAGGAGAACTCCTGTCTGGCACCTTCCCCGGTGGAGTTGTGCATGGGGTGTGTTTGGAACATTTTGTCACCAGCCGAGTCCAAAATTCAGCGGTTCCCCATCTCAGCCCAGAAAGCAGGTAGAACAACTTTTGTGGTGCCTTTCAGCTGCCTACCAAGGTAGTGTAAAAACTACCAAGAGAACTCCTGCCTGGCACCTTCCCCGGTGGAGTTGTGCATGGGGTGTGTTTGGAACATTTTGTCACCGGCCGAGTCCAAAATTCAGCGATTCCCCATCTCAGCCCAGAAAGCAGGAAGAACAACTTTTGTGGTGTCCTTTTGATGCCTACAGGAGCAATGTAAAAACTACCAGGAGAACTCCTGTCTGGCACCTTCCCCGGTGGAGTTGTGCATGGGGTGTGTTTGGAACATTTTGTCACCGGCCGAGTCCAAAATTCAGCGGTTCCCCATCTCAGCCCAGAAAGCAGGAAGAACAACTTTTGTGGTGTCTTTCAGATGCCTACCGGAGCAATGTAAAAACTACCAGGAGAACTCCTGTCTGGCACCTTCCCCGGTGGAGTTGTGCATGGGGTGTCTTTGGAACATTTTGTCACCGGCCGACTCCAAAATTCAGCGGTTCCCCATCTCAGCCCAGAAAGCAGGAAGAACAACTTTTGTGGTGTCTTTCAGATGCCTACCGGAGCAATGTAAAAACTACCAACAGAACTCGTCCCTGGCACCTTCGCTAGTGGAGTTGTGCATGGGGTGTGTTTGGAACATTTTGTCACCGGCCGACTCCAAAATTCAGCGGTTCCCCATCTCAGCCCAGAAAGCAGGTAGAACAACTTTTGTGGTGTCTTTCAGATGCCTACCGGAGCAATGTAAAAACTACCAGGAGAACTCCTGTCTGGCACCTTCCCCGGTGGAGTTGTGCATGGGGTGTGTTCGGAACATTTTGTCACCAGCCGAGTCCAAAAATTCAGCGGTTCCCCATCTCAGCCCAGAAAGCAGGTAGAACAACTTTTGTGGTGCCTTTCAGCTGCCTACCAAGGTAGTGTAAAAACTACCAAGAGAACTCCTGCCTGGCACCTTCCCCGGTGGAGTTGTGCATGGGGTGTCTTTGGAACATTTTGTCACCGGCCGACTCCAAAATTCAGCGATTCCCCATCTCAGCCCAGAAAGCAGGAAGAACAACTTTTGTGGTGTCTTTCAGATGCCTACCGGAGCAATGTAAAAACTACCAGGAGAACTCCTGTCTGGCACCTTCCCCGGTGGAGTTGTGCATGGGGTGTGTTTGGAACATTTTGTCACCAGCCGAGTCCAAAATTCAGCGGTTCCCCATCTCAGCCCAGAAAGCAGGTAGAACAACTTTTGTGGTGCCTTTCAGCTGCCTACCAAGGTAGTGTAAAAACTACCAGGAGAACTCCTGTCTGGCACCTTCCCCGGTGGAGTTGTGCATGGGGTGTCTTTGGAACATTTTGTCACCGGCCGAGTCCAAAATTCAGCGGTTCCCCATCTCAGCCCAGAAAGCAGGTAGAACAACTTTTGTGGTGTCCTTTTGATGCCTACAGGAGCAATGTAAAAACTACCAACAGAACTCGTCCCTGGCACCTTCGCTAGTGGAGTTGTGCATGGGGTGTGTTTGGAACATTTTGTCACCGGCCGAGTCCAAAATTCAGCGGTTCCCCATCTCAGCCCAGAAAGCAGGTAGAACAACTTTTGTGGTGTCTTTCAGCTGCCTCCCGGAGCAATGTAAAAACTACCAGGAGAACTCCTGTCTGGCACCTTCCCCGGTGGAGTTGTGCATGGGGTGTGTTTGGAACATTTTGTCACCAGCCGAGTCCAAAATTCAGCGGTTCCCCATCTCAGCCCAGAAAGCAGGTAGAACAACTTTTGTGGTGCCTTTCAGCTGCCTACCAAGGTAGTGTAAAAACTACCAAGAGAACTCCTGCCTGGCACCTTCCCCGGTGGAGTTGTGCATGGGGTGTCTTTGGAACATTTTGTCACCGGCCGAGTCCAAAATTCAGCGGTTCCCCATCTCAGCCCAGAAAGCAGGTAGAACAACTTTTGTGGTGTCCTTTTGATGCCTACAGGAGCAATGTAAAAACTACCAACAGAACTCGTCCCTGGCACCTTCGCTAGTGGAGTTGTGCATGGGGTGTGTTTGGAACATTTTGTCACCGGCCGAGTCCAAAATTCAGCGGTTCCCCATCTCAGCCCAGAAAGCAGGTAGAACAACTTTTGTGGTGTCTTTCAGATGCCTACCGGAGCAATGTAAAAACTACCAGGAGAACTCCTGTCTGGCACCTTCCCCGGTGGAGTTGTGCATGGCGTGTGTTTGGAACATTTTGTCACCGGCCGACTCCAAAATTCAGCGGTTCCCCATCTCAGCCCAGAAAGCAGGTAGAACAACTTTTGTGGTGCCTTTCAGCTGCCTACCAAGTTAGTGTAAAAACTATTAAGAGAACTCCTGTCTGGCACCTTCCCCGGTGGAGTTGTGCATGGGGTGTGCTTGGAACATTTTGTCACCAGCCGAGTCCAAAAATTCAGCGGTTCCCCATCTCAGCCCAGAAAGCAGGTAGAACAACTTTTGTGGTGCCTTTCAGCTGCCTACCAAGGTAGTGTAAAAACTATCAAGAGAACTCTTGTCTGGCACCTTCCCCGGTGGAGTTGTGCATGGGGTGTCTTTGGAACATTTTGTCACCGGCCGAGTCCAAAATTCAGCGATTCCCCATCTCAGCCCAGAAAGCAGGAAGAACAACTTTTGTGGTGTTCTTTTGATGCCTACCGGAGCAATGTAAAAACTACCAACAGAACTCGTCCCTGGCACCTTCGCTAGTGGAGTTGTGCATGGGGTGTGTTTGGAACATTTTGTCACCGGCCGAGTCCAAAATTCAGCGGTTCCCCATCTCAGCCCAGAAAGCAGGTAGAACAACTTTTGTGGTGTCTTTCAGATGCCTACCGGAGCAATGTAAAAACTACCAGGAGAACTCCTGTCTGGCACTTTCCCCGGTGGAGTTGTGCATGGGGTGTGTTTGGAACATTTTGTCACCAGCCGAGTCCAAAATTCAGCGGTTCCCCATCTCAGCCCAGAAAGCAGGTAGAACAACTTTTGTGGTGCCTTTCAGATGCCTACCAAGGTAGTGTAAAAACTACTAAGAGAACTCCTGCCTGGCACCTTCCCCGGTGGAGTTGTGCATGGGGTGTCTTTGGAACATTTTCTCACCGGCCGAGTCCAAAATTCAGCGATTCCCCATCTCAGCCCAGAAAGCAGGAAGAACAACTTTTGTGGTGTCCTTTTGATGCCTACAGGAGCAATGTAAAAACTACCAACAGAGTTCGTCCCTGGCACCTTCGCTAGTGGAGTTGTGCATGGGGTGTGTTTGGAACATTTTGTCACCGGCCGAGTCCAAAATTCAGCGGTTCCCCATCTCAGCCCAGAAAGCAGGTAGAACAACTTTTGTGGTGTCTTTCAGATGCCTACCGGAGCAATGTAAAAACTACCAGGAGAACTCCTGTCTGGCACCTTCCCCGGTGGAGTTGTGCATGGGGTGTGTTTGGAACATTTTGTCACCGGCCGACTCCAAAATTCAGCGGTTCCCCATCTCAGCCCAGAAAGCAGGTAGAACAACTTTTGTGGTGTCTTTCAGATGCCTACCAGAGCAATGTAAAAACTACCAGGAGAACTCCTGTCTGGCACCTTCCCCGGTGGAGTTGTGCATGGGGTGTGTTTGGAACATTTTGTCACCGGCCGACTCCAAAATTCAGCGGTTCCCCATCTCAGCCCAGAAAGCAGGTAGAACAACTTTTGTGGTGTCTTTCAGATGCCTACCGGAGCAATGTAAAAACTACCAGGAGAACTCCTGTCTGGCACCTTCCCCGGTGGAGTTGTGCATGGGGTGTGTTTGGAACATTTTGTCACCAGCCGACTCCAAAATTCAGCGGTTCCCCATCTCAGCCCAGAAAGCAGGAAGAACAACTTTTGTGGTGCCTTTCAGCTGCCTACCAAGGTAGTGTAAAAACTACTAAGAGAACTCCTGTCTGGCACCTTCCCCGGTGGAGTTGTGCATGGGGTGTGTTTGGAACATTTTGTCACCGGCCGAGTCCAAAATTCAGCGGTTCCCCATCTCAGCCCAGAAAGCAGGTAGAACAACTTTTGTGGTGTCCTTTTGATGCCTACCGGAGCAATGTAAAAACTACCAACAGAACTCGTCCCTGGCACCTTCGCTAGTGGAGTTGTGCATGGGGTGTATTTATTAAAATTTTGTCACCAGCCGAGTCCAAAATTCAGCTGTTCCCCATCTCAGCCCAGAAAGCAGGTAGAACAACTTTTGTGGTGCCTTTCAGGTGCCTACCAAGGTAGTGTAAAAACTACCAGGAGAACTCCTGTCTGGCACATTCCCCCGTGGAGTTGTGCATTGGGTGTGTTTGGAACATTTCGTCACCAGCCGACTCCAAAATTCAGCGGTTCCCCATCTCAGCCCAGAAAGCAGGTAAAACAACTTTTGTGGTGTCTTTCATATGCCTACCGGAGCAATGTAAAAACTACCAGGAGAACTCCTGTCTGGCACCTTCCCCGGTGGAGTTGTGCATGGGGTGTGTTTGGAACATTTTGTCACCGGCCGAGTCCAAAATTCAGCGGTTCCCCATCTCAGCCCAGAAAGCAGGAAGAACAACTTTTGTGGTGCCTTTCAGCTGCCTACCAAGGTAGTGTAAAAACTATTAAGAGAACTCCTGTCTGGCACCTTCCCCGGTGGAGTTGTGCATGGGGTGTGTTCGGAACATTTTGTCACCAGCCGAGTCCAAAAATTCAGCGGTTCCCCATCTCAGCCCAGAAAGCAGGTAGAACAACTTTTGTGGTGCCTTTCAGCTGCCTACCAAGGTAGTGTAAAAACTACCAAGAGAACTCCTGCCTGGCACCTTCCCCGGTGGAGTTGTGCATGGGGTGTGTTTGGAACATTTTGTCACCGGCCGAGTCCAAAATTCAGCGATTCCCCATCTCAGCCCAGAAAGCAGGTAGAACAACTTTTGTGGTGTCTTTCAGATGCCTACCGGAGCAATGTAAAAACTACCAGGAGAACTCCTGTCTGGCACCTTCCCCGGTGGAGTTGTGCATGGGGTGTGTTTGGAACATTTTGTCACCGGCCGACTCCAAAATTCAGCGATTCCCCATCTCAGCCCAGAAAGCAGGAAGAACAACTTTTGTGGTGTCTTTCAGGTTCCTACCAAGGTAGTGTAAAAACTACCAGGAGAACTCCTGTCTGGCACCTTCCCCGGTGGAGTTGTGCATGGGGTGTGTTTGGAACATTTTGTCACCAGCCGAGTCCAAAATTCAGCGGTTCCCCATCTCAGCCCAGAAAGCAGGTAGAACAACTTTTGTGGTGCCTTTCAGCTGCCTACCAAGGTAGTGTAAAAACTACCAAGAGAACTCCTGCCTGGCACCTTCCCCGGTGGAGTTGTGCATGGGGTGTGTTTGGAACATTTTGTCACCGGCCGAGTCCAAAATTCAGCGATTCCCCATCTCAGCCCAGAAAGCAGGAAGAACAACTTTTGTGGTGTCCTTTTGATGCCTACAGGAGCAATGTAAAAACTACCAGGAGAACTCCTGTCTGGCACCTTCCCCGGTGGAGTTGTGCAGGGGGTGTGTTTGGAACATTTTGTCACCGGCCGACTCCAAAATTCAGCGGTTCCCCATCTCAGCCCAGAAAGCAGGTAGAACAACTTTTGTGGTGCCTTTCAGCTGCCTACCAAGTTAGTGTAAAAACTACCAAGAGAACTCCTGTCTGGCACCTTCCCCGGTGGAGTTGTGCATGGGGTGAGTTTGGAACATTTTGTCACCAGCCGAGTCCAAAAATTCAGCGGTTCCCCATCTCAGCCCAGAAAGCAGGTAGAACAACTTTTGTGGTGCCTTTCAGCTGCCTACCAAGGTAGTGTAAAAACTACCAAGAGAACTCCTGCCTGGCACCTTCCCCGGTGGAGTTGTGCATGGGGTGTGTTTGGAACATTTTGTCACCGGCCGAGTCCAAAATTCAGCGATTCCCCATCTCAGCCCAGAAAGCAGGTAGAACAACTTTTGTGGTGTCTTTCAGATGCCTACCGGAGCAATGTAAAAACTACCAGGAGAACTCCTGTCTGGCACCTTCCCCGGTGGAGTTGTGCATGGGGTGTGTTTGGAACATTTTGTCACCGGCCGACTCCAAAATTCAGCGGTTCCCCATCTCAGCCCAGAAAGCAGGAAGAACAACTTTTGTGGTGTCTTTCAGATGCCTACCGGAGCAATGTAAAAACTACCAGGAGAACTCCTGTCTGGCACCTTCCCCGGTGGAGTTGTGCATGGGGTGTGTTCGGAACATTTTGTCACCGGCCGAGGCCAAAAATTCAGCGGTTCCCCATCTCAGCCCAGAAAGCAGGTAGAACAACTTTTGTGGTGCCTTTCAGCTGCCTACCAAGGTAGTGTAAAAACTACTAAGAGAACTCCTGCCTGGCACCTTCCCCGGTGGAGTTGTGCATGGCGTGTGTTTGGAACATTTTGTCACCGGCCGAGTCCAAAATTCAGCGATTCCCCATCTCAGCCCAGAAAGCAGGTAGAACAACTTTTGTGGTGTCTTTCAGATGCCTACCGGAGCAATGTAAAAACTACCAGGAGAACTCCTGTCTGGCACCTTCCCCGGTGGAGTTGTGCATGGGGTGTGTTTGGAACATTTTGTCACCGGCCGACTCCAAAATTCAGCGATTCCCCATCTCAGCCCAGAAAGCAGGAAGAACAACTTTTGTGGTGTCTTTCAGATGCCTACCGGAGCAATGTAAAAACTACCAGGAGAACTCCTGTCTGGCACCTTCCCCGGTGGAGTTGTGCATGGGGTGTGTTCGGAACATTTTGTCACCGGCCGAGGCCAAAAATTCAGCGGTTCCCCATCTCAGCCCAGAAAGCAGATAGAACAACTTTTGTGGTGCCTTTCAGCTGCCTACCAAGGTAGTGTAAAAACTACTAAGAGAACTCCTGTCTGGCACCTTCCCCGGTGGAGTTGTGCATGGGGTGTGTTTGGAACATTTTGTCACCGGCCGAGTCCAAAATTCAGCGATTCCCCATCTCAGCCCAGAAAGCAGGTAGAACAACTTTTGTGGTGTCTTTCAGATGCCTACCGGAGCAATGTAAAAACTACCAGGAGAACTCCTGTCTGGCGCCTTCCCCGGTGGAGTTGTGCATGGGGTGTGTTTGGAACATTTTGTCACCGGCCGACTCCAAAATTCAGCGATTCCCCATCTCAGCCCAGAAAGCAGGAAGAACAACTTTTGTGGTGTCTTTCAGATGCCTACCGGAGCAATGTAAAAACTACCAGGAGAACTCCTGTCTGGCACCTTCCCCGGTGGAGTTGTGCATGGGGTGTGTTTGGAACATTTTGTCACCAGCCGAGTCCAAAATTCAGCGGTTCCCCATCTCAGCCCAGAAAGCAGGTAGAACAACTTTTGTGGTGCCTTTCAGCTGCCTACCAAGGTAGTGTAAAAACTACCAAGAGAACTCCTGTCTGGCACCTTCCCCGGTGGAGTTGTGCATGGGGTGTCTTTGGAACATTTTGTCACCGGCCGAGTCCAAAATGCAGCGATTCCCCATCTCAGCCCAGAAAGCAGGAAGAACAACTTTTGTGGTGTCCTTTTGATGCCTACAGGAGCAATGTAAAAACTACCAACAGAACTCGTCCCTGGAACCTTCCCCGGTGGAGTTGTGCATGGGGTGTGTTTGGAACATTTTGTCACCGGCCGACTCCAAAATTCAGCGGTTCCCCATCTCAGCCCAGAAAGCAGGTAGAACAACTTTTGTGGTGTCTTTCAGATGCCTACCGGAGCAATGTAAAAACTACCAGGAGAACTCCTGTCTGGCACCTTCCCCGGTGGAGTTGTGCATGGGGTGTGTTTGGAACATTTTGTCACCAGCCGAGTCCAAAATTCAGCGGTTCCCCATCTCAGCCCAGAAAGCAGGTAGAACAACTTTTGTGGTGCCTTTCAGCTGCCTACCAAGGTAGTGTAAAAACTATTAAGAGAACTCCTGTCTGGCACCTTCCCCGGTGGAGTTGTGCATGGGGTGTGTTCGGAACATTTTGTCACCAGCCGAGTCCAAAAATTCAGCGGTTCCCCATCTCAGCCCAGAAAGCAGGTAGAACAACTTTTGTGGTGCCTTTCAGCTGCCTACCAAGGTAGTGTAAAAACTACCAAGAGAACTCCTGCCTGGCACCTTCCCCGGTGGAGTTGTGCATGGGGTGTGTTTGGAACATTTTGTCACCGGCCGAGTCCAAAATTCAGCGATTCCCCATCTCAGCCCAGAAAGCAGGTAGAACAACTTTTGTGGTGTCTTTCAGATGCCTACCAGAGCAATGTAAAAACTACCAGGAGAACTCCTGTCTGGCACCTTCCCCAGTGGAGTTGTGCATGGGGTGTGTTTGGAACATTTTGTCACCGGCCGACTCCAAAATTCAGCGATTCCCCATCTCAGCCCAGAAAGCAGGAAGAACAACTTTTGTGGTGTCTTTCAGATGCCTACCGGAGCAATGTAAAAACTACCAGGAGAACTCCTGTCTGGCACCTTCCCCGGTGGAGTTGTGCATGGGGTGTGTTTGGAACATTTTGTCACCAGCCGAGTCCAAAATTCAGCGGTTCCCCATCTCAGCCCAGAAAGCAGGTAGAACAACTTTTGTGGTGCCTTTCAGCTGCCTACCAAGGTAGTGTAAAAACTACCAAGAGAACTCCTGCCTGGCACCTTCCCCGGTGGAGTTGTGCATGGGGTGTCTTTGGAACATTTTGTCACCGGCCGAGTCCTAAATTCAGCGATTCCCCATCTCAGCCCAGAAAGCAGGAAGAACAACTTTTGTGGTGTCCTTTTGATGCCTACAGGAGCAATGTAAAAACTACCAGGAGAACTCCTGTCTGGCACCTTCCCCGGTGGAGTTGTGCAGGGGGTGTGTTTGGAACATTTTGTCACCGGCCGACTCCAAAATTCAGCGGTTCCCCATCTCAGCCCAGAAAGCAGGTAGAACAACTTTTGTGGTGTCTTTCAGATGCCTACCGGAGCAATGTAAAAACTACCAAGAGAACTCCTGTCTGGCACCTTCCCCGGTGGAGTTGTGCATGGGGTGAGTTTTGAACATTTTGTCACCAGCCGAGTCCAAAAATTCAGCGGTTCCCCATCTCAGCCCAGAAAGCAGGTAGAACAACTTTTGTGGTGCCTTTCAGCTGCCTACCAAGGTAGTGTAAAAACTACCAAGAGAACTCCTGCCTGGCACCTTCCCCGGTGGAGTTGTGCATGGGGTGTGTTTGGAACATTTTGTCACCGGCCGAGTCCAAAATTCAGCGATTCCCCATCTCAGCCCAGAAAGCAGGTAGAACAACTTTTGTGGTGTCTTTCAGATGCCTACCGGAGCAATGTAAAAACTACCAGGAGAACTCCTGTCTGGCACCTTCCCCGGTGGAGTTGTGCATGGGGTGTGTTTGGAACATTTTGTCACCGGCCGACTCCAAAATTCAGCGATTCCCCATCTCAGCCCAGAAAGCAGGAAGAACAACTTTTGTGGTGTCTTTCAGATGCCTACCGGAGCAATGTAAAAACTACCAGGAGAACTCCTGTCTGGCACCTTCCCCGGTGGAGTTGTGCATGGGGTGTGTTCGGAACATTTTGTCACCGGCCGAGGCCAAAAATTCAGCGGTTCCCCATCTCAGCCCAGAAAGCAGGTAGAACAACTTTTGTGGTGCCTTTCAGCTGCCTACCAAGGTAGTGTAAAAACTACTAAGAGAACTCCTGCCTGGCACCTTCCCCGGTGGAGTTGTGCATGGGGTGTGTTTGGAACATTTTGTCACCGGCCGAGTCCAAAATTCAGCGATTCCCCATCTCAGCCCAGAAAGCAGGTAGAACAACTTTTGTGGTGTCTTTCAGATGCCTACCGGAGCAATGTAAAAACTACCAGGAGAACTCCTGTCTGGCACCTTCCCCGGTGGAGTTGTGCATGGGGTGTGTTTGGAACATTTTGTCACCGGCCGACTCCAAAATTCAGCGATTCCCCATCTCAGCCCAGAAAGCAGGAAGAACAACTTTTGTGGTGTCTTTCAGATGCCTACCGGAGCAATGTAAAAACTACCAGGAGAACTCCTGTCTGGCACCTTCCCCGGTGGAGTTGTGCATGGGGTGTGTTCGGAACATTTTGTCACCGGCCGAGGCCAAAAATTCAGCGGTTCCCCATCTCAGCCCAGAAAGCAGATAGAACAACTTTTGTGGTGCCTTTCAGCTGCCTACCAAGGTAGTGTAAAAACTACTAAGAGAACTCCTGTCTGGCACCTTCCCCGGTGGAGTTGTGCATGGGGTGTGTTTGGAACATTTTGTCACCGGCCGAGTCCAAAATTCAGCGATTCCCCATCTCAGCCCAGAAAGCAGGTAGAACAACTTTTGTGGTGTCTTTCAGATGCCTACCGGAGCAATGTAAAAACTACCAGGAGAACTCCTGTCTGGCACCTTCCCCGGTGGAGTTGTGCATGGGGTGTGTTTGGAACATTTTTTCACCGGCCGACTCCAAAATTCAGCGGTTTTCCATCTCAGCCCAGAAAGCAGGAAGAACAACTTTTGTGGTGTCTTTCAGATGCCTACCGGAGCAATGTAAAAACTACCAGGAGAACTCCTGTCTGGCACCTTCCCCGGTGGAGTTGTGCATGGGGTGTGTTTGGAACATTTTGTCACCAGCCGAGTCCAAAATTCAGCGGTTCCCCATCTCAGCCCAGAAAGCAGGTAGAACAACTTTTGTGGTGCCTTTCAGCTGCCTACCAAGGTAGTGTAAAAACTACCAAGAGAACTCCTGTCTGGCACCTTCCCCGGTGGAGTTGTGCATGGGGTGTCTTTGGAACATTTTGTCACCGGCCAAGTCCAAAATTCAGCGATTCCCCATCTCAGCCCAGAAAGCAGGAAGAACAACTTTTGTGGTGTCCTTTTGATGCCTACAGGAGCAATGTAAAAACTACCAACAGAACTCGTCCCTGGAACCTTCCCCGGTGGAGTTGTGCATGGGGTGTGTTTGGAACATTTTGTCACCGGCCGACTCCAAAATTCAGCGGTTCCCCATCTCAGCCCAGAAAGCAGGTAGAACAACTTTTGTGGTGTCTTTCAGATGCCTACCGGAGCAATGTAAAAACTACCAGGAGAACTCCTGTCTGGCACCTTCCCCGGTGGAGTTGTGCATGGGGTGTGTTTGGAACATTTTGTCACCGGCCGAGTCCAAAATTCAGCGGTTCCCCATCTCAGCCCAGAAAGCAGGTAGAACAACTTTTGTGGTGCCTTTCAGCTGCCTACCAAGTTAGTGTAAAAACTATTAAGAGAACTCCTGTCTGGCACCTTCCCCGGTGGAGTTGTGCATGGGGTGTGTTCGGAACATTTTGTCACCAGCCGAGTCCAAAAATTCAGCGGTTCCCCATCTCAGCCCAGAAAGCAGGTAGAACAACTTTTGTGGTGCCTTTCAGCTGCCTACCAAGGTAGTGTAAAAACTACCAAGAGAACTCCTGCCTGGCACCTTCCCCGGTGGAGTTGTGCATGGGGTGTGTTTGGAACATTTTGTCACCGGCCGACTCCAAAATTCAGCGATTCCCCATCTCAGCCCAGAAAGCAGGTAGAACAACTTTTGTGGTGTCTTTCAGATGCCTACCGGAGCAATGTAAAAACTACCAGGAGAACTCCTGTCTGGCACCTTCCCCGGTGGAGTTGTGCATGGGGTGTGTTTGGAACATTTTGTCACCGGCCGACTCCAAAATTCAGCGATTCCCCATCTCAGCCCAGAAAGCAGGTAGAACAACTTTTGTGGTGCCTTTCAGGTGCCTACCAAGGTAGTGTAAAAACTACCAGGAGAACTCCTGTCTGGCACCTTCCCCGGTGGAGTTGTGCATGGGGTGTGTTTGGAACATTTTGTCACCAGCCGAGTCCAAAATTCAGCGGTTCCCCATCTCAGCCCAGAAAGCAGGTAGAACAACTTTTGTGGTGCCTTTCAGCTGCCTACCAAGGTAGTGTAAAAACTACCAAGAGAACTCCTGCCTGGCACCTTCCCCGGTGGAGTTGTGCATGGGGTGTCTTTGGAACATTTTGTCACCGGCCGAGTCCAAAATTCAGCGATTCCCCATCTCAGCCCAGAAAGCAGGAAGAACAACTTTTGTGGTGTCCTTTTGATGCCTACAGGAGCAATGTAAAAACTACCAGGAGAACTCCTGTCTGGCACCTTCCCCGGTGGAGTTGTGCAGGGGGTGTGTTTGGAACATTTTGTCACCGGCCGACTCCAAAATTCAGCGGTTCCCCATCTCAGCCCAGAAAGCAGGTAGAACAACTTTTGTGGTGTCTTTCAGATGCCTACCGGAGCAATGTAAAAACTACCAAGAGAACTCCTGTCTGGCACCTTCCCCGGTGGAGTTGTGCATGGGGTGAGTTTTGAACATTTTGTCACCAGCCGAGTCCAAAAATTCAGCGGTTCCCCATCTCAGCCCAGAAAGCAGGTAGAACAACTTTTGTGGTGCCTTTCAGCTGCCTACCAAGGTAGTGTAAAAACTACCAAGAGAACTCCTGCCTGGCACCTTCCCCGGTGGAGTTGTGCATGGGGTGTGTTTGGAACATTTTGTCACCGGCCGAGTCCAAAATTCAGCGATTCCCCATCTCAGCCCAGAAAGCAGGTAGAACAACTTTTGTGGTGTCTTTCAGATGCCTACCGGAGCAATGTAAAAACTACCAGGAGAACTCCTGTCTGGCACCTTCCCCGGTGGAGTTGTGCATGGGGTGTGTTTGGAACATTTTGTCACCGGCCGACTCCAAAATTCAGCGATTCCCCATCTCAGCCCAGAAAGCAGGAAGAACAACTTTTGTGGTGTCTTTCAGATGCCTACCGGAGCAATGTAAAAACTACCAGGAGAACTCCTGTCTGGCACCTTCCCCGGTGGAGTTGTGCATGGGGTGTGTTCGGAACATTTTGTCACCGGCCGAGGCCAAAAATTCAGCGGTTCCCCATCTCAGCCCAGAAAGCAGGTAGAACAACTTTTGTGGTGCCTTTCAGCTGCCTACCAAGGTAGTGTAAAAACTACTAAGAGAACTCCTGCCTGGCACCTTCCCCGGTGGAGTTGTGCATGGGGTGTGTTTGGAACATTTTGTCACCGGCCGAGTCCAAAATTCAGCGATTCCCCATCTCAGCCCAGAAAGCAGGTAGAACAACTTTTGTGGTGTCTTTCAGATGCCTACCGGAGCAATGTAAAAACTACCAGGAGAACTCCTGTCTGGCACCTTCCCCGGTGGAGTTGTGCATGGGGTGTGTTTGGAACATTTTGTCACCGGCCGACTCCAAAATTCAGCGATTCCCCATCTCAGCCCAGAAAGCAGGAAGAACAACTTTTGTGGTGTCTTTCAGATGCCTACCGGAGCAATGTAAAAACTACCAGGAGAACTCCTGTCTGGCACCTTCCCCGGTGGAGTTGTGCATGGGGTGTGTTCGGAACATTTTGTCACCGGCCGAGGCCAAAAATTCAGCGGTTCCCCATCTCAGCCCAGAAAGCAGATAGAACAACTTTTGTGGTGCCTTTCAGCTGCCTACCAAGGTAGTGTAAAAACTACTAAGAGAACTCCTGTCTGGCACCTTCCCCGGTGGAGTTGTGCATGGGGTGTGTTTGGAACATTTTGTCACCGGCCGAGTCCAAAATTCAGCGATTCCCCATCTCAGCCCAGAAAGCAGGTAGAACAACTTTTGTGGTGTCTTTCAGATGCCTACCGGAGCAATGTAAAAACTACCAGGAGAACTCCTGTCTGGCACCTTCCCCGGTGGAGTTGTGCATGGGGTGTGTTTGGAACATTTTTTCACCGGCCGACTCCAAAATTCAGCGGTTTTCCATCTCAGCCCAGAAAGCAGGAAGAACAACTTTTGTGGTGTCTTTCAGATGCCTACCGGAGCAATGTAAAAACTACCAGGAGAACTCCTGTCTGGCACCTTCCCCGGTGGAGTTGTGCATGGGGTGTGTTTGGAACATTTTGTCACCAGCCGAGTCCAAAATTCAGCGGTTCCCCATCTCAGCCCAGAAAGCAGGTAGAACAACTTTTGTGGTGCCTTTCAGCTGCCTACCAAGGTAGTGTAAAAACTACCAAGAGAACTCCTGTCTGGCACCTTCCCCGGTGGAGTTGTGCATGGGGTGTCTTTGGAACATTTTGTCACCGGCCAAGTCCAAAATTCAGCGATTCCCCATCTCAGCCCAGAAAGCAGGAAGAACAACTTTTGTGGTGTCCTTTTGATGCCTACAGGAGCAATGTAAAAACTACCAACAGAACTCGTCCCTGGAACCTTCCCCGGTGGAGTTGTGCATGGGGTGTGTTTGGAACATTTTGTCACCGGCCGACTCCAAAATTCAGCGGTTCCCCATCTCAGCCCAGAAAGCAGGTAGAACAACTTTTGTGGTGTCTTTCAGATGCCTACCGGAGCAATGTAAAAACTACCAGGAGAACTCCTGTCTGGCACCTTCCCCGGTGGAGTTGTGCATGGGGTGTGTTTGGAACATTTTGTCACCGGCCGAGTCCAAAATTCAGCGGTTCCCCATCTCAGCCCAGAAAGCAGGTAGAACAACTTTTGTGGTGCCTTTCAGCTGCCTACCAAGTTAGTGTAAAAACTATTAAGAGAACTCCTGTCTGGCACCTTCCCCGGTGGAGTTGTGCATGGGGTGTGTTCGGAACATTTTGTCACCAGCCGAGTCCAAAAATTCAGCGGTTCCCCATCTCAGCCCAGAAAGCAGGTAGAACAACTTTTGTGGTGCCTTTCAGCTGCCTACCAAGGTAGTGTAAAAACTACCAAGAGAACTCCTGCCTGGCACCTTCCCCGGTGGAGTTGTGCATGGGGTGTGTTTGGAACATTTTGTCACCGGCCGACTCCAAAATTCAGCGATTCCCCATCTCAGCCCAGAAAGCAGGTAGAACAACTTTTGTGGTGTCTTTCAGATGCCTACCGGAGCAATGTAAAAACTACCAGGAGAACTCCTGTCTGGCACCTTCCCCGGTGGAGTTGTGCATGGGGTGTGTTTGGAACATTTTGTCACCGGCCGACTCCAAAATTCAGCGATTCCCCATCTCAGCCCAGAAAGCAGGTAGAACAACTTTTGTGGTGCCTTTCAGGTGCCTACCAAGGTAGTGTAAAAACTACCAGGAGAACTCCTGTCTGGCACCTTCCCCGGTGGAGTTGTGCATGGGGTGTGTTTGGAACATTTTGTCACCAGCCGAGTCCAAAATTCAGCGGTTCCCCATCTCAGCCCAGAAAGCAGGTAGAACAACTTTTGTGGTGCCTTTCAGCTGCCTACCAAGGTAGTGTAAAAACTACCAAGAGAACTCCTGCCTGGCACCTTCCCCGGTGGAGTTGTGCATGGGGTGTCTTTGGAACATTTTGTCACCGGCCGAGTCCAAAATTCAGCGATTCCCCATCTCAGCCCAGAAAGCAGGAAGAACAACTTTTGTGGTGTCCTTTTGATGCCTACAGGAGCAATGTAAAAACTACCAGGAGAACTCCTGTCTGGCACCTTCCCCGGTGGAGTTGTGCATGGGCTGTGTTTGGAACATTTTGTCACCGGCCGAGTCCAAAATTCAGCGGTTCCCCATCTCAGCCCAGAAAGCAGGAAGAACAACTTTTGTGGTGTCTTTCAGGTTCCTACCAAGGTAGTGTAAAAACTACTAAGAGAACTCCTGTCTGGCACCTTCCCCGGTGGAGTTGTGCCGGGGGGTGTGTTTGGAACATTTTGTCACCGGCCGACTCCAAAATTCAGCGGTTCCCCATCTCAGCCCAGAAAGCAGGTAGAACAACTTTTGTGGTGTCTTTCAGATGCCTACCGGAGCAATGTAAAAACTACCAGGAGAACTCCTGTCTGGCACCTTCCCCGGTGGAGTTGTGCATGGGGTGTGTTTGGAACATTTTGTCACCGGCCGACTCCAAAATTCAGCGGTTCCCCATCTCAGCCCAGAAAGCAGGTAGAACAACTTTTGTGGTGTCCTTTTGATGCCTACCGGAGCAATGTAAAAACTACCAACAGAACTCGTCCCTGGCACCTTCGCTAGTGGAGTTGTGCATGGGGTGTATTTATTAAAATTTTTCACCAGCCGAGTCCAAAATTCAGCTGTTCCCCATCTCAGCCCAGAAAGCAGGTAGAACAACTTTTGTGGTGCCTTTCAGCTGCCTACCAAGGTAGTGTAAAAACTATCAAGAGAACTCTTGTCTGGCACCTTCCCCGGTGGAGTTGTGCATGGGGTGTCTTTGGAACATTTTGTCACCGGCCGAGTCCAAAATTCAGCGATTCCCCATCTCAGCCCAGAAAGCAGGAAGAACAACTTTTGTGGTGTCTTTCAGATGCCTACCGGAGCAATGTAAAAACTACCAACAGAACTCGTCCCTGGCACCTTCGCTAGTGGAGTTGTGCATGGGGTGTGTTTGGAACATTTTGTCACCGGCCGACTCCAAAATTCAGCGGTTCCCCATCTCAGCCCAGAAAGCAGGTAGAACAACTTTTGTGGTGTCTTTCAGATGCCTACTGGAGCAATGTAAAAACTACCAGGAGAACTCCTGTCTGGCACCTTCCCCGGTGGAGTTGTGCATGGGGTGTGTTCGGAACATTTTGTCACCAGCCGAGTCCAAAAATTCAGCGGTTCCCCATCTCAGCCCAGAAAGCAGGTAGAACAACTTTTGTGGTGCCTTTCAGCTGCCTACCAAGGTAGTGTAAAAACTACCAAGAGAACTCCTGCCTGGCACCTTCCCCGGTGGAGTTGTGCATGGGGTGTCTTTGGAACATTTTGTCACCGGCCGACTCCAAAATTCAGCGACTCCCCATCTCAGCCCAGAAAGCAGGAAGAACAACTTTTGTGGTGTCTTTCAGATGCCTACCGGAGCAATGTAAAAACTACCAGGAGAACTCCTGTCTGGCACCTTCGCTAGTGGAGTTGTGCATGGGGTGTGTTTGGAACATTTTTTCACCGGCCGACTCCAAAATTCAGCGGTTCCCCATCTCAGCCCAGAAAGCAGGTAGAACAACTTTTGTGGTGCCTTTCAGCTGCCTACCAAGGTAGTGTAAAAACTACCAAGAGAACTCCTGCCTGGCACCTTCCCCGGTGGAGTTGTGCATGGGGTGTCTTTGGAACATTTTGTCACCGGCCGAGTCCAAAATTCAGCGGTTCCCCATCTCAGCCCAGAAAGCAGGTAGAACAACTTTTGTGGTGTCCTTTTGATGCCTACAGGAGCAATGTAAAAACTACCAACAGAACTCGTCCCTGGCACCTTCGCTAGTGGAGTTGTGCATGGGGTGTGTTTGGAACATTTTGTCACCGGCCGACTCCAAAATTCAGCGGTTCCCCATCTCAGCCCAGAAAGCAGGTAGAACAACTTTTGTGGTGTCTTTCAGATGCCTACCGGAGCAATGTAAAAACTACCAGGAGAACTCCTGTCTGGCACCTTCCCCGGTGGAGTTGTGCATGGGGTGTGTTTGGAACATTTTGTCACCGGCCGACTCCAAAATTCAGCGGTTCCCCATCTCAGCCCAGAAAGCAGGTAGAACAACTTTTGTGGTGCCTTTCAGCTGCCTACCAAGTTAGTGTAAAAACTATTAAGAGAACTCCTGTCTGGCACCTTCCCCGGTGGAGTTGTGCATGGGGTGTGCTTGGAACATTTTGTCACAAGCCGAGTCCAAAAATTCAGCGGTTCCCCATCTCAGCCCAGAAAGCAGGTAGAACAACTTTTGTGGTGCCTTTCAGCTGCCTACCAAGGTAGTGTAAAAACTATCAAGAGAACTCCTGTCTGGCACCTTCCCCGGTGGAGTTGTGCATGGGGTGTCTTTGGAACATTTTGTCACCGGCCGAGTCCAAAATTCAGCGATTCCCCATCTCAGCCCAGAAAGCAGGAAGAACAACTTTTGTGGTGTTCTTTTGATGCCTACCGGAGCAATGTAAAAACTACCAACAGAACTCGTCCCTGGCACCTTCGCTAGTGGAGTTGTGCATGGGGTGTGTTTGGAACATTTTGTCACCGGCCGAGTCCAAAATTCAGCGGTTCCCCATCTCAGCCCAGAAAGCAGGTAGAACAACTTTTGTGGTGTCTTTCAGATGCCTACCGGAGCAATGTAAAAACTACCAGGAGAACTCCTGTCTGGCACCTTTCCCGGTGGAGTTGTGCATGGGGTGTGTTTGGAACATTTTGTCACCAGCCGACTCCAAAATTCAGCGGTTCCCCATCTCAGCCCAGAAAGCAGGTAGAACAACTTTTGTGGTGCCTTTCAGATGCCTACCAAGGTAGTGTAAAAACTACTAAGAGAACTCCTGCCTGGCACCTTCCCCGGTGGAGTTGTGCATGGGGTGTCTTTGGAACATTTTCTCACCGGCCGAGTCCAAAATTCAGCGATTCCCCATCTCAGCCCAGAAAGCAGGAAGAACAACTTTTGTGGTGTCCTTTTGATGCCTACAGGAGCAATGTAAAAACTACCAACAGAGTTCGTCCCTGGCACCTTCGCTAGTGGAGTTGTGCATGGGGTGTGTTTGGAACATTTTTTCACCGGCCGACTCCAAAATTCAGCGGTTCCCCATCTCAGCCCAGAAAGCAGGTAGAACAACTTTTGTGGTGTCTTTCAGATGCCTACCGGAGCAATGTAAAAACTACCAGGAGAACTCCTGTCTGGCACCTTCCCCGGTGGAGTTGTGCATGGGGTGTGTTTGGAACATTTTGTCACCGGCCGACTCCAAAATTCAGCGGTTCCCCATCTCAGCCCAGAAAGCAGGTAGAACAACTTTTGTGGTGTCTTTCAGATGCCTACCAGAGCAATGTAAAAACTACTAAGAGAACTCCTGTCTGGCACCTTCCCCGGTGGAGTTGTGCATGGGGTGTGTTTGGAACATTTTGTCACCGGCCGAGTCCAAAATTCAGCGGTTCCCCATCTCAGCCCAGAAAGCAGGAAGAACAACTTTTTTGGTGTCCTTTTGATGCCTACCGGAGCAATGTAAAAACTACCAACAGATCTCGTCCCTGGCACCTTCGCTAGTGGAGTTGTGCATGGGGTGTATTTATTAAAATTTTGTCACCGGCCGAGTCCAAAATTCAGCGGTTCCCCATCTCAGCCCAGAAAGCAGGTAGAACAACTTTTGTGGTGCCTTTCAGGTGCCTACCAAGGTAGTGTAAAAACTACCAGGAGAACTCCTGTCTGGCACATTCCCCCGTGGAGTTGTGCATTGGGTGTGTTTGGAACATTTTTTCACCGGCCGACTCCAAAATTCAGCGGTTCCCCATCTCAGCCCAGAAAGCAGGTAAAACAACTTTTGTGGTGTCTTTCATATGCCTACCGGAGCAATGTAAAAACTACCAGGAGAACTCCTGTCTGGCACCTTCCCCGGTGGAGTTGTGCATGGGGTGTGTTTGGAACATTTTGTCACCGGCCGACTCCAAAATTCAGCGATTCCCCATCTCAGCCCAGAAAGCAGGAAGAACAACTTTTGTGGTGTCTTTCAGATGCCTACCGGAGCAATGTAAAAACTACCAGGAGAACTCCTGTCTGGCACCTTCCCCGGTGGAGTTGTGCATGGGGTGTGTTCGGAACATTTTGTCACCGGCCGAGGCCAAAAATTCAGCGGTTCCCCATCTCAGCCCAGAAAGCAGGTAGAACAACTTTTGTGGTGTCTTTCAGATGCCTACCGGAGCAATGTAAAAACTACCAGGAGAACTCCTGTCTGGCACCTTCCCCGGTGGAGTTGTGCATGGGGTGTGTTCGGAACATTTTGTCACCGGCCGAGGCCAAAAATTCAGCGGTTCCCCATCTCAGCCCAGAAAGCAGATAGAACAACTTTTGTGGTGCCTTTCAGCTGCCTACCAAGGTAGTGTAAAAACTACTAAGAGAACTCCTGTCTGGCACCTTCCCCGGTGGAGTTGTGCATGGGGTGTGTTTGGAACATTTTGTCACCGGCCGAGTCCAAAATTCAGCGATTCCCCATCTCAGCCCAGAAAGCAGGTAGAACAACTTTTGTGGTGTCTTTCAGATGCCTACCGGAGCAATGTAAAAACTACCAGGAGAACTCCTGTCTGGCACCTTCCCCGGTGGAGTTGTGCATGGGGTGTGTTTGGAACATTTTGTCACCGGCCGACTCCAAAATTCAGCGATTCCCCATCTCAGCCTAGAAAGCAGGAAGAACAACTTTTGTGGTGTCTTTCAGATGCCTACCGGAGCAATGTAAAAACTACCAGGAGAACTCCTGTCTGGCACCTTCCCCGGTGGAGTTGTGCATGGGGTGTGTTTGGAACATTTTGTCACCAGCCGAGTCCAAAATTCAGCGGTTCCCCATCTCAGCCCAGAAAGCAGGTAGAACAACTTTTGTGGTGCCTTTCAGCTGCCTACCAAGGTAGTGTAAAAACTACCAAGAGAACTCCTGTCTGGCACCTTCCCCGGTGGAGTTGTGCATGGGGTGTCTTTGGAACATTTTGTCACCGGCCGAGTCCAAAATTCAGCGATTCCCCATCTCAGCCCAGAAAGCAGGAAGAACAACTTTTGTGGTGTCCTTTTGAATGCCTACAGGAGCAATGTAAAAACTACCAGGAGAACTCCTGTCTGGCACCTTCCCCGGTGGAGTTGTGCATGGGGTGAGTTTGGAACATTTTGTCACCAGCCGAGTCCAAAAATTCAGCGGTTCCCCATCTCAGCCCAGAAAGCAGGTAGAACAACTTTTGTGGTGCCTTTCAGCTGCCTACCAAGTTAGTGTAAAAACTATTAAGAGAACTCCTGTCTGGCACCTTCCCCGGTGGAGTTGTGCATGGGGTGAGTTTGGAACATTTTGTCACCAGCCGAGTCCAAAAATTCAGCGGTTCCCCATCTCAGCCCAGAAAGCAGGTAGAACAACTTTTGTGGTGCCTTTCAGCTGCCTACCAAGGTAGTGTAAAAACTACCAAGAGAACTCCTGCCTGGCACCTTCCCCGGTGGAGTTGTGCATGGGGTGTGTTTGGAACATTTTGTCACCGGCCGAGTCCAAAATTCAGCGATTCCCCATCTCAGCCCAGAAAGCAGGTAGAACAACTTTTGTGGTGTCTTTCAGATGCCTACCGGAGCAATGTAAAAACTACCAGGAGAACTCCTGTCTGGCACCTTCCCCGGTGGAGTTGTGCATGGGGTGTGTTTGGAACATTTTGTCACCGGCCGACTCCAAAATTCAGCGATTCCCCATCTCAGCCCAGAAAGCAGGAAGAACAACTTTTGTGGTGTCTTTCACATGCCTACCGGAGCAATGTAAAAACTACCAGGAGAACTCCTGTCTGGCACCTTCCCCGGTGGAGTTGTGCATGGGGTGTGTTCGGAACATTTTGTCACCGGCCGAGGCCAAAAATTCAGCGGTTCCCCATCTCAGCCCAGAAAGCAGATAGAACAACTTTTGTGGTGCCTTTCAGCTGCCTACCAAGGTAGTGTAAAAACTACTAAGAGAACTCCTGTCTGGCACCTTCCCCGGTGGAGTTGTGCATGGGGTGTGTTTGGAACATTTTGTCACCGGCCGAGTCCAAAATTCAGCGATTCCCCATCTCAGCCCAGAAAGCAGGTAGAACAACTTTTGTGGTGTCTTTCAGATGCCTACCGGAGCAATGTAAAAACTACCAGGAGAACTCCTTTCTGGCACCTTCCCCGGTGGAGTTGTGCATGGGGTGTGTTTGGAACATTTTGTCACCGGCCGACTCCAAAATTCAGCGATTCCCCATCTCAGGCCAGAAAGCAGGAAGAACAACTTTTGTGGTGTCTTTCAGATGCCTACTGGAGCAATGTAAAAACTACCAGGAGAACTCCTGTCTGGCACCTTCCCCGGTGGAGTTGTGCATGGGGTGTCTTTGGAACATTTTGTCACCGGCCGAGTCCAAAATTCAGCGATTCCCCATCTCAGCCCAGAAAGCAGGAAGAACAACT
Organism: Falco biarmicus; assembly: GCF_023638135.1. Lineage (NCBI taxonomy): Eukaryota > Metazoa > Chordata > Aves > Falconiformes > Falconidae > Falco > Falco biarmicus. The sequence continues at coordinate 179,147 of NW_026611706.1, forward strand.
TTTGTGGTGTCCTTTTGATGCCTACAGGAGCAATGTAAAAACTACCAACAGAACTCGTCCCTGGAACCTTCCCCGGTGGAGTTGTGCATGGGGTGTGTTTGGAACATTTTGTCACCGGCCGACTCCAAAATTCAGCGGTTCCCCATCTCAGCCCAGAAAGCAGGTAGAACAACTTTTGTGGTGTCTTTCAGATGCCTACCGGAGCAATGTAAAAACTACCAGGAGAACTCCTGTCTGGCACCTTCCCCGGTGGAGTTGTGCATGGGGTGTGTTTGGAACATTTTGTCACCGGCCGACTCCAAAATTCAGCGGTTCCCCATCTCAGCCCAGAAAGCAGGTAGAACAACTTTTGTGGTGCCTTTCAGCTGCCTACCAAGTTAGTGTAAAAACTATTAAGAGAACTCCTGTCTGGCACCTTCCCCGGTGGAGTTGTGCATGGGGTGTGTTCGGAACATTTTGTCACCAGCCGAGTCCAAAAATTCAGCGGTTCCCCATCTCAGCCCAGAAAGCAGGTAGAACAACTTTTGTGGTGCCTTTCAGCTGCCTACCAAGGTAGTGTAAAAACTACCAAGAGAACTCCTGCCTGGCACCTTCCCCGGTGGAGTTGTGCATGGGGTGTCTTTGGAACATTTTGTCACCGGCCGACTCCAAAATTCAGCGATTCCCCATCTCAGCCCAGAAAGCAGGTAGAACAACTTTTGTGGTGTCTTTCAGATGCCTACCGGAGCAATGTAAAAACTACCAGGAGAACTCCTGTCTGGCACCTTCCCCGGTGGAGTTGTGCATGGGGTGTGTTTGGAACATTTTGTCACCGGCCGACTCCAAAATTCAGCGATTCCCCATCTCAGCCCAGAAAGCAGGTAGAACAACTTTTGTGGTGCCTTTCAGGTGCCTACCAAGGTAGTGTAAAAACTACCAACAGAACTCGTCCCTGGCACCTTCCCCGGTGGAGTTGTGCATGGGGTGTGTTTGGAACATTTTGTCACCAGCCGAGTCCAAAATTCAGCGGTTCCCCATCTCAGCCCAGAAAGCAGGTAGAACAACTTTTGTGGTGCCTTTCAGCTGCCTACCAAGGTAGTGTAAAAACTACCAAGAGAACTCCTGCCTGGCACCTTCCCCGGTGGAGTTGTGCATGGGGTGTCTTTGGAACATTTTGTCACCGGCCGAGTCCAAAATTCAGCGATTCCCCATCTCAGCCCAGAAAGCAGGAAGAACAACTTTTGTGGTGTCCTTTTGATGCCTACAGGAGCAATGTAAAAACTACCAGGAGAACTCCTGTCTGGCACCTTCCCCGGTGGAGTTGTGCATGGGGTGTGTTTGGAACATTTTGTCACCGGCCGAGTCCAAAATTCAGCGGTTCCCCATCTCAGCCCAGAAAGCAGGAAGAACAACTTTTGTGGTGTCTTTCAGATGCCTACCGGAGCAATGTAAAAACTACCAGGAGAACTCCTGTCTGGCACCTTCCCCGGTGGAGTTGTGCATGGCGTATGTTTGGAACATTTTGTCACCGGCCGACTCCAAAATTCAGCGGTTCCCCATCTCAGCCCAGAAAGCAGGTAGAACAACTTTTGTGGTGTCTTTCAGATGCCTACCGGAGCAATGTAAAAACTACCAGGAGAACTCCTGTCTGGCACCTTCCCCGGTGGAGTTGTGCATGGGGTGTGTTTGGAACATTTTGTCACCGGCCGACTCCAAAATTCAGCGGTTCCCCATCTCAGCCCAGAAAGCAGGTAGAACAACTTTTGTGGTGTCCTTTTGATGCCTACCGGAGCAATGTAAAAACTACCAACAGAACTCGTCCCTGGCACCTTCGCTAGTGGAGTTGTGCATGGGGTGTATTTATTAAAATTTTTCACCAGCCGAGTCCAAAATTCAGCTGTTCCCCATCTCAGCCCAGAAAGCAGGTAGAACAACTTTTGTGGTGCCTTTCAGCTGCCTACCAAGGTAGTGTAAAAACTATCAAGAGAACTCTTGTCTGGCACCTTCCCCGGTGGAGTTGTGCATGGGGTGTGTTTGGAACATTTTGTCACCGGCCGACTCCAAAATTCAGCGGTTCCCCATCTCAGCCCAGAAAGCAGGTAGAACAACTTTTGTGGTGTCTTTCAGATGCCTACCGGAGCAATGTAAAAACTACCAGGAGAACTCCTGTCTGGCACCTTCCCCGGTGGAGTTGTGCATGGGGTGTGTTCGGAACATTTTGTCACCAGCCGAGTCCAAAAATTCAGCGGTTCCCCATCTCAGCCCAGAAAGCAGGTAGAACAACTTTTGTGGTGCCTTTCAGCTGCCTACCAAGGTAGTGTAAAAACTACCAAGAGAACTCCTGTCTGGCACCTTCCCCGGTGGAGTTGTGCATGGGGTGTCTTTGGAACATTTTGTCACCGGCCGAGTCCAAAATTCAGCGATTCCCCATCTCAGCCCAGAAAGCAGGAAGAACAACTTTTGTGGTGTCCTTTTGATGCCTACAGGAGCAATGTAAAAACTACCAACAGAACTCGTCCCTGGAACCTTCCCCGGTGGAGTTGTGCATGGGGTGTGTTTGGAACATTTTGTCACCGGCCGAGTCCAAAATTCAGCGGTTCCCCATCTCAGCCCAGAAAGCAGGTAGAACAACTTTTGTGGTGTCTTTCAGATGCCTACCGGAGCAATGTAAAAACTACCAGGAGAACTCCTGTCTGGCACCTTCCCCGGTGGAGTTGTGCATGGGGTGTGTTTGGAACATTTTGTCACCGGCCGACTCCAAAATTCAGCGGTTCCCCATCTCAGCCCAGAAAGCAGGTAGAACAACTTTTGTGGTGCCTTTCAGCTGCCTACCAAGTTAGTGTAAAAACTATTAAGAGAACTCCTGTCTGGCACCTTCCCCGGTGGAGTTGTGCATGGGGTGTGTTCGGAACATTTTGTCACCAGCCGAGTCCAAAAATTCAGCGGTTCCCCATCTCAGCCCAGAAAGCAGGTAGAACAACTTTTGTGGTGCCTTTCAGCTGCCTACCAAGGTAGTGTAAAAACTACCAAGAGAACTCCTGCCTGGCACCTTCCCCGGTGGAGTTGTGCATGGGGTGTGTTTGGAACATTTTGTCACCGGCCGACTCCAAAATTCAGCGATTCCCCATCTCAGCCCAGAAAGCAGGTAGAACAACTTTTGTGGTGTCTTTCAGATGCCTACCGGAGCAATGTAAAAACTACCAGGAGAACTCCTGTCTGGCACCTTCCCCGGTGGAGTTGTGCATGGGGTGTGTTTGGAACATTTTGTCACCGGCCGACTCCAAAATTCAGCGATTCCCCATCTCAGCCCAGAAAGCAGGTAGAACAACTTTTGTGGTGCCTTTCAGGTGCCTACCAAGGTAGTGTAAAAACTACCAACAGAACTCGTCCCTGGCACCTTCCCCGGTGGAGTTGTGCATGGGGTGTGTTTGGAACATTTTGTCACCAGCCGAGTCCAAAATTCAGCGATTCCCCATCTCAGCCCAGAAAGCAGGAAGAACAACTTTTGTGGTGTCCTTTTGATGCCTACAGGAGCAATGTAAAAACTACCAGGAGAACTCCTGTCTGGCACCTTCCCGGGTGGAGTTGTGCATGGGGTGTCTTTGGAACATTTTGTCACCGGCCGAGTCCAAAATTCAGCGGTTCCCCATCTCAGCCCAGAAAGCAGGAAGAACAACTTTTGTGGTGTCTTTCAGATGCCTACCGGAGCAATGTAAAAACTACCAGGAGAACTCCTGTCTGGCACCTTCCCCGGTGGAGTTGTGCATGGCGTATGTTTGGAACATTTTGTCACCGGCCGAGTCCAAAATTCAGCGGTTCCCCATCTCAGCCCAGAAAGCAGGTAGAACAACTTTTGTGGTGTCTTTCAGATTCCTACCGGAGCAATGTAAAAACTACCAGGAGAACTCCTGTCTGGCACCTTCCCCGGTGGAGTTGTGCATGGGGTGTGTTTGGAACATTTTGTCACCGGCCGACTCCAAAATTCAGCGGTTCCCCATCTCAGCCCAGAAAGCAGGTAGAACAACTTTTGTGGTGTCCTTTTGATGCCTACCGGAGCAATGTAAAAACTACCAACAGAACTCGTCCCTGGCACCTTCGCTAGTGGAGTTGTGCATGGGGTGTATTTATTAAAATTTTTCACCAGCCGAGTCCAAAATTCAGCTGTTCCCCATCTCAGCCCAGAAAGCAGGTAGAACAACTTTTGTGGTGCCTTTCAGCTGCCTACCAAGGTAGTGTAAAAACTATCAAGAGAACTCTTGTCTGGCACCTTCCCCGGTGGAGTTGTGCATGGGGTGTGTTTGGAACATTTTGTCACCGGCCGACTCCAAAATTCAGCGGTTCCCCATCTCAGCCCAGAAAGCAGGTAGAACAACTTTTGTGGTGTCTTTCAGATGCCTACCGGAGCAATGTAAAAACTACCAGGAGAACTCCTGTCTGGCACCTTCCCCGGTGGAGTTGTGCATGGGGTGTGTTCGGAACATTTTGTCACCAGCCGAGTCCAAAAATTCAGCGGTTCCCCATCTCAGCCCAGAAAGCAGGTAGAACAACTTTTGTGGTGCCTTTCAGCTGCCTACCAAGGTAGTGTAAAAACTACCAAGAGAACTCCTGCCTGGCACCTTCCCCGGTGGAGTTGTGCATGGGGTGTCTTTGGAACATTTTGTCACCGGCCGACTCCAAAATTCAGCGATTCCCCATCTCAGCCCAGAAAGCAGGAAGAACAACTTTTGTGGTGTCTTTCAGATGCCTACCGGAGCAATGTAAAAACTACCAGGAGAACTCCTGTCTGGCACCTTCCCCGGTGGAGTTGTGCATGGGGTGTGTTTGGAACATTTTGTCACCAGCCGAGTCCAAAATTCAGCGGTTCCCCATCTCAGCCCAGAAAGCAGGTAGAACAACTTTTGTGGTGCCTTTCAGCTGCCTACCAAGGTAGTGTAAAAACTACCAAGAGAACTCCTGCCTGGCACCTTCCCCGGTGGAGTTGTGCATGGGGTGTCTTTGGAACATTTTGTCACCGGCCGAGTCCAAAATTCAGCGGTTCCCCATCTCAGCCCAGAAAGCAGGTAGAACAACTTTTGTGGTGTCCTTTTGATGCCTACAGGAGCAATGTAAAAACTACCAGGAGAACTCGTCCCCTGCACCTTCGCTAGTGGAGTTGTGCATGGGGTGTGTTTGGAACATTTTGTCACCGGCCGACTCCAAAATTCAGCGATTCCCCATCTCAGCCCAGAAAGCAGGAAGAACAACTTTTGTGGTGTCTTTCAGATGCCTACCGGAGCAATGTAAAAACTACCAGGAGAACTCCTGTCTGGCACCTTCCCCGGTGGAGTTGTGCATGGGGTGTGTTCGGAACATTTTGTCACCAGCCGAGTCCAAAAATTCAGCGGTTCCCCATCTCAGCCCAGAAAGCAGGTAGAACAACTTTTGTGGTGCCTTTCAGCTGCCTACCAAGGTAGTGTAAAAACTACCAAGAGAACTCCTGCCTGGCACCTTCCCCGGTGGAGTTGTGCATGGGGTGTGTTTGGAACATTTTGTCACCGGCCGAGTCCAAAATTCAGCGATTCCCCATCTCAGCCCAGAAAGCAGGTAGAACAACTTTTGTGGTGCCTTTCAGCTGCCTACCAAGTTAGTGTAAAAACTACTAAGAGAACTCCTGTCTGGCACCTTCCCCGGTGGAGTTGTGCATGGGGTGTGTTTGGAACATTTTGTCACCGGCCGACTCCAAAATTCAGCGATTCCCCATCTCAGCCCAGAAAGCAGGTAAAACAACTTTTGTGGTGTCTTTCATATGCCTACCGGAGCAATGTAAAAACTACCAGGAGAACTCCTGTCTGGCACCTTCCCCGGTGGAGTTGTGCATGGGGTGTGTTTGGAACATTTTGTCACCAGCCGAGTCCAAAATTCAGCGGTTCCCCATCTCAGCCCAGAAAGCAGGTAGAACAACTTTTGTGGTGCCTTTCAGCTGCCTACCAAGGTAGTGTAAAAACTACCAAGAGAACTCCTGTCTGGCACCTTCCCCGGTGGAGTTGTGCATGGGGTGTGTTTGGAACATTTTGTCACCGGCCGACTCCAAAATTCAGCGATTCCCCATCTCAGCCCAGAAAGCAGGAAGAACAACTTTTGTGGTGTCTTTCAGATGCCTACCGGAGCAATGTAAAAACTACCAGGAGAACTCCTGTCTGGCACCTTCCCCGGTGGAGTTGTGCATGGGGTGTGTTCGGAACATTTTGTCACCAGCCGAGTCCAAAAATTCAGCGGTTCCCCATCTCAGCCCAGAAAGCAGGTAGAACAACTTTTGTGGTGCCTTTCAGCTGCCTACCAAGGTAGTGTAAAAACTACCAAGAGAACTCCTGCCTGGCACCTTCCCCGGTGGAGTTGTGCATGGGGTGTGTTTGGAACATTTTGTCACCGGCCGAGTCCAAAATTCAGCGATTCCCCATCTCAGCCCAGAAAGCAGGTAGAACAACTTTTGTGGTGCCTTTCAGCTGCCTACCAAGTTAGTGTAAAAACTACTAAGAGAACTCCTGTCTGGCACCTTCCCCGGTGGAGTTGTGCATGGGGTGTGTTTGGAACATTTTGTCACCGGCCGACTCCAAAATTCAGCGATTCCCCATCTCAGCCCAGAAAGCAGGTAAAACAACTTTTGTGGTGTCTTTCATATGCCTACCGGAGCAATGTAAAAAGTACCAGGAGAACTCCTGTCTGGCACCTTCCCCGGTGGAGTTGTGCATGGGGTGTGTTTGGAACATTTTGTCACCAGCCGAGTCCAAAATTCAGCGGTTCCCCATCTCAGCCCAGAAAGCAGGTAGAACAACTTTTGTGGTGCCTTTCAGCTGCCTACCAAGGTAGTGTAAAAACTACCAAGAGAACTCCTGTCTGGCACCTTCCCCGGTGGAGTTGTGCATGGGGTGTCTTTGGAACATTTTGTCACCGGCCGACTCCAAAATTCAGCGGTTCCCCATCTCAGCCCAGAAAGCAGGAAGAACAACTTTTGTGGTGTCCTTTTGATGCCTACAGGAGCAATGTAAAAACTACCAACAGAACTCGTCCCTGGCACCTTCGCTAGTGGAGTTGTGCATGGGGTGTGTTTGGAACATTTTGTCACCGGCCGAGTCCAAAATTCAGCGGTTCCCCATCTCAGCCCAGAAAGCAGGTAGAACAACTTTTGTGGTGTCTTTCAGATGCCTACCGGAGCAATGTAAAAACTACCAGGAGAACTCCTGTCTGGCACCTTCCCCGGTGGAGTTGTGCATGGCGTGTGTTTGGAACATTTTGTCACCGGCCGACTCCAAAATTCAGCGGTTCCCCATCTCAGCCCAGAAAGCAGGTAGAACAACTTTTGTGGTGTCTTTCAGATGCCTACCGGAGCAATGTAAAAACTACCAGGAGAACTCCTGTCTGGCACCTTCCCCGGTGGAGTTGTGCATGGGGTGTGTTTGGAACATTTTGTCACCGGCCGAGTCCAAAATTCAGCGATTCCCCATCTCAGCCCAGAAAGCAGGTAGAACAACTTTTGTGGTGCCTTTCAGCTGCCTACCAAGTTAGTGTAAAAACTACTAAGAGAACTCCTGCCTGGCACCTTCCCCGGTGGAGTTGTGCATGGGGTGTGTTTGGAACATTTTGTCACCGGCCGACTCCAAAATTCAGCGATTCCCCATCTCAGCCCAGAAAGCAGGTAAAACAACTTTTGTGGTGTCTTTCAGATGCCTACCGGAGCAATGTAAAAACTACCAGGAGAACTCCTGTCTGGCACCTTCCCCGGTGGAGTTGTGCATGGGGTGTGTTTGGAACATTTTGTCACCAGCCGAGTCCAAAATTCAGCGGTTCCCCATCTCAGCCCAGAAAGCAGGTAGAACAACTTTTGTGGTGCCTTTCAGCTGCCTACCAAGGTAGTGTAAAAACTACCAAGAGAACTCCTGTCTGGCACCTTCCCCGGTGGAGTTGTGCATGGGGTGTGTTTGGAACATTTTGTCACCGGCCGACTCCAAAATTCAGCGATTCCCCATCTCAGCCCAGAAAGCAGGAAGAACAACTTTTGTGGTGTCTTTCAGATGCCTACCGGAGCAATGTAAAAACTACCAGGAGAACTCCTGTCTGGCACCTTCCCCGGTGGAGTTGTGCATGGGGTGTGTTCGGAACATTTTGTCACCAGCCGAGTCCAAAAATTCAGCGGTTCCCCATCTCAGCCCAGAAAGCAGGTAGAACAACTTTTGTGGTGCCTTTCAGCTGCCTACCAAGGTAGTGTAAAAACTACCAAGAGAACTCCTGCCTGGCACCTTCCCCGGTGGAGTTGTGCATGGGGTGTGTTTGGAACATTTTGTCACCGGCCGAATCCAAAATTCAGCGATTCCCCATCTCAGCCCAGAAAGCAGGTAGAACAACTTTTGTGGTGCCTTTCAGCTGCCTACCAAGTTAGTGTAAAAACTACTAAGAGAACTCCTGTCTGGCACCTTCCCCGGTGGAGTTGTGCATGGGGTGTGTTTGGAACATTTTGTCACCGGCCGACTCCAAAATTCAGCGATTCCCCATCTCAGCCCAGAAAGCAGGTAAAACAACTTTTGTGGTGTCTTTCATATGCCTACCGGAGCAATGTAAAAACTACCAGGAGAACTCCTGTCTGGCACCTTCCCCGGTGGAGTTGTGCATGGGGTGTGTTTGGAACATTTTGTCACCGGCCGAGTCCAAAATTCAGCGGTTCCCCATCTCAGCCCAGAAAGCAGGTAGAACAACTTTTGTGGTGTCTTTCAGCTGCCTACCAAGGTAGTGTAAAAACTACCAAGAAAACTCCTGCCTGGCACCTTCCCCGGTGGAGTTGTGCATGGGGTGTGTTTGGAACATTTTGTCACCGGCCGAGTCCAAAATTCAGCGATTCCCCATCTCAGCCCAGAAAGCAGGTAGAACAACTTTTGTGGTGTCTTTCAGATGCCTACCGGAGCAATGTAAAAACTACCAGGAGAACTCCCGCCTGGCACCTTCCCCGGTGGAGTTGTGCATGGGGTGTGTTTGGAACATTTTGTCACCGGCCGAGTCCAAAATTCAGCTGTTCCCCATCTCAGCCCAGAAAGCAGGTAGAACAACTTTTGTGGTGTCTTTCAGATGCCTACCGGAGCAATGTAAAAACTACCAGGAGAACTCCTGTCTGGCACCTTCCCCGGTGGAGTTGTGCATGGGGTGTGTTTGGAACATTTTGTCACCGGCCGACTCCAAAATTCAGCGATTCCCCATCTCAGCCCAGAAAGCAGGAAGAACAACTTTTGTGGTGTCTTTCAGATGCCTACCGGAGCAATGTAAAAACTACCAGGAGAACTCCTGTCTGGCACCTTCCCCGGTGGAGTTGTGCATGGGGTGTGTTTGGAACATTTTGTCACCGGCCGAGTCCAAAATTCAGCGGTTCCCCATCTCAGCCCAGAAAGCAGGTAGAACAACTTTTGTGGTGCCTTTCAGCTGCCTACCAAGGTAGTGTAAAAACTACCAAGAGAACTCCTGCCTGGCACCTTCCCCGGTGGAGTTGTGCATGGGGTGTCTTTGGAACATTTTGTCACCGGACGAGTCCAAAATTCAGCGATTCCCCATCTCAGCCCAGAAAGCAGGAAGAACAACTTTTGTGGTGTCCTTTTGATGCCTACAGGAGCAATGTAAAAACTACCAGGAGAACTCGTCCCCTGCACCTTCGCTAGTGGAGTTGTGCATGGGGTGTGTTTGGAACATTTTGTCACCGGCCGAGTCCAAAATTCAGCGATTCCCCATCTCAGCCCAGAAAGCAGGTAGAACAACTTTTGTGGTGTCTTTCAGATGCCTACCGGAGCAATGTAAAAACTACCAGGAGAACTCCTGTCTGGCACCTTCCCCGGTGGAGTTGTGCATGGGGTGTGTTTGGAACATTTTGTCACCGGCCGACTCCAAAATTCAGCGGTTCCCCATCTCAGCCCAGAAAGCAGGTAGAACAACTTTTGTGGTGCCTTTCAGGTGCCTACTGGAGCAATGTAAAAACTACTAAGAGAACTCCTGTCTGGCACCTTCCCCGGTGGAGTTGTGCATGGGGTGTGTTTGGAACATTTTGTCACCGGCCGAGTCCAAAATTCAGCGGTTCCCCATCTCAGCCCAGAAAGCAGGTAGAACAACTTTTGTGGTGCCTTTCAGCTGCCTACCAAGTTAGTGTAAAAACTATTAAGAGAACTCCTGTCTGGCACCTTCCCCGGTGGAGTTGTGCATGGGGTGTGTTCGGAACATTTTGTCACCAGCCGAGTCGAAAAATTCAGCGGTTCCCCATCTCAGCCCAGAAAGCAGGTAGAACAACTTTTGTGGTGCCTTTCAGCTGCCTACCAAGGTAGTGTAAAAACTACCAAGAAAACTCCTGCCTGGCACCTTCCCCGGTGGAGTTGTGCATGGGGTGTGTTTGGAACATTTTGTCACCGGCCGAGTCCAAAATTCAGCGGTTCCCCATCTCAGCCCAGAAAGCAGGTAGAACAACTTTTGTGGTGTCTTTCAGCTGCCTACCAAAGTAGTGTAAAAACTACCAAGAAAACTCCTGCCTGGCACCTTCCCCGGTGGAGTTGTGCATGGGGTGTGTTTGGAACATTTTGTCACCGGCCGAGTCCAAAATTCAGCGATTCCCCATCTCAGCCCAGAAAGCAGGTAGAACAACTTTTGTGGTGTCTTTCAGATGCCTACCGGAGCAATGTAAAAACTACCAACTGAACTCCTGCCTGGCACCTTCCCCGGTGGAGTTGTGCATGGGGTGTGTTTGGAACATTTTGTCACCGGCCGAGTCCAAAATTCAGCGATTCCCCATCTCAGCCCAGAAAGCAGGTAGAACAACTTTTGTGGTGTCTTTCAGATGCCTACCGGAGCAATGTAAAAACTACCAGGAGAACTCCTGTCTGGCACCTTCCCCGGTGGAGTTGTGCATGGGGTGTGTTTGGAACATTTTGTCACCGGCCGACTCCAAAATTCAGCGATTCCCCATCTCAGCCCAGAAAGCAGGAAGAACAACTTTTGTGGTGTCTTTCAGATGCCTACCGGAGCAATGTAAAAACTACCAGGAGAACTCCTGTCTGGCACCTTCCCCGGTGGAGTTGTGCATGGGGTGTCTTTGGAACATTTTGTCACCGGCCGAGTCCAAAATTCAGCGATTCCCCATCTCAGCCCAGAAAGCAGGAAGAACAACTTTTGTGGTGTCCTTTTGATGCCTACAGGAGCAATGTAAAAACTACCAGGAGAGCAACTGTCTGGCACCTTCCCCGGTGGAGTTGTGCATGGGGTGTGTTTGGAACATTTTGTCACCGGCCGACTCCAAAATTCAGCGGTTCCCCATCTCAGCCCAGAAAGCAGGAAGAACAACTTTTGTGGTGTCTTTCAGATGCCTACCGGAGCAATGTAAAAACTACCAGGAGAACTCCTGTCTGGCACCTTCCCCGGTGGAGTTGTGCATGGCGTGTGTTTGGAACATTTTGTCACCGGCCGACTCCAAAATTCAGCGGTTCCCCATCTCAGCCCAGAAAGCAGGAAGAACAACTTTTGTGGTGTCCTTTTGATGCCTACAGGAGCAATGTAAAAACTACCAGGAGAACTCCTGTCTGGCACCTTCCCCGGTGGAGTTGTGCATGGGGTGTGTTTGGAACATTTTGTCACCGGCCGACTCCAAAATTCAGCGGTTCCCCATCTCAGCCCAGAAAGCAGGTAGAACAACTTTTGTGGTGTCTTTCAGATGCCTACCGGAGCAGTGTAAAAACTACCAGGAGAACTCCTGTCTGGCACCTTCCCCGGTGGAGTTGTGCATGGGGTGTGTTTGGAACATTTTGTCACCGGCCGAGTCCAAAATTCAGCGGTTCCCCATCTCAGCCCAGAAAGCAGGTAGAACAACTTTTGTGGTGTCTTTCAGATGCCTACCGGAGCAATGTAAAAACTACCAGGAGAACTCCTGTCTGGCACCTTCCCCGGTGGAGTTGTGCATGGGGTGTGTTTGGAACATTTTGTCACCGGCCGAGTCCAAAATTCAGCGGTTCCCCATCTCAGCCCAGAAAGCAGGTAGAACAACTTTTGTGGTGCCTTTCAGCTGCCTACCAAGTTAGTATAAAACTATTAAGAGAACTCCTGTCTGGCACCTTCCCCGGTGGAGTTGTGCATGGGGTGTGTTCGGAACATTTTGTCACCAGCCGAGTCCAAAATTCAGCGGTTCCCCATCTCAGCCCAGAAAGCAGGTAGAACAACTTTTGTGGTGCCTTTCAGATGCCTACCAAGGTAGTGTAAAAACTACCAAGAAAACTCCTGCCTGGCACCTTCCCCGGTGGAGTTGTGCATGGGGTGTGTTTGGAACATTTTTTCACCGGCCGACTCCAAAATTCAGCGGTTCCCCATCTCAGCCCAGAAAGCAGGTAGAACAACTTTTGTGGTGTCTTTCAGCTGCCTACCAAGGTAGTGTAAAAACTACCAAGAAAACTCCTGCCTGGCACCTTCCCCGGTGGAGTTGTGCATGGGGTGTGTTTGGAACATTTTGTCACCGGCCGAGTCCAAAATTCAGCGATTCCCCATCTCAGCCCAGAAAGCAGGTAGAACAACTTTTGTGGTGTCTTTCAGATGCCTACCGGAGCAATGTAAAAACTACCAGGAGAACTCCTGCCTGGCACCTTCCCCGGTGGAGTTGTGCATGGGGTGTGTTTGGAACATTTTGTCACCGGCCGAGTCCAAAATTCAGCGATTCCCCATCTCAGCCCAGAAAGCAGGTAGAACAACTTTTGTGGTGTCTTTCAGATGCCTACCGGAGCAATGTAAAAACTACCAGGAGAACTCCTGTCTGGCACCTTCCCCGGTGGAGTTGTGCATGGGGTGTGTTTGGAACATTTTGTCACCGGCCGACTCCAAAATTCAGCGATTCCCCATCTCAGCCCAGAAAGCAGGAAGAACAACTTTTGTGGTGTCTTTCAGATGCCTACCGGAGCAATGTAAAAACTACCAGGAGAACTCCTGCCTGGCACCTTCCCCGGTGGAGTTGTGCATGGCGTGTGTTTGGAACATTTTGTCACCGGCCGACTCCAAAATTCAGCGGTTCCCCATCTCAGCCCAGAAAGCAGGAAGAACAACTTTTGTGGTGTCCTTTTGATGCCTACAGGAGCAATGTAAAAACTACCAGGAGAACAACTGTCTGGCACCTTCCCCGGTGGAGTTGTGCATGGGGTGTGTTTGGAACATTTTGTCACCGGCCGACTCCAAAATTCAGCGGTTCCCCATCTCAGCCCAGAAAGCAGGAAGAACAACTTTTGTGGTGTCTTTCAGATGCCTACCGGAGCAATGTAAAAACTACCAGGAGAACTCCTGTCTGGCACCTTCCCCGGTGGAGTTGTGCATGGGGTGTGTTTGGAACATTTTGTCACCGGCCGACTCCAAAATTCAGCGGTTCCCCATCTCAGCCCAGAAAGCAGGTAGAACAACTTTTGTGGTGTCTTTCAGATGCCTACCGGAGCAATGTAAAAACTACCAGGAGAACTCCTGTCTGGCACCTTCCCCGGTGGAGTTGTGCATGGCGTGTGTTTGGAACATTTTGTCACCGGCCGACTCCAAAATTCAGCGGTTCCCCATCTCAGCCCAGAAAGCAGGTAGAACAACTTTTGTGGTGTCTTTCAGATGCCTACCGGAGCAATGTAAAAACTACCAGGAGAACTCCTGTCTGGCACCTTCCCCGGTGGAGTTGTGCATGGGGTGTGTTTGGAACATTTTGTCACCGGCCGACTCCAAAATTCAGCGGTTCCCCATCTCAGCCCAGAAAGCAGGTAGAACAACTTTTGTGGTGTCCTTTTGATGCCTACCGGAGCAATGTAAAAACTACCAACAGAACTCGTCCCTGGCACCTTCGCTAGTGGAGTTGTGCATGGGGTGTATTTATTAAAATTTTGTCACCAGCCGAGTCCAAAATTCAGCTGTTCCCCATCTCAGCCCAGAAAGCAGGTAGAACAACTTTTGTGGTGCCTTTCAGCTGCCTACCAAGGTAGTGTAAAAACTACCAGGAGAACTCCTGTCTGGCACCTTCCCCGGTGGAGTTGTGCATGGGGTGTCTTTGGAACATTTTGTCACCGGCCGAGTCCAAAATTCAGCGATTCCCCATCTCAGCCCAGAAAGCAGGTAGAACAACTTTTGTGGTGTCTTTCAGATGCCTACCGGAGCAATGTAAAAACTACCAGGAGAACTCCTGTCTGGCACCTTCCCCGGTGGAGTTGTGCATGGGGTGTGTTTGGAACATTTTGTCACCGGCCGAGTCCAAAATTCAGCGGTTCCCCATCTCAGCCCAGAAAGCAGGTAGAACAACTTTTGTGGTGTCTTTCAGATGCCTACCGGAGCAATGTAAAAACTACCAAGAGAACTCCTGTCTGGCACCTTCCCCGGTGGAGTTGTGCATGGGGTGTGTTTGGAACATTTTGTCACCGGCCGACTCCAAAATTCAGCGGTTCCCCATCTCAGCCCAGAAAGCAGGTAGAACAACTTTTGTGGTGTCCTTTTGATGCCTACCGGAGCAATGTAAAAACTACCAACAGAACTCGTCCCTGGCACCTTCGCTAGTGGAGTTGTGCATGGGGTGTATTTATTAAAATTTTGTCACCAGCCGAGTCCAAAATTCAGCTGTTCCCCATCTCAGCCCAGAAAGCAGGTAGAACAACTTTTGTGGTGCCTTTCAGCTGCCTACCAAGGTAGTGTAAAAACTATTAAGAGAACTCCTGCCTGGCACCTTCCCCGGTGGAGTTGTGCATGGGGTGTGTTTGGAACATTTTGTCACCGGCCGAGTCCAAAATGCAGCGGTTCCCCATCTCAGCCCAGAAAGCAGGAAGAACAACTTTTGTGGTGTCTTTCAGATGCCTACCAAGGTAGTGTAAAAACTACTAAGAGAACTCCTGTCTGGCACCTTCCCCGGTGGAGTTGTGCATGGGGTGTCTTTGGAACATTTTGTCAACGGCCGAGTCCAAAATTCAGCGATTCCCCATCTCAGCCCAGAAAGCAGGAAGAACAACTTTTGTGGTGTCTTTCAGATGCCTACCGGAGCAATGTAAAAACTACCAGGAGAACTCCTGTCTGGCACCTTCCCCGGTGGAGTTGTGCATGGCGTGTGTTTGGAACATTTTGTCACCGGCCGACTCCAAAATTCAGCGGTTCCCCATCTCAGCCCAGAAAGCAGGAAGAACAACTTTTGTGGTGTCCTTTTGATGCCTACAGGAGCAATGTAAAAACTACCAGGAGAACTCCTGTCTGGCACCTTCCCCGGTGGAGTTGTGCATGGGGTGTGTTTGGAACATTTTGTCACCGGCCGACTCCAAAATTCAGCGGTTCCCCATCTCAGCCCAGAAAGCAGGTAGAACAACTTTTGTGGTGTCTTTCAGATGCCTACCGGAGCAGTGTAAAAACTACCAGGAGAACTCCTGTCTGGCACCTTCCCCGGTGGAGTTGTGCATGGGGTGTGTTTGGAACATTTTGTCACCGGCCGAGTCCAAAATTCAGCGGTTCCCCATCTCAGCCCAGAAAGCAGGTAGAACAACTTTTGTGGTGTCTTTCAGCTGCCTACCAAGGTAGTGTAAAAACTACCAAGAAAACTCCTGCCTGGCACCTTCCCCGGTGGAGTTGTGCATGGGGTGTGTTTGGAACATTTTGTCACCGGCCGAGTCCAAAATTCAGCGATTCCCCATCTCAGCCCAGAAAGCAGGTAGAACAACTTTTGTGGTGTCTTTCAGATGCCTACCGGAGCAATGTAAAAACTACCAGGAGAACTCCTGCCTGGCACCTTCCCCGGTGGAGTTGTGCATGGGGTGTGTTTGGAACATTTTGTCACCGGCCGACTCCAAAATTCAGCGGTTCCCCATCTCAGCCCAGAAAGCAGGTAGAACAACTTTTGTGGTGCCTTTCAGCTGCCTACCAAGTTAGTGTAAAAACTATTAAGAGAACTCCTGTCTGGCACCTTCCCCGGTGGAGTTGTGCATGGGGTGTGTTCGGAACATTTTGTCACCAGCCGAGTCCAAAAATTCAGCGGTTCCCCATCTCAGCCCAGAAAGCAGGTAGAACAACTTTTGTGGTGCCTTTCAGATGCCTACCAAGGTAGTGTAAAAACTACCAAGAAAACTCCTGCCTGGCACCTTCCCCGGTGGAGTTGTGCATGGGGTGTGTTTGGAACATTTTGTCACCGGCCGACTCCAAAATTCAGCGGTTCCCCATCTCAGCCCAGAAAGCAGGTAGAACAACTTTTGTGGTGTCTTTCAGCTGCCTACCAAGGTAGTGTAAAAACTACCAAGAAAACTCCTGCCTGGCACCTTCCCCGGTGGAGTTGTGCATGGGGTGTGTTTGGAACATTTTGTCACCGGCCGAGTCCAAAATTCAGCGATTCCCCATCTCAGCCCAGAAAGCAGGTAGAACAACTTTTGTGGTGTCTTTCAGATGCCTACCGGAGCAATGTAAAAACTACCAGGAGAACTCCTGCCTGGCACCTTCCCCGGTGGAGTTGTGCATGGGGTGTGTTTGGAACATTTTGTCACCGGCCGAGTCCAAAATTCAGCGGTTCCCCATCTCAGCCCAGAAAGCAGGTAGAACAACTTTTGTGGTGTCCTTTTGATGCCTACCGGAGCAATGTAAAAACTACCAACAGAACTCGTCCCTGGCACCTTCGCTAGTGGAGTTGTGCATGGGGTGTATTTATTAAAATTTTGTCACCAGCCGAGTCCAAAATTCAGCTGTTCCCCATCTCAGCCCAGAAAGCAGGTAGAACAACTTTTGTGGTGCCTTTCAGCTGCCTACCAAGGTAGTGTAAAAACTATTAAGAGAACTCCTGCCTGGCACCTTCCCCGGTGGAGTTGTGCATGGGGTGTGTTTGGAACATTTTGTCACCGGCCGAGTCCAAAATGCAGCGGTTCCCCATCTCAGCCCAGAAAGCAGGAAGAACAACTTTTGTGGTGTCTTTCAGATGCCTACCAAGGTAGTGTAAAAACTACTAAGAGAACTCCTGTCTGGCACCTTCCCCGGTGGAGTTGTGCATGGGGTGTCTTTGGAACATTTTGTCACCGGCCGAGTCCAAAATTCAGCGATTCCCCATCTCAGCCCAGAAAGCAGGAAGAACAGCTTTTGTGGTGTCCTTTTGATGCCTACAGGAGCAATGTAAAAACTACCAGGAGAACAACTGTCTGGCACCTTCCCCGGTGGAGTTGTGCATGGGGTGTGTTTGGAACATTTTGTCAACGGCCGAGTCCAAAATTCAGCGATTCCCCATCTCAGCCCAGAAAGCAGGAAGAACAACTTTTGTGGTGTCTTTCAGATGCCTACCGGAGCAATGTAAAAACTACCAGGAGAACTCCTGTCTGGCACCTTCCCCGGTGGAGTTGTGCATGGCGTGTGTTTGGAACATTTTGTCACCGGCCGACTCCAAAATTCAGCGGTTCCCCATCTCAGCCCAGAAAGCAGGAAGAACAACTTTTGTGGTGTCCTTTTGATGCCTACCGGAGCAATGTAAAAACTACCAGGAGAACTCCTGTCTGGCACCTTCCCCGGTGGAGTTGTGCATGGGGTGTGTTTGGAACATTTTGTCACCGGCCGACTCCAAAATTCAGCGGTTCCCCATCTCAGCCCAGAAAGCAGGTAGAACAACTTTTGTGGTGTCTTTCAGATGCCTACCGGAGCAGTGTAAAAACTACCAGGAGAACTCCTGTCTGGCACCTTCCCCGGTGGAGTTGTGCATGGGGTGTGTTTGGAACATTTTGTCACCGGCCGACTCCAAAATTCAGCGGTTCCCCATCTCAGCCCAGAAAGCAGGTAGAACAACTTTTGTGGTGTCTTTCAGATGCCTACCGGAGCAATGTAAAAACTACCAGGAGAACTCCTGTCTGGCACCTTCCCCGGTGGAGTTGTGCATGGGGTGTGTTTGGAACATTTTGTCACCGGCCGACTCCAAAATTCAGCGGTTCCCCATCTCAGCCCAGAAAGCAGGTAGAACAACTTTTGTGGTGCCTTTCAGCTGCCTACCAAGTTAGTGTAAAAACTATTAAGAGAACTCCTGTCTGGCACCTTCCCCGGTGGAGTTGTGCATGGGGTGTGTTCGGAACATTTTGTCACCAGCCGAGTCCAAAAATTCAGCGGTTCCCCATCTCAGCCCAGAAAGCAGGTAGAACAACTTTTGTGGTGCCTTTCAGATGCCTACCAAGGTAGTGTAAAAACTACCAAGAAAACTCCTGCCTGGCACCTTCCCCGGTGGAGTTGTGCATGGGGTGTGTTTGGAACATTTTTTCACCGGCCGACTCCAAAATTCAGCGGTTCCCCATCTCAGCCCAGAAAGCAGGTAGAACAACTTTTGTGGTGTCTTTCAGCTGCCTACCAAGGTAGTGTAAAAACTACCAAGAAAACTCCTGCCTGGCACCTTCCCCGGTGGAGTTGTGCATGGGGTGTGTTTGGAACATTTTGTCACCGGCCGAGTCCAAAATTCAGCGATTCCCCATCTCAGCCCAGAAAGCAGGTAGAACAACTTTTGTGGTGTCTTTCAGATGCCTACCGGAGCAATGTAAAAACTACCAGGAGAACTCCTGCCTGGCACCTTCCCCGGTGGAGTTGTGCATGGGGTGTGTTTGGAACATTTTGTCACCGGCCGAGTCCAAAATTCAGCGATTCCCCATCTCAGCCCAGAAAGCAGGTAGAACAACTTTTGTGGTGTCTTTCAGATGCCTACCGGAGCAATGTAAAAACTACCAGGAGAACTCCTGTCTGGCACCTTCCCCGGTGGAGTTGTGCATGGGGTGTGTTTGGAACATTTTGTCACCGGCCGACTCCAAAATTCAGCGGTTCCCCATCTCAGCCCAGAAAGCAGGAAGAACAACTTTTGTGGTGTCTTTCAGATGCCTACCGGAGCAATGTAAAAACTACCAGGAGAACTCCTGCCTGGCACCTTCCCCGGTGGAGTTGTGCATGGGGTGTCTTTGGAACATTTTGTCACCGGCCGAGTCCAAAATTCAGCGATTCCCCATCTCAGCCCAGAAAGCAGGAAGAACAACTTTTGTGGTGTCCTTTTGATGCCTACAGGAGCAATGTAAAAACTACCAGGAGAACAACTGTCTGGCACCTTCCCCGGTGGAGTTGTGCATGGGGTGTGTTTGGAACATTTTGTCACCGGCCGACTCCAAAATTCAGCGGTTCCCCATCTCAGCCCAGAAAGCAGGAAGAACAACTTTTGTGGTGTCTTTCAGATGCCTACCGGAGCAATGTAAAAACTACCAGGAGAACTCCTGTCTGGCACCTTCCCCGGTGGAGTTGTGCATGGGGTGTGTTTGGAACATTTTGTCACCGGCCGACTCCAAAATTCAGCGGTTCCCCATCTCAGCCCAGAAAGCAGGTAGAACAACTTTTGTGGTGTCTTTCAGATGCCTACCGGAGCAATGTAAAAACTACCAGGAGAACTCCTGTCTGGCACCTTCCCCGGTGGAGTTGTGCATGGCGTGAGTTTGGAACATTTTGTCACCGGCCGACTCCAAAATTCAGCGGTTCCCCATCTCAGCCCAGAAAGCAGGTAGAACAACTTTTGTGGTGTCTTTCAGATGCCTACCGGAGCAATGTAAAAACTACCAGGAGAACTCCTGTCTGGCACCTTCCCCGGTGGAGTTGTGCATGGGGTGTGTTTGGAACATTTTGTCACCGGCCGACTCCAAAATTCAGCGGTTCCCCATCTCAGCCCAGAAAGCAGGTAGAACAACTTTTGTGGTGTCCTTTTGATGCCTACCGGAGCAATGTAAAAACTACCAACAGAACTCGTCCCTGGCACCTTCGCTAGTGGAGTTGTGCATGGGGTGTATTTATTAAAATTTTGTCACCAGCCGAGTCCAAAATTCAGCTGTTCCCCATCTCAGCCCAGAAAGCAGGTAGAACAACTTTTGTGGTGCCTTTCAGCTGCCTACCAAGGTAGTGTAAAAACTATTAAGAGAACTCCTGTCTGGCACCTTCCCCGGTGGAGTTGTGCATGGGGTGTGTTTGGAACATTTTGTCACCGGCCGAGTCCAAAATTCAGCGATTCCCCATCTCAGCCCAGAAAGCAGGTAGAACAACTTTTGTGGTGTCTTTCAGATGCCTACCAGAGCAATGTAAAAACTACCAGGAGAACTCCTGTCTGGCACCTTCCCCGGTGGAGTTGTGCATGGGGTGTGTTTGGAACATTTTGTCACCGGCCGACTCAAAAATTCAGCGGTTCCCCATCTAAGCCCAGAAAGCAGGAAGAACAACTTTTGTGGTGTCTTTCAGATGCCTACCGGAGCAATGTAAAAACTACCAAGAGAACTCCTGTCTGGCACCTTCCCCGGTGGAGTTGTGCATGGGGTGTGTTTGGAACATTTTGTCACCGGCCGAGTCCAAAATTCAGCGGTTCCCCATCTCAGCCCAGAAAGCAGGTAGAACAACTTTTGTGGTGTCCTTTTGATGCCTACCGGAGCAATGTAAAAACTACCAACAGAACTCGTCCCTGGCACCTTCGCTAGTGGAGTTGTGCATGGGGTGTATTTATTAAAATTTTGTCACCAGCCGAGTCCAAAATTCAGCTGTTCCCCATCTCAGCCCAGAAAGCAGGTAGAACAACTTTTGTGGTGCCTTTCAGCTGCCTACCAAGGTAGTGTAAAAACTATTAAGAGAACTCCTGCCTGGCACCTTCCCCGGTGGAGTTGTGCATGGGGTGTGTTTGGAACATTTTGTCACCGGCCGAGTCCAAAATGCAGCGGTTCCCCATCTCAGCCCAGAAAGCAGGAAGAACAACTTTTGTGGTGTCTTTCAGATGCCTACCAAGGTAGTGTAAAAACTATTAAGAGAACTCCTGTCTGGCACCTTCCCCGGTGGAGTTGTGCCGGGGGGGGTGTGTTTGGAACATTTTGTCACCGGCCGACTCCAAAATTCAGCGGTTCCCCATCTCAGCCCAGAAAGCAGGTAGAACAACTTTTGTGGTGTCTTTCAGATGCCTACCGGAGCAATGTAAAAACTACCAGGAGAACTCCTGTCTGGCACCTTCCCCGGTGGAGTTGTGCATGGCGTGTGTTTGGAACATTTTGTCACCGGCCGACTCCAAAATTCAGCGGTTCCCCATCTCAGCCCAGAAAGCAGGTAGAACAACTTTTGTGGTGCCTTTCAGCTGCCTACCAAGTTAGTGTAAAAACTATTAAGAGAACTCCTGTCTGGCACCTTCCCCGGTGGAGTTGTGCATGGGGTGTGTTCGGAACATTTTGTCACCAGCCGAGTCCAAAAATTCAGCGGTTCCCCATCTCAGCCCAGAAAGCAGGTAGAACAACTTTTGTGGTGCCTTTCAGATGCCTACCAAGGTAGTGTAAAAACTACCAAGAAAACTCCTGCCTGGCACCTTCCCCGGTGGAGTTGTGCATGGGGTGTGTTTGGAACATTTTTTCACCGGCCGACTCCAAAATTCAGCGGTTCCCCATCTCAGCCCAGAAAGCAGGTAGAACAACTTTTGTGGTGTCTTTCAGCTGCCTACCAAGGTAGTGTAAAAACTACCAAGAAAACTCCTGCCTGGCACCTTCCCCGGTGGAGTTGTGCATGGGGTGTGTTTGGAACATTTTGTCACCGGCCGAGTCCAAAATTCAGCGATTCCCCATCTCAGCCCAGAAAGCAGGTAGAACAACTTTTGTGGTGTCTTTCAGATGCCTACCGGAGCAATGTAAAAACTACCAGGAGAACTCCTGTCTGGCACCTTCCCCGGTGGAGTTGTGCATGGGGTGTGTTTGGAACATTTTGTCACCGGCCGACTCCAAAATTCAGCGATTCCCCATCTCAGCCCAGAAAGCAGGAAGAACAACTTTTGTGGTGTCTTTCAGATGCCTACCGGAGCAATGTAAAAACTACCAGGAGAACTCCTGCCTGGCACCTTCCCCGGTGGAGTTGTGCATGGGGTGTCTTTGGAACATTTTGTCACCGGCCGAGTCCAAAATTCAGCGATTCCCCATCTCAGCCCAGAAAGCAGGAAGAACAACTTTTGTGGTGTCCTTTTGATGCCTACAGGAGCAATGTAAAAACTACCAGGAGAACAACTGTCTGGCACCTTCCCCGGTGGAGTTGTGCATGGGGTGTGTTTGGAACATTTTGTCACCGGCCGACTCCAAAATTCAGCGGTTCCCCATCTCAGCCCAGAAAGCAGGAAGAACAACTTTTGTGGTGTCTTTCAGATGCCTACCGGAGCAATGTAAAAACTACCAGGAGAACTCCTGTCTGGCACCTTCCCCGGTGGAGTTGTGCATGGGGTGTGTTTGGAACATTTTGTCACCGGCCGACTCCAAAATTCAGCGGTTCCCCATCTCAGCCCAGAAAGCAGGTAGAACAACTTTTGTGGTGTCTTTCAGATGCCTACCGGAGCAATGTAAAAACTACCAGGAGAACTCCTGTCTGGCACCTTCCCCGGTGGAGTTGTGCATGGCGTGTGTTTGGAACATTTTGTCACCGGCCGACTCCAAAATTCAGCGGTTCCCCATCTCAGCCCAGAAAGCAGGTAGAACAACTTTTGTGGTGTCTTTCAGATGCCTACCGGAGCAATGTAAAAACTACCAGGAGAACTCCTGTCTGGCACCTTCCCCGGTGGAGTTGTGCATGGGGTGTGTTTGGAACATTTTGTCACCGGCCGACTCCAAAATTCAGCGGTTCCCCATCTCAGCCCAGAAAGCAGGTAGAACAACTTTTGTGGTGTCCTTTTGATGCCTACCGGAGCAATGTAAAAACTACCAACAGAACTCGTCCCTGGCACCTTCGCTAGTGGAGTTGTGCATGGGGTGTATTTATTAAAATTTTGTCACCAGCCGAGTCCAAAATTCAGCTGTTCCCCATCTCAGCCCAGAAAGCAGGTAGAACAACTTTTGTGGTGCCTTTCAGCTGCCTACCAAGGTAGTGTAAAAACTACCAGGAGAACTCCTGTCTGGCACCTTCCCCGGTGGAGTTGTGCATGGGGTGTCTTTGGAACATTTTGTCACCGGCCGAGTCCAATATTCAGCGATTCCCCATCTCAGCCCAGAAAGCAGGTAGAACAACTTTTGTGGTGTCTTTCAGATGCCTACCGGAGCAATGTAAAAACTACCAGGAGAACTCCTGTCTGGCACCTTCCCCGGTGGAGTTGTGCATGGGGTGTGTTTGGAACATTTTGTCACCGGCCGACTCCAAAATTCAGCGGTTCCCCATCTAAGCCCAGAAAGCAGGAAGAACAACTTTTGTGGTGTCTTTCAGATGCCTACCGGAGCAATGTAAAAACTACCAGGAGAACTCCTGTCTGGCACCTTCCCCGGTGGAGTTGTGCATGGGGTGTGTTTGGAACATTTTGTCACCGGCCGAGTCCAAAATTCAGCGGTTCCCCATCTCAGCCCAGAAAGCAGGTAGAACAACTTTTGTGGTGTCCTTTTGATGCCTACCGGAGCAATGTAAAAACTACCAACAGAACTCGTCCCTGGCACCTTCGCTAGTGGAGTTGTGCATGGGGTGTATTTATTAAAATTTTGTCACCAGCCGAGTCCAAAATTCAGCTGTTCCCCATCTCAGCCCAGAAAGCAGGTAGAACAACTTTTGTGGTGCCTTTCAGGTGCCTACCAAGGTAGTGTAAAAACTACCAGGAGAACTCCTGTCTAGCACATTCCCCGGTGGAGTTGTGCATTGGGTGTGTTTGGAACATTTCGTCACCAGCCGACTCCAAAATTCAGCGATTCCCCATCTCAGCCCAGAAAGCAGGAAGAACAACTTTTGTGGTGTCTTTCATATGCCTACCGGAGCAATGTAAAAACTACCAGGAGAACTCCTGTCTGGCACCTTCCCCGGTGGAGTTGTGCATGGGCTGTGTTTGGAACATTTTGTCACCGGCCGAGTCCAAAATTCAGCGGTTCCCCATCTCAGCCCAGAAAGCAGGTAGAACAACTTTTGTGGTGCCTTTCAGCTGCCTACCAAGTTAGTGTAAAAACTATTAAGAGAACTCCTGTCTGGCACCTTCCCCGGTGGAGTTGTGCATGGGGTGTGTTCGGAACATTTTGTCACCAGCCGAGTCCAAAAATTCAGCGGTTCCCCATCTCAGCCCAGAAAGCAGGTAGAACAACTTTTGTGGTGCCTTTCAGCTGCCTACCAAGGTAGTGTAAAAACTACCAAGAGAACTCCTGCCTGGCACCTTCCCCGGTGGAGTTGTGCATGGGGTGTGTTTGGAACATTTTGTCACCGGCCGAGTCCAAAATGCAGCGGTTCCCCATCTCAGCCCAGAAAGCAGGAAGAACAACTTTTGTGGTGTCTTTCAGATGCCTACCAAGGTAGTGTAAAAACTATTAAGAGAACTCCTGTCTGGCACCTTCCCCGGTGGAGTTGTGCCGGGGGGGTGTGTTTGGAACATTTTGTCACCGGCCGACTCCAAAATTCAGCGGTTCCCCATCTCAGCCCAGAAAGCAGGTAGAACAACTTTTGTGGTGTCTTTCAGATGCCTACCGGAGCAATGTAAAAACTACCAGGAGAACTCCTGTCTGGCACCTTCCCCGGTGGAGTTGTGCATGGGGTGTCTTTGGAACATTTTGTCACCGGCCGACTCCAAAATTCAGCGGTTCCCCATCTCAGCCCAGAAAGCAGGAAGAACAACTTTTGTGGTGTCTTTCAGATGCCTACCGGAGCAATGTAAAAACTACCAGGAGAACTCCTGTCTGGCACCTTCCCCAGTGGAGTTGTGCATGGGGTGTGTTTGGAACATTTTGTCACCGGCCGAGGCCAAAAATTCAGCGGTTCCCCATCTCAGCCCAGAAAGCAGGGAGAACAACTTTTGTGGTGCCTTTCAGATGCCTACCAAGGTAGTGTAAAAACTACTAAGAGAACTCCTGTCTGGCACCTTCCCCGGTGGAGTTGTGCATGGGGTGTCTTTGGAACATTTTGTCACCGGCCGAGTCCAAAATTCAGCGATTCCCCATCTCAGCCCAGAAAGCAGGAAGAACAACTTTTGTGGTGTTCTTTTGATGCCTACCGGAGCAATGTAAAAACTACCAACAGAACTCGTCCCTGGCACCTTCGCTAGTGGAGTTGTGCATGGGGTGTGTTTGGAACATTTTGTCACCGGCCGAGTCCAAAATTCAGCGGTTCCCCATCTCAGCCCAGAAAGCAGGTAGAACAACTTTTGTGGTGTCTTTCAGATGCCTACCGGAGCAATGTAAAAACTACCAGGAGAACTCCTGTCTGGCACCTTCCCCGGTGGAGTTGTGCATGGGGTGTGTTTGGAACATTTTGTCACCGGCCGACTCCAAAATTCAGCGGTTCCCCATCTCAGCCCAGAAAGCAGGTAGAACAACTTTTGTGGTGCCTTTCAGCTGCCTACCAAGGTAGTGTAAAAACTACCAGGAGAACTCCTGTCTGGCACCTTCCCCGGTGGAGTTGTGCATGGGGTGTGTTTGGAACATTTTGTCACCGGCCGAGTCCAAAATTCAGCGGTTCCCCATCTCAGCCCAGAAAGCAGGTAGAACAACTTTTGTGGTGTCCTTTTGATGCCTACCGGAGCAATGTAAAAACTACCAACAGAACTCGTCCCTGGCACCTTCGCTAGTGGAGTTGTGCATGGGGTGTATTTATTAAAATTTTGTCACCAGCCGAGTCCAAAATTCAGCTGTTCCCCATCTCAGCCCAGAAAGCAGGTAGAACAACTTTTGTGGTGCCTTTCAGCTGCCTACCAAGGTAGTGTAAAAACTATTAAGAGAACTCCTGCCTGGCACCTTCCCCGGTGGAGTTGTGCATGGGGTGTGTTTGGAACATTTTGTCACCGGCCGAGTCCAAAATGCAGCGGTTCCCCATCTCAGCCCAGAAAGCAGGAAGAACAACTTTTGTGGTGTCTTTCAGATGCCTACCAAGGTAGTGTAAAAACTATTAAGAGAACTCCTGTCTGGCACCTTCCCCGGTGGAGTTGTGCCGGGGGGGTGTGTTTGGAACATTTTGTCACCGGCCGACTCCAAAATTCAGCGGTTCCCCATCTCAGCCCAGAAAGCAGGTAGAACAACTTTTGTGGTGTCTTTCAGATGCCTACCGGAGCAATGTAAAAACTACCAGGAGAACTCCTGTCTGGCACCTTCCCCGGTGGAGTTGTGCATGGCGTGTGTTTGGAACATTTTGTCACCGGCCGACTCCAAAATTCAGCGGTTCCCCATCTCAGCCCAGAAAGCAGGAAGAACAACTTTTGTGGTGTCTTTCAGATGCCTACCGGAGCAATGTAAAAACTACCAGGAGAACTCCTGTCTGGCACCTTCCCCAGTGGAGTTGTGCATGGGGTGTGTTTGGAACATTTTGTCACCGGCCGGCTCCAAAATTCAGCGGTTCCCCATCTCAGCCCAGAAAGCAGGGAGAACAACTTTTGTGGTGCCTTTCAGATGCCTACCAAGGTAGTGTAAAAACTACCAAGAGAACTCCTGTCTGGCACCTTCCCCGGTGGAGTTGTGCATGGGGTGTCTTTGGAACATTTTGTCACCGGCCGAGTCCAAAATTCAGCGATTCCCCATCTCAGCCCAGAAAGCAGGAAGAACAACTTTTGTGGTGTTCTTTTGATGCCTACCGGAGCAATGTAAAAACTACCAACAGAACTCGTCCCTGGCACCTTCGCTAGTGGAGTTGTGCATGGCGTGTGTTTGGAACATTTTTTCACCGGCCGAGTCCAAAATTCAGCGGTTCCCCATCTCAGCCCAGAAAGCAGGTAGAACAACTTTTGTGGTGTCTTTCAGATGCCTACCGGAGCAATGTAAAACCTACCAGGAGAACTCCTGTCTGGCACCTTCCCCGGTGGAGTTGTGCATGGGGTGTGTTTGGAACATTTTGTCACCGGCCGACTCCAAAATTCAGCGGTTCCCCATCTCAGCCCAGAAAGCAGGTAGAACAACTTTTGTGGTGCCTTTCAGCTCCCTACCAAGGTAGTGTAAAAACTACCAGGAGAACTCCTGTCTGGCACCTTCCCCGGTGGAGTTGTGCATGGGGTGTGTTTGGAACATTTTGTCACCGGCCGACTCCAAAATTCAGCGGTTCCCCATCTCAGCCCAGAAAGCAGGTAGAACAACTTTTGTGGTGTCCTTTTGATGCCTACCGGAGCAATGTAAAAACTACCAACAGAACTCGTCCCTGGCACCTTCGCTAGTGGAGTTGTGCATGGGGTGTATTTATTAAAATTTTGTCACCAGCCGAGTCCAAAATTCAGCTGTTCCCCATCTCAGCCCAGAAAGCAGGTAGAACAACTTTTGTGGTGCCTTTCAGGTGCCTACCAAGGTAGTGTAAAAACTACTAAGAGAACTCCTGTCTGGCACCTTCCCCGGTGGAGTTGTGCATGGGGTGTGTTTGGAACATTTTGTCACCGGCCGAGTCCAAAATTCAGCGGTTCCCCATCTCAGCCCAGAAAGCAGGTAGAACAACTTTTGTGGTGTCCTTTTGATGCCTACCGGAGCAATGTAAAAACTACCAACAGAACTCGTCCCTGGCACCTTCGCTAGTGGAGTTGTGCAAGGGGTGCATTTATTAAAATTTTGTCACCAGCCGAGTCCAAAAATTCAGCGGTTCCCCATCTCAGCCCAGAAAGCAGGTAGAACAACTTTTGTGGTGCCTTTCAGCTGCCTACCAAGGTAGTGTAAAAACTATTAAGAGAACTCCTGCCTGGCACCTTCCCCGGTGGAGTTGTGCATGGGGTGTGTTTGGAACATTTTGTCACCGGCCGAGTCCAAAATTCAGCGGTTCCCCATCTCAGCCCAGAAAGCAGGAAGAACAACTTTTGTGGTGTCTTTCAGATGCCTACCAAGGTAGTGTAAAAACTATTAAGAGAACTCCTGTCTGGCACCTTCCCCGGTGGAGTTGTGCCGGGGGGGTGTGTTTGGAACATTTTGTCACCGGCCGACTCCAAAATTCAGCGGTTCCCCATCTCAGCCCAGAAAGCAGGTAGAACAACTTTTGTGGTGTCTTTCAGATGCCTACCGGAGCAATGTAAAAACTACCAGGAGAACTCCTGTCTGGCACCTTCCCCGGTGGAGTTGTGCATGGCGTGTGTTTGGAACATTTTGTCACCGGCCGACTCCAAAATTCAGCGGTTCCCCATCTCAGCCCAGAAAGCAGGAAGAACAACTTTTGTGGTGTCTTTCAGATGCCTACCGGAGCAATGTAAAAACTACCAGGAGAACTCCTGTCTGGCACCTTCCCCGGTGGAGTTGTGCATGGGGTGTGTTTGGAACATTTTGTCACCGGCCGACTCCAAAATTCAGCGGTTCCCCATCTCAGCCCTGAAAGCAGGTAGAACAACTTTTGTTGTGTCCTTTTGATGCCTACCGGAGCAATGTAAAAACTACCAACAGAACTCGTCCCTGGCACCTTCGCTAGTGGAGTTGTGCATGGGGTGTATTTATTAAAATTTTGTCACCAGCCGAGTCCAAAATTCAGCTGTTCCCCATCTCAGCCCAGAAAGCAGGTAGAACAACTTTTGTGGTGCCTTTCAGCTGCCTACCAAGGTAGTGTAAAAACTATTAAGAGAACTCCTGCCTGGCACCTTCCCCGGTGGAGTTGTGCATGGGGTGTGTTTGGAACATTTTGTCACCGGCCGACTCCAAAATTCAGCGGTTCCCCATCTCAGCCCAGAAAGCAGGAAGAACAACTTTTGTGGTGTCTTTCAGATGCCTACCAAGGTAGTGTAAAAACTATTAAGAGAACTCCTGCCTGGCACCTTCCCCGGTGGAGTTGTGCATGGGGTGTGTTTGGAACATTTTGTCACCGGCCGACTCCAAAATTCAGCGGTTCCCCATCTCAGCCCAGAAAGCAGGTAGAACAACTTTTGTGGTGTCTTTCAGATGCCTACCGGAGCAATGTAAAAACTACCAGGAGAACTCCTGTCTGGCACCTTCCCCGGCGGAGTTGTGCATGGCGTGTGTTTGGAACATTTTGTCACCGGCCGACTCCAAAATTCAGCGGTTCCCCATCTCAGCCCAGAAAGCAGGTAGAACAACTTTTGTGGTGTCTTTCAGATGCCTACCGGAGCAATGTAAAAACTACCAGGAGAACTCCTGTCTGGCACCTTCCCCGGTGGAGTTGTGCATGGGGTGTGTTTGGAACATTTTGTCACCGGCCGGCTCCAAAATTCAGCGGTTCCCCATCTCAGCCCAGAAAGCAGGGAGAACAACTTTTGTGGTGCCTTTCAGATGCCTACCAAGGTAGTGTAAAAACTACTAAGAGAACTCCTGTCTGGCACCTTCCCCGGTGGAGTTGTGCATGGGGTGTGTTTGGAACATTTTGTCACCGGCCGAGTCCAAAATTCAGCGATACCCCATCTCAGCCCAGAAAGCAGGAAGAACAACTTTTGTGGTGTTCTTTTGATGCCTACCGGAGCAATGTAAAAACTACCAACAGAACTCGTCCCTGGCACCTTCGCTAGTGGAGTTGTGCATGGGGTGTGTTTGGAACATTTTGTCACCGGCCGACTCCAAAATTCAGCGGTTCCCCATCTCAGCCCAGAAAGCAGGTAGAACAACTTTTGTGGTGTCCTTTTGATGCCTACCGGAGCAATGTAAAAACTACCAACAGAACTCGTCCCTGGCACCTTCGCTAGTGGAGTTGTGCATGGGGTGTATTTATTAAAATTTTGTCACCAGCCGAGTCCAAAATTCAGCTGTTCCCCATCTCAGCCCAGAAAGCAGGTAGAACAACTTTTGTGGTGCCTTTCAGCTGCCTACCAAGGTAGTGTAAAAACTACCAGGAGAACTCCTGTCT
Source organism: Falco biarmicus (assembly GCF_023638135.1). Lineage (NCBI taxonomy): Eukaryota > Metazoa > Chordata > Aves > Falconiformes > Falconidae > Falco > Falco biarmicus. The sequence continues at coordinate 208,823 of NW_026611706.1, forward strand.
GGCACCTTCCCCGGTGGAGTTGTGCATGGGGTGTCTTTGGAACATTTTGTCACCGGCCGAGTCCAAAATTCAGCGATTCCCCATCTCAGCCCAGAAAGCAGGTAGAACAACTTTTGTGGTGTCTTTCAGATGCCTACCGGAGCAATGTAAAAACTACCAGGAGAACTCCTGTCTGGCACCTTCCCCGGTGGAGTTGTGCATGGGGTGTGTTTGGAACATTTTGTCACCGGCCGACTCCAAAATTCAGCGGTTCCCCATCTAAGCCCAGAAAGCAGGAAGAACAACTTTTGTGGTGTCTTTCAGATGCCTACCGGAGCAATGTAAAAACTACCAAGAGAACTCCTGTCTGGCACCTTCCCCGGTGGAGTTGTGCATGGGGTGTGTTTGGAACATTTTGTCACCGGCCGAGTCCAAAATTCAGCGGTTCCCCATCTCAGCCCAGAAAGCAGGTAGAACAACTTTTGTGGTGTCCTTTTGATGCCTACCGGAGCAATGTAAAAACTACCAACAGAACTCGTCCCTGGCACCTTCGCTAGTGGAGTTGTGCATGGGGTGTATTTATTAAAATTTTGTCACCAGCCGAGTCCAAAATTCAGCTGTTCCCCATCTCAGCCCAGAAAGCAGGTAGAACAACTTTTGTGGTGCCTTTCAGCTGCCTACCAAGGTAGTGTAAAAACTATTAAGAGAACTCCTGCCTGGCACCTTCCCCGGTGGAGTTGTGCATGGGGTGTGTTTGGAACATTTTGTCACCGGCCGAGTCCAAAATGCAGCGGTTCCCCATCTCAGCCCAGAAAGCAGGAAGAACAACTTTTGTGGTGTCTTTCAGATGCCTACCAAGGTAGTGTAAAAACTATTAAGAGAACTCCTGTCTGGCACCTTCCCCGGTGGAGTTGTGCCGGGGGGCTGTGTCTGGAACATTTTGTCACCGGCCGACTCCAAAATTCAGCGGTTCCCCATCTCAGCCCAGAAAGCAGGTAGAACAACTTTTGTGGTGTCTTTCAGATGCCTACCGGAGCAATGTAAAAACTACCAGGAGAACTCCTGTCTGGCACCTTCCCCGGTGGAGTTGTGCATGGGGTGTGTTTGGAACATTTTGTCACCGGCCGACTCCAAAATTCAGCGGTTCCCCATCTCAGCCCAGAAAGCAGGAAGAACAACTTTTGTGGTGTCTTTCAGATGCCTACCGGAGCAATGTAAAAACTACCAGGAGAACTCCTGTCTGGCACCTTCCCCAGTGGAGTTGTGCATGGGGTGTGTTTGGAACATTTTGTCACCGGCCGGCTCCAAAATTCAGCGGTTCCCCATCTCAGCCCAGAAAGCAGGGAGAACAACTTTTGTGGTGCCTTTCAGATGCCTACCAAGGTAGTGTAAAAACTACTAAGAGAACTCCTGTCTGGCACCTTCCCCGGTGGAGTTGTGCATGGGGTGTCTTTGGAACATTTTGTCACCGGCCGAGTCCAAAATTCAGCGATTCCCCATCTCAGCCCAGAAAGCAGGAAGAACAACTTTTGTGGTGTTCTTTTGATGCCTACCGGAGCAATGTAAAAACTACCAACAGAACTCGTCCCTGGCACCTTCGCTAGTGGAGTTGTGCATGGGGTGTGTTTGGAACATTTTTTCACCGGCCGAGTCCAAAATTCAGCGGTTCCCCATCTCAGCCCAGAAAGCAGGTAGAACAACTTTTGTGGTGTCTTTCAGATGCCTACCGGAGCAATGTAAAAACTACCAGGAGAACTCCTGTCTGGCACCTTCCCCGGTGGAGTTGTGCATGGGGTGTGTTTGGAACATTTTGTCACCGGCCGACTCCAAAATTCAGCGGTTCCCCATCTCAGCCCAGAAAGCAGGTAGAACAACTTTTGTGGTGCCTTTCAGCTGCCTACCAAGGTAGTGTAAAAACTACCAGGAGAACTCCTGTCTGGCACCTTCCCCGGTGGAGTTGTGCATGGGGTGTCTTTGGAACATTTTGTCACCGGCCGACTCCAAAATTCAGCGGTTCCCCATCTCAGCCCAGAAAGCAGGTAGAACAACTTTTGTGGTGTCCTTTTGATGCCTACCGGAGCAATGTAAAAACTACCAACAGAACTCGTCCCTGGCACCTTCGCTAGTGGAGTTGTGCATGGGGTGTATTTATTAAAATTTTGTCACCAGCCGAGTCCAAAATTCAGCGGTTCCCCATCTCAGCCCAGAAAGCAGGTAGAACAACTTTTGTGGTGCCTTTCAGGTGCCTACCAAGGTAGTGTAAAAACTACTAAGAGAACTCCTGTCTGGCACCTTCCCCGGTGGAGTTGTGCATGGGGTGTGTTTGGAACATTTTGTCACCGGCCGACTCCAAAATTCAGCGGTTCCCCATCTCAGCCCAGAAAGCAGGAAGAACAACTTTTGTGGTGTCTTTCAGATGCCTACCAAGGTAGTGTAAAAACTATTAAGAGAACTCCTGTCTGGCACCTTCCCCGGTGGAGTTGTGCCGGGGGGGTGTGTTTGGAACATTTTGTCACCGGCCGACTCCAAAATTCAGCGGTTCCCCATCTCAGCCCAGAAAGCAGGTAGAACAACTTTTGTGGTGTCTTTCAGATGCCTACTGGAGCAATGTAAAAACTACCAGGAGAACTCCTGTCTGGCACCTTCCCCGGTGGAGTTGTGCATGGCGTGTGTTTGGAACATTTTGTCACCGGCCGACTCCAAAATTCAGCGGTTCCCCATCTCAGCCCAGAAAGCAGGAAGAACAACTTTTGTGGTGTCTTTCAGATGCCTACCGGAGCAATGTAAAAACTACCAGGAGAACTCCTGTCTGGCACCTTCCCCGGTGGAGTTGTGCATGGGGTGTGTTTGGAACATTTTGTCACCGGCCGACTCCAAAATTCAGCGGTTCCCCATCTCAGCCCAGAAAGCAGGTAGAACAACTTTTGTGGTGTCCTTTTGATGCCTACCGGAGCAATGTAAAAACTACCAACAGAACTCGTCCCTGGCACCTTCGCTAGTGGAGTTGTGCATGGGGTGTATTTATTAAAATTTTGTCACCAGCCGAGTCCAAAATTCAGCTGTTCCCCATCTCAGCCCAGAAAGCAGGTAGAACAACTTTTGTGGTGCCTTTCAGCTGCCTACCAAGGTAGTGTAAAAACTATTAAGAGAACTCCTGCCTGGCACCTTCCCCGGTGGAGTTGTGCATGGGGTGTGTTTGGAACATTTTGTCACCGGCCGACTCCAAAATTCAGCGGTTCCCCATCTCAGCCCAGAAAGCAGGAAGAACAACTTTTGTGGTGTCTTTCAGATGCCTACCAAGGTAGTGTAAAAACTATTAAGAGAACTCCTGCCTGGCACCTTCCCCGGTGGAGTTGTGCCGGGGGGGTGTGTTTGGAACATTTTGTCACCGGCCGACTCCAAAATTCAGCGGTTCCCCATCTCAGCCCAGAAAGCAGGTAGAACAACTTTTGTGGTGTCTTTCAGATGCCTACCGGAGCAATGTAAAAACTACCAGGAGAACTCCTGTCTGGCACCTTCCCCGGCGGAGTTGTGCATGGCGTGTGTTTGGAACATTTTGTCACCGGCCGACTCCAAAATTCAGCGGTTCCCCATCTCAGCCCAGAAAGCAGGTAGAACAACTTTTGTGGTGTCTTTCAGATGCCTACCGGAGCAATGTAAAAACTACCAGGAGAACTCCTGTCTGGCACCTTCCCCGGTGGAGTTGTGCATGGGGTGTGTTTGGAACATTTTGTCACCGGCCGGCTCCAAAATTCAGCGGTTCCCCATCTCAGCCCAGAAAGCAGGGAGAACAACTTTTGTGGTGCCTTTCAGATGCCTACCAAGGTAGTGTAAAAACTACTAAGAGAACTCCTGCCTGGCACCTTCCCCGGTGGAGTTGTGCATGGGGTGTCTTTGGAACATTTTCTCACCGGCCGAGTCCAAAATTCAGCGATTCCCCATCTCAGCCCAGAAAGCAGGAAGAACAACTTTTGTGGTGTTCTTTTGATGCCTACCGGAGCAATGTAAAAACTACCAACAGAACTCGTCCCTGGCACCTTCGCTAGTGGAGTTGTGCATGGGGTGTGTTTGGAACATTTTTTCACCGGCCGACTCCAAAATTCAGCGGTTCCCCATCTCAGCCCAGAAAGCAGGTAGAACAACTTTTGTGGTGTCTTTCACATGCCTACCGGAGCAATGTAAAAACTACCAGGAGAACTCCTGTCTGGCACCTTCCCCGGTGGAGTTGTGCATGGGGTGTGTTTGGAACATTTTGTCACCGGCCGACTCCAAAATTCAGCGGTTCCCCATCTCAGCCCAGAAAGCAGGTAGAACAACTTTTGTGGTGCCTTTCAGCTGCCTACCAAGGTAGTGTAAAAACTACCAGGAGAACTCCTGTCTGGCACCTTCCCCGGTGGAGTTGTGCATGGGGTGTGTTTGGAACATTTTGTCACCAGCCGAGTCCAAAATTCAGCAGTTCCCCATCTCAGCCCAGAAAGCAGGTAGAACAACTTTTGTGGTGCCTTTCAGCTGCCTACCAAGGTAGTGTAAAAACTACTAAGAGAACTCCTGTCTGGCACCTTCCCCGGTGGAGTTGTGCATGGGGTGTCTTTGGAACATTTTGTCACCGGCCGAGTCCAAAATTCAGCGGTTCCCCATCTCAGCCCAGAAAGCAGGTAGAACAACTTTTGTGGTGTCCTTTTGATGCCTACAGGAGCAATGTAAAAACTACCAACAGAACTCGTCCCTGGCACCTTCGCTAGTGGAGTTGTGCATGGGGTGTATTTATTAAAATTTTGTCACCAGCCGAGTCCAAAATTCAGCTGTTCCCCATCTCAGCCCAGAAAGCAGGTAGAACAACTTTTGTGGTGCCTTTCAGCTGCCTACCAAGGTAGTGTAAAAACTACCAGGAGAACTCCTGTCTGGCACCTTCCCCGGTGGAGTTGTGCATGGGGTGTGTTTGGAACATTTTGTCACCAGCCGAGTCCAAAATTCAGCGGTTCCCCATCTCAGCCCGGAAAGCAGGAAGAACAACTTTTGTGGTGCCTTTCAGCTGCCTACCAAGGTAGTGTAAAAACTATTAAGAGAACTCCTGTCTGGCACCTTCCCCGGTGGAGTTGTGCATGGGATGTGTTTGGAACATTTTCTCACCGGCCGACTCCAAAATTCAGCGGTTCCCCATCTCAGCCCAGAAAGCAGGTAGAACAACTTTTGTGGTGTCTTTCACATGCCTACCGGAGCAATGTAAAAACTACCAGGAGAACTCCTGTCTGGCACCTTCCCCGGTGGAGTTGTGCATAGGGTGTGTTTGGAACATTTTGTCACCGGCCGACTCCAAAATTCAGCGGTTCCCCATCTCAGCCCAGAAAGCAGGAAGAACAACTTTTGTGGTGTCTTTCAGATGCCTACTGGAGCAATGTAAAAACTACCAGGATAACTCCTGTCTGGCACCTTCCCCGGTGGAGTTGTGCATGGGGTGTGTTTGGAACATTTTGTCACCAGCCGAGTCCAAAATTCAGCGGTTCCCCATCTCAGCCCAGAAAGCAGGTAGAATAACTTTTGTGATGCCTTTCAGCTGCCTACCAAGGTAGTGTAAAAACTACTAAGAGAACTCCTGTCTGGCACCTTCCCCGGTGGAGTTGTGCATGGGGTGTGTTTGGAACATTTTGTCACCGGCCGAGTCCAAAATTCAGCGGTTCCCCATCTCAGCCCAGAAAGCAGGTAGAAAAACTTTTGTGGTGCCTTTCAAATGCCTACCAAGGTAGTGTAAAAACTATTAAGAGAACTCCTGTCTGGCACCTTCCCCGGTGGAGTTGTGCATGGGGTGTGTTTGGAACATTTTGTCACCGGCCGACTCCAAAATTCAGCGGTTCCCCATCTCAGCCCAGAAAGCAGGTAGAACAACTTTTGTGGTGTCTTTCAGATGCCTACCGGAGCAATGTAAAAACTACCAACAGAACTCCTGTCTGGCACCTTCCCCGGTGGAGTTGTGCATGGCGTGTGTTTGGAACATTTTGTCACCGGCCGACTCCAAAATTCAGCGGTTCCCCATCTCAGCCCAGAAAGCAGGTAGAACAACTTTTGTGGTGTCTTTCAGATGCCTACCGGAGCAATGTAAAAACTACCAGGAGAACTCCTGTCTGGCACCTTCCCCGGTGGAGTTGTGCATGGGGTGTGTTTGGAACATTTTGTCACCAGCCGAGTCCAAAATTCAGCGGTTCCCCATCTCAGCCCAGAAAGCAGGAAGAACAACTTTTGTGGTGCCTTTCAAATGCCTACCAAGGTAGTGTAAAAACTATTAAGAGAACTCCTGTCTGGCACCTTCCCCGGTGGAGTTGTGCATGGGGTGTGTTTGGAACATTTTGTCACCGGCCGACTCCAAAATTCAGCGGTTCCCCATCTCAGCCCAGAAAGCAGGTAGAACAACTTTTGTGGTGTCTTTCAGATGCCTACCGGAGCAATGTAAAAACTACCAGGAGAACTCCTGTCTGGCACCTTCCCCGGTGGAGTTGTACATGGGGTGTGTTTGGAACATTTTGTCACCGGCCAACTCCAAAATTTAGCGGTTCCCCATCTCAGCCCAGAAAGCAGGTAGAACAACTTTTGTGGTGCCTTTCAGATGCCTACCAAGGTAGTGTAAAAACTACCAACTGAACTCCTGCCTGGCACCTTCCCCGGTGGAGTTGTGCATGGGGTGTGTTTGGAACATTTTGTCACCAGCCGAGTCCAAAATTCAGCGGTTCCTCATCTCAGCCCAGAAAGCAGGTAGAACAACTTTTGTGGTGCCTTTCAGCTGCCTACCAAGGTAGTGTAAAAACTACCAAGAGAACTCCTGCCTGGCACCTTCCCCGGTGGAGTTGTGCATGGGGTGTGTTTGGAACATTTTTTCACCGGCCGAGTCCAAAATTCAGCGGTTCCCCATCTCAGCCCAGAAAGCAGGTAGAACAACTTTTGTGGTGCCTTTCAAATGCCTACCAAGGTAGTGTAAAAACTACCAGGAGAACTCCTGTCTGGCACCTTCCCCGGTGGAGTTGTGCATGGGGTGTGTTTGGAACATTTTGTCACCGGCCGACTCCAAAATTCAGCGGTTCCCCATCTCAGCCCAGAAAGCAGGTAGAACAACTTTTGTGGTGTCTTTCACATGCCTACCAGAGCAATGTAAAAACTACCAGGAGAACTCCTGTCTGGCACCTTCCCCGGTGGAGTTGTGCATGGGGTGTGTTTGGAACATTTTGTCACCAGCCGAGTCCAAAATTCAGCGGTTCCCCATCTCAGCCCAGAAAGCAGGAAGAACAACTTTTGTGGTGTCTTTCAGATGCCTACCGGAGCAATGTAAAAACTACCAGGAGAACTCCTGTCTGGCACCTTCCCCGGTGGAGTTGTGCATGGGGTGTGTTTGGAACATTTTGTCACCGGCCGACTCCAAAATTCAGCGGTTCCCCATCTCAGCCCAGAAAGCAGGAAGAACAACTTTTGTGGTGTCTTTCAGCTGCCTACCAAGGTAGTGTAAAAACTACTAAGAGAACTCCTGTCTGGCACCTTCCCCGGTGGAGTTGTGCATGGGGTGTGTTTGGAACATTTTGTCACCGGCCGAGTCCAAAATTCAGCGGTTCCCCATCTCAGCCCAGAAAGCAGGTAGAACAACTTTTGTGGTGCCTTTCAGCTGCCTACCAAGGTAGTGTAAAAACTACCAAGAGAACTCCTGCCTGGCACCTTCCCCGGTGGAGTTGTGCATGGCGTGTGTTTGGAACATTTTGTCACCGGCCGAGTCCAAAATTCAGCGGTTCCCCATCTCAGCCCAGAAAGCAGGTAGAACAACTTTTGTGGTGCCTTTCAGCTGCCTACCAAGGTAGTGTAAAAACTATTAAGAGAACTCCTGTCTGGCACCTTCCCCGGTGGAGTTGTGCATGGGGTGTGTTTGGAACATTTTGTCACCGGCCGAGTCCAAAATTCAGCGGTTCCCCATCTCAGCCCAGAAAGCAGGAAGAACAACTTTTGTGGTGTCTTTCAGATGCCTACCGGAGCAATGTAAAAACTACTAAGAGAACTCCTGTCTGGCACCTTCCCCGGTGGAGTTGTGCATGGGGTGTGTTTGGAACATTTTGTCACCAGCCGAGTCCAAAATTCAGCGGTTCCCCATCTCAGCCCAGAAAGCAGGTAGAATAACTTTTGTGGTGCCTTTCAGCTGCCTACCAAGGTAGTGTAAAAACTACTAAGAGAACTCCTGTCTGGCACCTTCCCCGGTGGAGTTGTGCATGGGGTGTGTTTGGAACATTTTGTCACCGGCCGAGTCCAAAATTCAGCGGTTCCCCATCTCAGCCCAGAAAGCAGGTAGAACAACTTTTGTGGTGCCTTTCAGCTGCCTACCAAGGTAGTGTAAAAACTACCAAGAGAACTCCTGCCTGGCACCTTCCCCGGTGGAGTTGTGCATGGGGTGTGTTTGGAACATTTTGTCACCGGCCGAGTCCAAAATTCAGCGGTTCCCCATCTCAGCCCAGAAAGCAGGTAGAACAACTTTTGTGGTGCCTTTCAGCTGCCTACCAAGGTAGTGTAAAAACTATTAAGAGAACTCCTGTCTGGCACCTTCCCCGGTGGAGTTGTGCATGGGGTGTGTTTGGAACATTTTGTCACCGGCCGAGTCCAAAATTCAGCGGTTCCCCATCTCAGCCCAGAAAGCAGGAAGAACAACTTTTGTGGTGTCTTTCAGATGCCTACCAGAGCAATGTAAAAACTACCAGGAGAACTCCTGTCTGGCACCTTCCCCGGTGGAGTTGTGCATGGGGTGTGTTTGGAACATTTTGTCACCGGCCGACTCCAAAATTCAGCGGTTCCCCATCTCAGCCCAGAAAGCAGGAAGAACAACTTTTGTGGTGTCTTTCAGATGCCTACCGGAGCAATGTAAAAACTACCAACAGAACTCCTGTCTGGCACCTTCCCCGGTGGAGTTGTGCATGGGGTGTGTTTGGAACATTTTGTCACCGGCCGAGTCCAAAATTCAGCGGTTCCCCATCTCAGCCCAGAAAGCAGGTAGAACAACTTTTGTGGTGTCCTTTTGATGCCTACCGGAGCAATGTAAAAACTACCAACAGAACTCGTCCCTGGCACCTTCGCTAGTGGAGTTGTGCATGGGGTGTATTTATTAAAATTTTGTCACCAGCCGAGTCCAAAATTCAGCTGTTCCCCATCTCAGCCCAGAAAGCAGGTAGAACAACTTTTGTGGTGCCTTTCAGCTGCCTACCAAGGTAGTGTAAAAACTATTAAGAGAACTCCTGTCTGGCACCTTCCCCGGTGGAGTTGTGCATGGGGTGTGTTTGGAACATTTCGTCACCAGCCGAGTCCAAAATTCAGCGGTTCCCCATCTCAGCCCAGAAAGCAGGTAGAACAACTTTTGTGGTGCCTTTCAGATGCCTACCAAGGTAGTGTAAAAACTACTAAGAGAACTCCTGCCTGGCACCTTCCCCGGTGGAGTTGTGCATGGGGTGTCTTTGGAACATTTTCTCACCGGCCGAGTCCAAAATTCAGCGATTCCCCATCTCAGCCCAGAAAGCAGGTAGAACAACTTTTGTGGTGCCTTTCAGCTGCCTACCAAGGTAGTGTAAAAACTACCAAGAGAACTCCTGTCTGGCACCTTCCCCGGTGGAGTTGTGCATGGGGTGTCTTTGGAACATTTTGTCACCGGCCGACTCCAAAATTCAGCGATTCCCCATCTCAGCCCAGAAAGCAGGAAGAACAACTTTTGTGGTGTCCTTTTGATGCCTACAGGAGCAATGTAAAAACTACCAACAGAGCTCGTCCCTGGCACCTTCGCTAGTGGAGTTGTGCATGGGGTGTGTTTGGAACATTTTGTCACCGGCCGACTCCAAAATTCAGCGGTTCCCCATCTCAGCCCAGAAAGCAGGTAGAACAACTTTTGTGGTGTCTTTCAGATGCCTACCGGAGCAATGTAAAAACTACCAGGAGAACTCCTGTCTGGCACCTTCCCCGGTGGAGTTGTGCATGGCGTGTGTTTGGAACATTTTGTCACCGGCCGAGTCCAAAATTCAGCGGTTCCCCATCTCAGCCCAGAAAGCAGGTAGAACAACTTTTATGGTGTCTTTCAGATACCTACCAGAGCAATGTAAAAACTACCAGGAGAACTCCTGCCTGGCACCTTCCCCGGTGGAGTTGTGCATGGGGTGTGTTTGGAACATTTTGTCACCGGCCGAGTCCAAAATTCAGCGATTCCCCATCTCAGCCCAGAAAGCAGGTAGAACAACTTTTGTGGTGCCTTTCAGGTGCCTACCAAGGTAGTGTAAAAACTACCAGGAGAACTCCTGTCTGGCACATTCCCCCGTGGAGTTGTGCATTGGGTGTGTTTGGAACATTTTGTCACCGGCCGAGTCCAAAATTCAGCGGTTCCCCATCTCAGCCCAGAAAGCAGGTAAAACAACTTTTGTGGTGTCTTTCAGATGCCTACCGGAGCAATGTAAAAACTACCAGGAGAACTCCTGTCTGGCACCTTCCCCGGTGGAGTTGTGCATGGCGTGTGTTTGGAACATTTTGTCACCGTCCGAGTCCAAAATTCAGCGATTCCCCATCTCAGCCCAGAAAGCAGGTAGAACAACTTTTGTGGTGTCTTTCAGATGCCTACCGGAGCAATGTAAAAACTACCAGGAGAACTCCTGCCTGGCACCTTCCCCGGTGGAGTTGTGCATGGGGTGTGTTTGGAACATTTTGTCACCGGCCGAGTCCAAAATTCAGCGGTTCCCCATCTCAGCCCAGAAAGCAGGTAGAACAACTTTTGTGGTGCCTTTCAGCTGCCTACCAAGGTAGTGTAAAAACTATTAAGAGAACTCCTGCCTGGCACCTTCCCCGGTGGAGTTGTGCATGGGGTGTGTTTGGAACATTTTGTCACCGGCCGACTCCAAAATTCAGCGGTTCCCCATCTCAGCCCAGAAAGCAGGTAGAACAACTTTTGTGGTGTCTTTCACATGCCTACCGGAGCAATGTAAAAACTACCAGGAGAACTCCTGTCTGGCACCTTCCCCGGTGGAGTTGTGCATGGGGTGTGTTTGGAACATTTTGTCACCGGCCGAGTCCAAAATTCAGCGGTTCCCCATCTCAGCCCAGAAAGCAGGAAGAACAACTTTTGTGGTGTCTTTCAGATGCCTACCGGAGCAATGTAAAAACTACCAGGAGAACTCCTGTCTGGCACCTTCCCCGGTGGAGTTGTGCATGGGGTGTGTTTGGAACATTTTTTCACCGGCCGACTCCAAAATTCAGCGGTTCCCCATCTCAGCCCAGAAAGCAGGAAGAACAACTTTTGTGGTGTCTTTCAGCTGCCTACCAAGGTAGTGTAAAAACTACTAAGAGAACTCCTGTCTGGCACCTTCCCCGGTGGAGTTGTGCATGGGGTGTGTTTGGAACATTTTGTCACCGGCCGAGTCCAAAATTCAGCGGTTCCCCATCTCAGCCCAGAAAGCAGGTAGAACAACTTTTGTGGTGTCCTTTTGATGCCTACCGGAGCAATGTAAAAACTACCAACAGAACTCGTCCCTGGCACCTTCGCTAGTGGAGTTGTGCATGGGGTGTATTTATTAAAATTTTGTCACCAGCCGAGTCCAAAATTCAGCTGTTCCCCATCTCAGCCCAGAAAGCAGGTAGAACAACTTTTGTGGTGCCTTTCAGCTGCCTACCAAGGTAGTGTAAAAACTATTAAGAGAACTCCTGTCTGGCACCTTCCCCGGTGGAGTTGTGCATGGGGTGTGTTTGGAACATTTCGTCACCAGCCGAGTCCAAAATTCAGCGGTTCCCCATCTCAGCCCAGAAAGCAGGTAGAACAACTTTTGTGGTGCCTTTCAGATGCCTACCAAGGTAGTGTAAAAACTACTAAGAGAACTTCTGCCTGGCACCTTCCCCGGTGGAGTTGTGCATGGGGTGTCTTTGGAACATTTTCTCACCGGCCGAGTCCAAAATTCAGCGATTCCCCATCTCAGCCCAGAAAGCAGAAAGAACAACTTTTGTGGTGTCCTTTTGATGCCTACAGGAGCAATGTAAAAACTACCAACAGAGCTCGTCCCTGGCACCTTCGCTAGTGGAGTTGTGCATGGGGTGTGTTTGGAACATTTTTTCACCGGCCGACTCCAAAATTCAGCGGTTCCCCATCTCAGCCCAGAAAGCAGGTAGAACAACTTTTGTGGTGTCTTTCAGATGCCTACCGGAGCAATGTAAAAACTACCAGGAGAACTCCTGCCTGGCACCTTCCCCGGTGGAGTTGTGCATGGCGTGTGTTTGGAACATTTTGTCACCGGCCGAGTCCAAAATTCAGCGGTTCCCCATCTCAGCCCAGAAAGCAGGTAGAACAACTTTTGTGGTGTCTTTCAGATACCTACCAGAGCAATGTAAAAACTACCAGGAGAACTCCTGCCTGGCACCTTCCCCGGTGGAGTTGTGCATGGGGTGTGTTTGGAACATTTTGTCACCGGCCGAGTCCAAAATTCAGCGATTCCCCATCTCAGCCCAGAAAGCAGGTAGAACAACTTTTGTGGTGCCTTTCAGGTGCCTACCAAGGTAGTGTAAAAACTACCAGGAGAACTCCTGTCTGGCACATTCCCCCGTGGAGTTGTGCATTGGGTGTGTTTGGAACATTTTGTCACCGGCCGAGTCCAAAATTCAGCGGTTCCCCATCTCAGCCCAGAAAGCAGGTAAAACAACTTTTGTGGTGTCTTTCATATGCCTACCGGAGCAATGTAAAAACTACCAGGAGAACTCCTGTCTGGCACCTTCCCCGGTGGAGTTGTGCATGGCGTGTGTTTGGAACATTTTGTCACCAGCCGAGTCCAAAATTCAGCGGTTCCCCATCTCAGCCCAGAAAGCAGGTAGAACAACTTTTGTGGTGTCTTTCAGATGCCTACCGGAGCAATGTAAAAACTACCAGGAGAACTCCTGTCTGGCACCTTCCCCGGTGGAGTTGTGCATGGCGTGTGTTTGGAACATTTTGTCACCGGCCGACTCCAAAATTCAGCGGTTCCCCATCTCAGCCCAGAAAGCAGGAAGAACAACTTTTGTGGTGCCTTTCAGCTGCCTACCAAGGTAGTGTAAAAACTACTAAGAGAACTCCTGTCTGGCACCTTCCCCGGTGGAGTTGTGCATGGGGTGTGTTTGGAACATTTTGTCACCGGCCGAGTCCAAAATTCAGCGATTCCCCATCTCAGCCCAGAAAGCAGGTAGAACAACTTTTGTGGTGTCTTTCAGATGCCTACCGGAGCAATGTAAAAACTACCAGGAGAACTCCTGTCTGGCACCTTCCCCGGTGGAGTTGTGCATGGGGTGTGTTTGGAACATTTTGTCACCGGCCAACTCCAAAATTTAGCGGTTCCCCATCTCAGCCCAGAAAGCAGGTAGAACAACTTTTGTGGTGCCTTTCAGATGCCTACCAAGGTAGTGTAAAAACTACCAACTGAACTCCTGCCTGGCACCTTCCCCGGTGGAGTTGTGCATGGGGTGTGTTTGGAACATTTTGTCACCGGCCGACTCCAAAATTCAGCGGTTCCCCATCTCAGCCCAGAAAGCAGGTAGAACAACTTTTGTGGTGCCTTTCAGCTGCCTACCGGAGCAATGTAAAAACTACCAACAGAACTCCTGTCTGGCACCTTCCCCGGTGGAGTTGTGCATGGGGTGTGTTTGGAACATTTTGTCACCGGCCGAGTCCAAAATTCAGCGGTTCCCCATCTCAGCCCAGAAAGCAGGAAGAACAACTTTTGTGGTGTCTTTCAGATGCCTACCGGAGCAATGTAAAAACTACCAGGAGAACTCCTGTCTGGCACCTTCCCCGGTGGAGTTGTGCATGGGGTGTGTTTGGAACATTTTTTCACCGGCCGACTCCAAAATTCAGCGGTTCAGCATCTCAGCCCAGAAAGCAGGAAGAACAACTTTTGTGGTGTCTTTCAGCTGCCTACCAAGGTAGTGTAAAAACTACTAAGAGAACTCCTGTCTGGCACCTTCCCCGGTGGAGTTGTGCATGGGGTGTGTTTGGAACATTTTGTCACCGGCCGAGTCCAAAATTCAGCGGTTCCCCATCTCAGCCCAGAAAGCAGGTAGAACAACTTTTGTGGTGCCTTTCAGCTGCCTACCAAGGTAGAGTAAAAACTACCAAGAGAACTCCTGCCTGGCACCTTCCCCGGTGGAGTTGTGCATGGGGTGTGTTTGGAACATTTTGTCACCGGCCGAGTCCAAAATTCAGCGGTTCCCCATCTCAGCCCAGAAAGCAGGTAGAACAACTTTTGTGGTGCCTTTCAGCTGCCTACCAAGGTAGTGTAAAAACTATTAAGAGAACTCCTGTCTGGCACCTTCCCCGGTGGAGTTGTGCATGGGGTGTGTTTGGAACATTTTGTCACCGGCCGACTCCAAAATTCAGCGGTTCCCCATCTCAGCCCAGAAAGCAGGTAGAACAACTTTTGTGGTGTCTTTCAGATGCCTACCGGAGCAATGTAAAAACTACCAGCAGAACTGTCTGGCACCTTCCCCGGTGGAGTTGTGCATGGGGTGTGTTTGGAACATTTTGTCACCGGCCGACTCCAAAATTCAGCGGTTCCCCATCTCAGCCCAGAAAGCAGGTAGAACAACTTTTGTGGTGCCTTTCAGATGCCTACCGGAGCAATGTAAAAACTACCAGGAGAACTCCTGTCTGGCACCTTCCCCGGTGGAGTTGTGCATGGGGTGTGTTTGGAACATTTTTTCACTGGCCGACTCCAAAATTCAGCGGTTCCCCATCTCAGCCCAGAAAGCAGGTAGAACAACTTTTGTGGTGCCTTTCAGCTGCCTACCAAGGTAGTGTAAAAACTATTAAGAGAACTCCTGTCTGGCACCTTCCCCGGTGGAGTTGTGCATGGGGTGTGTTCGGAACATTTTGTCACCAGCCGAGTCCAAAAATTCAGCGGTTCCCCATCTCAGCCCAGAAAGCAGGTAGAACAACTTTTGTGGTGCCTTTCAGCTGCCTACCAAGGTAGTGTAAAAACTACCAAGAGAACTCCTGCCTGGCACCTTCCCCGGTGGAGTTGTGCATGGGGTGTCTTTGGAACATTTTGTCACCTGCCGACTCCAAAATCCAGCGATTCCCCATCTCAGCCCAGAAAGCAGGAAGAACAACTTTTGTGGTGTCCTTTTGATGCCTACAGGAGCAATGTAAAAACTACCAGGAGAACTCCTGTCTGGCACCTTCCCCGGTGGAGTTGTGCCGGGGGGTGTGTTTGGAACATTTTGTCACCGGCCGACTCCAAAATTCAGCGGTTCCCCATCTCAGCCCAGAAAGCAGGAAGAACAGCTTTTGTGGTGTCTTTCAGATGCCTACCGGAGCAATGTAAAAACTACCAGGAGAACTCCTGTCTGGCACCTTCCCCGGTGGAGTTGTGCATGGGGTGTGTTTGGAACATTTTGTCACCAGCCGAGTCCAAAATTCAGCGGTTCCCCATCTCAGCCCAGAAAGCAGGTAGAACAACTTTTGTGGTGCCTTTCAGCTGCCTACCAAGGTAGTGTAAAAACTACCAAGAGAACTCCTGCCTGGCACCTTCCCCGGTGGAGTTGTGCATGGGGTGTCTTTGGAACATTTTGTCACCGGCCGAGTCCAAAATTCAGCGATTCCCCATCTCAGCCCAGAAAGCAGGAAGAACAACTTTTGTGGTGTCCTTTTGATGCCTACCGGAGCAATGTAAAAACTACCAACAGAACTCGTCCCTGGCACCTTCGCTAGTGGAGTTGTGCATGGGGTGTGTTTGGAACATTTTTTCACCTGCCGAGTCCAAAATTCAGCGGTTCCCCATCTCAGCCCAGAAAGCAGGTAGAACAACTTCTGTGGTGTCTTTCAGATGCCTACCGGAGCAATGTAAAAACTACCAGGAGAACTCCTGTCTGGCACCTTCCCCGGTGGAGTTGTGCATGGGGTGTGTTTGGAACATTTTGTCACCGGCCGAGTCCAAAATTCAGCGGTTCCCCATCTCAGCCCAGAAAGCAGGAAGAACAACTTTTGTGGTGTCTTTCAGATGCCTACCGGAGCAATGTAAAAACTACCAGGAGAACTCCTGTCTGGCACCTTCCCCGGTGGAGTTGTGCATGGGGTGTGTTTGGAACATTTTGTCACCGGCCGAGTCCAAAATTCAGCGATTCCCCATCTCAGCCCAGAAAGCAGGTAGAACAACTTTTGTGGTGCCTTTCAGGTGCCTACCAAGGTAGTGTAAAAACTACCAGGAGAACTCCTGTCTGGCACATTCCCCCGTGGAGTTGTGCATTGGGTGTGTTTGGAACATTTTGTCACCGGCCGAGTCCAAAATTCAGCGGTTCCCCATCTCAGCCCAGAAAGCAGGTAGAACAACTTTTGTGGTGTCCTTTTGATGCCTACCGGAGCAATGTAAAAACTACCAACAGAACTCGTCCCTGGCACCTTCCCCGGTGGAGTTGTGCATGGGGTGTATTTATTAAAATTTTGTCACCAGCCGAGTCCAAAATTCAGCTGTTCCCCATCTCAGCCCAGAAAGCAGGTAGAACAACTTTTGTGGTGCCTTTCAGATGCCTACCGGAGCAATGTAAAAACTACCAGGAGAACTCCTGTCTGGCACCTTCCCCGGTGGAGTTGTGCATGGGGTGTGTTTGGAACATTTCGTCACCAGCCGAGTCCAAAATTCAGCGGTTCCCCATCTCAGCCCAGAAAGCAGGTAGAACAACTTTTGTGGTGCCTTTCAGATGCCTACCAAGGTAGTGTAAAAACTACCAAGAGAACTCCTGCCTGGCACCTTCCCCGGTGGAGTTGTGCATGGGGTGTCTTTGGAACATTTTGTCACCGGCCGAGTCCAAAATTCAGCGATTCCCCATCTCAGCCCAGAAAGCAGGAAGAACAACTTTTGTGGTGTCCTTTTGATGCCTACAGGAGCAATGTAAAAACTACCAACAGAGCTCCTCCCTGGCACCTTCGCTAGTGCAGTTGTGCATGGGGTGTGTTTGGAACATTTTTTCACCGGCCGACTCCAAAATTCAGCGGTTCCCCATCTCAGCCCAGAAAGCAGGTAGAACAACTTTTGTGGTGTCTTTCAGATGCCTACCGGAGCAATGTAAAAACTACCAGGAGAACTCCTGTCTGGCACCTTCCCCGGTGGAGTTATGCATGGCGTGTGTTTGGAACATTTTGTCACCGGCCGAGTCCAAAATTCAGCGGTTCCCCATCTCAGCCCAGAAAGCAGGTAGAACAACTTTTGTGGTGTCTTTCAGATGCCTACCAGAGCAATGTAAAAACTACCAGGAGAACTCCTGCCTGGCACCTTCCCCGGTGGAGTTGTGCATGGGGTGTGTTTGGAACATTTTGTCACCGGCCGAGTCCAAAATTCAGCGATTCCCCATCTCAGCCCAGAAAGCAGGTAGAACAACTTTTGTGGTGCCTTTCAGGTGCCTACCAAGGTAGTGTAAAAACTACCAGGAGAACTCCTGTCTGGCACATTCCCCCGTGGAGTTGTGCATTGGGTGTGTTTGGAACATTTCGTCACCAGCCGACTCCAAAATTCAGCGGTTCCCCATCTCAGCCCAGAAAGCAGGAAGAACAACTTTTGTGGTGTCTTTCATATGCCTACCGGAGCAATGTAAAAACTACCAGGAGAACTCCTGTCTGGCACCTTCCCCGGTGGAGTTGTGCATGGGGTGTGTTTGGAACATTTTGTCACCAGCCGACTCCAAAATTCAGCGGTTCCCCATCTCAGCCCAGAAAGCAGGTAGAACAACTTTTGTGGTGCCTTTCAGCTGCCTACCAAGGTAGTGTAAAAACTATTAAGAGAACTCCTGTCTGGCACCTTCCCCGGTGGAGTTGTGCATGGGGTGTGTTCGGAACATTTTGTCACCAGCCGAGTCCAAAAATTCAGCGGTTCCCCATCTCAGCCCAGAAAGCAGGTAGAACAACTTTTGTGGTGCCTTTCAGCTGCCTACGAAGGTAGTGTAAAAACTACCAAGAGAACTCCTGCCTGGCACCTTCCCCGGTGGAGTTGTGCATGGGGTGTGTTTGGAACATTTTGTCACCTGCCGACTCCAAAATCCAGCGATTCCCCATCTCAGCCCAGAAAGCAGGAAGAACAACTTTTGTGGTGTCCTTTTGATGCCTACAGGAGCAATGTAAAAACTACCAGGAGAACTCCTGTCTGGCACCTTCCCCCGTGGAGTTGTGCATGGGGTGTGTTTGGAACATTTTTTCACCGGCCGACTCCAAAATTCAGCGGTTCCCCATCTCAGCCCAGAAAGCAGGAAGAACAGCTTTTGTGGTGTCTTTCAGATGCCTACCGGAGCAATGTAAAAACTACCAGGAGAACTCCTGTCTGGCACCTTCCCCGGTGGAGTTGTGCATGGGGTGTGTTTGGAACATTTTGTCACCAGCCGAGTCCAAAATTCAGCGGTTCCCCATCTCAGCCCAGAAAGCAGGTAGAACAACTTTTGTGGTGCCTTTCAGCTGCCTACCAAGGTAGTGTAAAAACTACCAAGAGAACTCCTGCCTGGCACCTTCCCCGGTGGAGTTGTGCATGGGGTGTCTTTGGAACATTTTGTCACCGGCCGAGTCCAAAATTCAGCGATTCCCCATCTCAGCCCAGAAAGCAGGAAGAACAACTTTTGTGGTGTCCTTTTGATGCCTACAGGAGCAATGTAAAAACTACCAACAGAACTCGTCCCTGGCACCTTCGCTAGTGGAGTTGTGCATGGGGTGTGTTTGGAACATTTTTTCACCTGCCGAGTCCAAAATTCAGCGGTTCCCCATCTCAGCCCAGAAAGCAGGTAGAACAACTTTTGTGGTGCCTTTCAGCTGCCTACCAAGGTAGTGTAAAAACTACCAAGAGAACTCCTGCCTGGCACCTTCCCCGGTGGAGTTGTGCATGGGGTGTCTTTGGAACATTTTGTCACCTGCCGACTCCAAAATCCAGCGATTCCCCATCTCAGCCCAGAAAGCAGGAAGAACAACTTTTGTGGTGTCCTTTTGATGCCTACAGGAGCAATGTAAAAACTACCAGGAGAACTCCTGTCTGGCACCTTCCCCGGTGGAGTTGTGCCGGGGGGTGTGTTTGGAACATTTTGTCACCGGCCGACTCCAAAATTCAGCGGTTCCCCATCTCAGCCCAGAAAGCAGGAAGAACAGCTTTTGTGGTGCCTTTCAGCTGCCTACCAAGGTAGTGTAAAAACTACCAAGAGAACTCCTGCCTGGCACCTTCCCCGGTGGAGTTGTGCATGGGGTGTGTTTGGAACATTTTGTCACCGGCCGAGTCCAAAATTCAGCGGTTCCCCATCTCAGCCCAGAAAGCAGGAAGAACAACTTTTGTGGTGTCTTTCAGATGCCTACCGGAGCAATGTAAAAACTACCAGGAGAACTCCTGTCTGGCACCTTCCCCGGTGGAGTTGTGCATGGGGTGTGTTTGGAACATTTTGTCACCGGCCGAGTCCAAAATTCAGCGGTTCCCCATCTCAGCCCAGAAAGCAGGAAGAACAACTTTTGTGGTGTCTTTCAGATGCCTACCGGAGCAATGTAAAAACTACCAGGAGAACTCCTGTCTGGCACCTTCCCCGGTGGAGTTGTGCATGGGGTGTGTTTGGAACATTTTGTCACCGGCCGACTCCAAAATTCAGCGGTTCCCCATCTCAGCCCAGAAAGCAGGAAGAACAACTTTTGTGGTGCCTTTCAGCTGCCTACCAAGGTAGTGTAAAAACTACTAAGAGAACTCCTGTCTGGCACCTTCCCCGGTGGAATTGTGCATGGGGTGTGTTTGGAACATTTTGTCACCGGCCGACTCCAAAATTCAGCGGTTCCCCATCTCAGCCCAGAAAGCAGGTAGAACAACTTTTGTGGTGCCTTTCAGCTGCCTACCAAGGTAGTGTAAAAACTACCAAGAGAACTCCTGCCTGGCACCTTCCCCGGTGGAGTTGTGCATGGGGTGTGTTTGGAACATTTTGTCACCGGCCGAGTCCAAAATTCAGCGGTTCCCCATCTCAGCCCAGAAAGCAGGTAGAACAACTTTTGTGGTGCCTTTCAGCTGCCTACCAAGGTAGTGTAAAAACTATTAAGAGAACTCCTGCCTGGCACCTTCCCCGGTGGAGTTGTGCATGGGGTGTGTTTGGAACATTTTGTCACCGGCCGACTCCAAAATTCAGCGGTTCCCCATCTCAGCCCAGAAAGCAGGTAGAACAACTTTTGTGGTGTCTTTCACATGCCTACCGGAGCAATGTAAAAACTACCAGGAGAACTCCTGTCTGGCACCTTCCCCGGTGGAGTTGTGCATGGGGTGTGTTTGGAACATTTTGTCACCGGCCGACTCCAAAATTCAGCGGTTCCCCATCTCAGCCCAGAAAGCAGGAAGAACAACTTTTGTGGTGTCTTTCAGATGCCTACCGGAGCAATGTAAAAACTACCAGGAGAACTCCTGTCTGGCACCTTCCCCGGTGGAGTTGTGCATGGGGTGTGTTTGGAACATTTTGTCACCTGCCGACTCCAAAATTCAGCGGTTCCCCATCTCAGCCCAGAAAGCAGGAAGAACAACTTTTGTGGTGTCTTTCAGCTGCCTACCAAGGTAGTGTAAAAACTACTAAGAGAACTCCTGTCTGGCACCTTCCCCGGTGGAGTTGTGCATGGGGTGTGTTTGGAACATTTTGTCACCGGCCGAGTCCAAAATTCAGCGGTTCCCCATCTCAGCCCAGAAAGCAGGTAGAACAACTTTTGTGGTGTCCTTTTGATGCCTACCGGAGCAATGTAAAAACTACCAACAGAACTCGTCCCTGGCACCTTCGCTAGTGGAGTTGTGCATGGGGTGTATTTATTAAAATTTTGTCACCAGCCGAGTCCAAAATTCAGCTGTTCCCCATCTCAGCCCAGAAAGCAGGTAGAACAACTTTTGTGGTGCCTTTCAGCTGCCTACCAAGGTAGTGTAAAAACTATTAAGAGAACTCCTGTCTGGCACCTTCCCCGGTGGAGTTGTGCATGGGGTGTGTTTGGAACATTTCGTCACCAGCCGAGTCCAAAATTCAGCGGTTCCCCATCTCAGCCCAGAAAGCAGGTAGAACAACTTTTGTGGTGCCTTTCAGATGCCTACCAAGGTAGTGTAAAAACTACTAAGAGAACTCCTGCCTGGCACCTTCCCCGGTGGAGTTGTGCATGGGGTGTCTTTGGAACATTTTCTCACCGGCCGAGTCCAAAATTCAGCGATTCCCCATCTCAGCCCAGAAAGCAGGAAGAACAACTTTTGTGGTGTCCTTTTGATGCCTACAGGAGCAATGTAAAAACTACCAACAGAGCTCGTCCCTGGCACCTTCGCTAGTGGAGTTGTGCATGGGGTGTGTTTGGAACATTTTTTCACCGGCCGACTCCAAAATTCAGCGGTTCCCCATCTCAGCCCAGAAAGCAGGTAGAACAACTTTTGTGGTGTCTTTCAGATGCCTACCGGAGCAATGTAAAAACTACCAGGAGAACTCCTGTCTGGCACCTTCCCCGGTGGAGTTGTGCATGGCGTGTGTTTGGAACATTTTGTCACCGGCCGAGTCCAAAATTCAGCGGTTCCCCATCTCAGCCCAGAAAGCAGGTAGAACAACTTTTATGGTGTCTTTCAGATACCTACCAGAGCAATGTAAAAACTACCAGGAGAACTCCTGCCTGGCACCTTCCCCGGTGGAGTTGTGCATGGGGTGTGTTTGGAACATTTTGTCACCGGCCGAGTCCAAAATTCAGCGATTCCCCATCTCAGCCCAGAAAGCAGGTAGAACAACTTTTGTGGTGCCTTTCAGATGCCTACCAAGGTAGTGTAAAAACTACCAACTGAGCTCCTGCCTGGCACCCTCCCCGGTGGAGTTGTGCATGGGGTGTGTTTGGAACATTTTGTCACCGGCCGACTCCAAAATTCAGCGGTTCCCCATCTCAGCCCAGAAAGCAGGTAGAACAACTTTTGTGGTGTCTTTCAGATGCCTACCGGAGCAATGTAAAAACTACCAGGAGAACTCCTGTCTGGCACCTTCCCCGGTGGAGTTGTGCATGGGGTGTGTTTGGAACATTTTGTCACCGGCCGAGTCCAAAATTCAGCGGTTCCCCATCTCAGCCCAGAAAGCAGGAAGAACAACTTTTGTGGTGTCTTTCAGATGCCTACCGGAGCAATGTAAAAACTACCAGGAGAACTCCTGTCTGGCACCTTCCCCGGTGGAGTTGTGCATGGGGTGTGTTTGGAACATTTTTTCACCGGCCGACTCCAAAATTCAGCGGTTCCCCATCTCAGCCCAGAAAGCAGGTAGAACAACTTTTGTGGTGTCTTTCGGATGCCTACCGGAGCAATGTAAAAACTACCAGGAGAACTCCTGTCTGGCACCTTCCCCGGTGGAGTTGTGCATGGGGTGTGTTTGGAACATTTTGTCACCGGCCGACTCCAAAATTCAGCGGTTCCCCATCTCAGCCCAGAAAGCAGGAAGAACAACTTTTGTGGTGTCTTTCAGATGCCTACCGGAGCAATGTAAAAACTACCAACAGAACTCGTCCCTGGCACCTTCCCCGGTGGAGTTGTGCATGGGGTGTGTTTGGAACATTTTTTCACCGGCCGACTCCAAAATTCAGCGGTTCCCCATCTCAGCCCAGAAAGCAGGAAGAACAACTTTTGTGGTGTCTTTCAGCTGCCTACCAAGGTAGTGTAAAAACTACTAAGAGAACTCCTGTCTGGCACCTTCCCCGGTGGAGTTGTGCATGGGGTGTGTTTGGAACATTTTGTCACCGGCCGAGTCCAAAATTCAGCGGTTCCCCATCTCAGCCCAGAAAGCAGGTAGAACAACTTTTGTGGTGTCCTTTTGATGCCTACCGGAGCAATGTAAAAACTACCAACAGAACTCGTCCCTGGCACCTTCGCTAGTGGAGTTGTGCATGGGGTGTATTTATTAAAATTTTGTCACCAGCCGAGTCCAAAATTCAGCGATTCCCCATCTCAGCCCAGAAAGCAGGTAGAACAACTTTTGTGGTGTCTTTCAGATGCCTACCGGAGCAATGTAAAAACTACCAGAAGAACTCCTGTCTGGCACCTTCCCCGGTGGAGTTGTGCATGGCGTGTGTTTGGAACATTTTGTCACCGGCCGACTCCAAAATTCAGCGGTTCCCCATCTCAGCCCAGAAAGCAGGTAGAACAACTTTTGTGGTGTCTTTCAGATGCCTACCGGAGCAATGTAAAAACTACCAGGAGAACTCCTGTCTGGCACCTTCCCCGGTGGAGTTGTGCATGGGGTGTGTTTGGAACATTTTGTCACCGGCCGACTCCAAAATTCAGCGGTTCCCCATCTCAGCCCAGAAAGCAGGTAGAACAACTTTTGTGGTGTCTTTCAGATGCCTACCGGAGCAATGTAAAAACTACCAACAGAACTCCTGTCTGGCACCTTCCCCGGTGGAGTTGTGCATGGGGTGTGTTTGGAACATTTTGTCACCGGCCGAGTCCAAAATTCAGCGGTTCCCCATCTCAGCCCAGAAAGCAGGAAGAACAACTTTTGTGGTGTCTTTCAGATGCCTACCGGAGCAATGTAAAAACTACCAGGAGAACTCCTGTCTGGCACCTTCCCCAGTGGAGTTGTGCATGGGGTGTGTTTGGAACATTTTTTCACCGGCCGACTCCAAAATTCAGCGGTTCCCCATCTCAGCCCAGAAAGCAGGAAGAACAACTTTTGTGGTGTCTTTCAGCTGCCTACCAAGGTAGTGTAAAAACTACTAAGAGAACTCCTGTCTGGCACCTTCCCCGGTGGAGTTGTGCATGGGGTGTGTTTGGAACATTTTGTCACCGGCCGAGTCCAAAATTCAGCGGTTCCCCATCTCAGCCCAGAAAGCAGGTAGAACAACTTTTGTGGTGCCTTTCAGCTGCCTACCAAGGTAGAGTAAAAACTACCAAGAGAACTCCTGCCTGGCACCTTCCCCGGTGGAGTTGTGCATGGGGTGTGTTTGGAACATTTTGTCACCGGCCAAGTCCAAAATTCAGCGGTTCCCCATCTCAGCCCAGAAAGCAGGTAGAACAACTTTTGTGGTGCCTTTCAGCTGCCTACCAAGGTAGTGTAAAAACTATTAAGAGAACTCCTGTCTGGCACCTTCCCCGGTGGAGTTGTGCATGGGGTGTGTTTGGAACATTTTGTCACCGGCCGACTCCAAAATTCAGCGGTTCCCCATCTCAGCCCAGAAAGCAGGTAGAACAACTTTTGTGGTGTCTTTCAGATGCCTACCGGAGCAATGTAAAAACTACCAGGAGAACTCCTGTCTGGCACCTTCCCCGGTGGAGTTGTGCATGGGGTGTGTTTGGAACATTTTGTCACCGGCCGACTCCAAAATTCAGCGGTTCCCCATCTCAGCCCAGAAAGCAGGAAGAACAACTTTTGTGGTGTCTTTCAGATGCCTACCGGAGCAATGTAAAAACTACCAGGAGAACTCCTGTCTGGCACCTTCCCCGGTGGAGTTGTGCATGGGGTGTGTTTGGAACATTTTGTCACCAGCCGAGTCCAAAATTCAGCGGTTCCCCATCTCAGCCCAGAAAGCAGGTAGAACAACTTTTGTGGTGTCTTTCAGATGCCTACCAAGGTAGTGTAAAAACTACTAAGAGAACTCCTGTCTGGCACCTTCCCCGGTGGAGTTGTGCATGGGGTGTGTTTGGAACATTTTGTCACCGGCCGAGTCCAAAATTCAGCGGTTCCCCATCTCAGCCCAGAAAGCAGGTAGAACAACTTTTGTGGTGTCCTTTTGATGCCTACCGGAGCAATGTAAAAACTACCAACAGAACTCGTCCCTGGCACCTTCGCTAGTGGAGTTGTGCATGGGGTGTGTTTGGAACATTTTGTCACCGGCCGAGTCCAAAATTCAGCGATTCCCCATCTCAGCCCAGAAAGCAGGTAGAACAACTTTTGTGGTGCCTTTCAGCTGCCTACCAAGGTAGTGTAAAAACTACCAGGAGAACTCCTGTCTGGCACATTCCCCCGTGGAGTTGTGCATTGGGTGTGTTTGGAACATTTTGTCACCGGCCGACTCCAAAATTCAGCGGTTCCCCATCTCAGCCCAGAAAGCAGGTAAAACAACTTTTGTGGTGTCTTTCATATGCCTACCGGAGCAATGTAAAAACTACCAGGAGAACTCCTGTCTGGCACCTTCCCCGGTGGAGTTGTGCATGGGGTGTGTTTGGAACATTTTGTCACCGGCCGAGTCCAAAATTCAGCGATTCCCCATCTCAGCCCAGAAAGCAGGTAGAACAACTTTTGTGGTGCCTTTCAGCTGCCTACCAAGGTAGTGTAAAAACTATTAAGAGAACTCCTGTCTGGCACCTTCCCCGGTGGAGTTGTGCATGGGGTGTGTTCGGAACATTTTGTCACCAGCCGAGTCCAAAAATTCAGCGGTTCCCCATCTCAGCCCAGAAAGCAGGTAGAACAACTTTTGTGGTGCCTTTCAGCTGCCTACCAAGGTAGTGTAAAAACTACCAAGAGAACTCCTGCCTGGCACCTTCCCCGGTGGAGTTGTGCATGGGGTGTCTTTGGAATATTTTGTCACCTGCCGACTCCAAAATCCAGCGATTCCCCATCTCAGCCCAGAAAGCAGGAAGAACAACTTTTG
Organism: Falco biarmicus; assembly: GCF_023638135.1. Taxonomy (NCBI): domain Eukaryota; kingdom Metazoa; phylum Chordata; class Aves; order Falconiformes; family Falconidae; genus Falco; species Falco biarmicus. The sequence goes on from NW_026611706.1 coordinate 234,360, forward strand.
TGGTGTCCTTTTGATGCCTACAGGAGCAATGTAAAAACTACCAGGAGAACTCCTGTCTGGCACCTTCCCCGGTGGAGTTGTGCCGGGGGGTGTGTTTGGAACATTTTGTCACCGGCCGACTCCAAAATTCAGCGGTTCCCCATCTCAGCCCAGAAAGCAGGAAGAACAGCTTTTGTGGTGTCTTTCAGATGCCTACCGGAGCAATGTAAAAACTACCAGGAGAACTCCTGTCTGGCACCTTCCCCGGTGGAGTTGTGCATGGGGTGTGTTTGGAACATTTTGTCACCGGCCGAGTCCAAAATTCAGCGGTTCCCCATCTCAGCCCAGAAAGCAGGTAGAACAACTTTTGTGGTGCCTTTCAGCTGCCTACCAAGGTAGTGTAAAAACTACAAAGAGAACTCCTGCCTGGCACCTTCCCCGGTGGAGTTGTGCATGGGGTGTCTTTGGAACATTTTGTCACCGGCCGAGTCCAAAATTCAGCGATTCCCCATCTCAGCCCAGAAAGCAGGAAGAACAACTTTTGTGGTGTCCTTTTGATGCCTACCGGAGCAATGTAAAAACTACCAACAGAACTCGTCCCTGGCACCTTCGCTAGTGGAGTTGTGCATGGGGTGTGTTTGGAACATTTTGTCACCTGCCGAGTCCAAAATTCAGCGGTTCCCCATCTCAGCCCAGAAAGAAGGTAGAACAACTTCTGTGGTGTCTTTCAGATGCCTACCGGAGCAATGTAAAAACTACCAGGAGAACTCCTGTCTGGCACCTTCCCCGGTGGAGTTGTGCATGGGGTGTGTTTGGAACATTTTGTCACCGGCCGAGTCCAAAATTCAGCGGTTCCCCATCTCAGCCCAGAAAGCAGGAAGAACAACTTTTGTGGTGTCTTTCAGATGCCTACCGGAGCAATGTAAAAACTACCAGGAGAACTCCTGTCTGGCACCTTCCCCGGTGGAGTTGTGCATGGGGTGTGTTTGGAACATTTTTTCACCGGCCGACTCCAAAATTCAGCGGTTCCCCATCTCAGCCCAGAAAGCAGGTAGAACAACTTTTGTGGTGTCTTTCAGCTGCCTACCAAGGTAGTGTAAAAACTACTAAGAGAACTCCTGTCTGGCACCTTCCCCGGTGGAGTTGTGCATGGGGTGTGTTTGGAACATTTTGTCACCGGCCGAGTCCAAAATTCAGCGGTTCCCCATCTCAGCCCAGAAAGCAGGTAGAACAACTTTTGTGGTGTCCTTTTGATGCCTACCGGAGCAATGTAAAAACTACCAACAGAACTCGTCCCTGGCACATTCGCTAGTGGAGTTGTGCATGGGGTGTATTTATTAAAATTTTGTCACCAGCCGAGTCCAAAATTCAGCGATTCCCCATCTCAGCCCAGAAAGCAGGTAGAACAACTTTTGTGGTGCCTTTCAGGTGCCTACCAAGGTAGTGTAAAAACTACCAGGAGGACTCCTGTCTGGCACCTTCCCCGGTGGAGTTGTGCATGGGGTGTGTTTGGAACATTTCGTCACCAGCCGAGTCCAAAATTCAGCGGTTCCCCATCTCAGCCCAGAAAGCAGGTAGAACAACTTTTGTGGTGCCTTTCAGATGCCTACCAAGGTAGTGTAAAAACTACTAAGAGAACTCCTGCCTGGCACCTTCCCCGGTGGAGTTGTGCATGGGGTGTCTTTGGAACATTTTGTCACCGGCCGAGTCCAAAATTCAGCGATTCCCCATCTCAGCCCAGAAAGCAGGAAGAACAACTTTTGTGGTGTCCTTTTGATGCCTACAGGAGCAATGTAAAAACTACCAGAAGAACTCCTGTCTGGCACCTTCCCCGGTGGAGTTGTGCATGGCGTGTGTTTGGAACATTTTGTCACCGGCCGACTCCAAAATTCAGCGGTTCCCCATCTCAGCCCAGAAAGCAGGTAGAACAACTTTTGTGGTGTCTTTCAGATGCCTACCGGAGCAATGTAAAAACTACCAGGAGAACTCCTGTCTGGCACCTTCCCCGGTGGAGTTGTGCATGGCGTGTGTTTGGAACATTTTGTCACCGGCCGAGTCCAAAATTCAGCGGTTCCCCATCTCAGCCCAGAAAGCAGGTAGAACAACTTTTGTGGTGTCTTTCAGATGCCTACCGGAGCAATGTAAAAACTACCAGGAGAACTCCTGCCTGGCACCTTCCCCGGTGGAGTTGTGCATGGGGTGTGTTTGGAACATTTTGTCACCGGCCGACTCCAAAATTCAGCGATTCCCCATCTCAGCCCAGAAAGCAGGTAGAACAACTTTTGTGGTGCCTTTCAGGTGCCTACCAAGGTAGTGTAAAAACTACCAGGAGAACTCCTGTCTGGCACGTTCCCCCGTGGAGTTGTGCATTGGGTGTGTTTGGAACATTTCGTCACCAGCCGACTCCAAAATTCAGCGGTTCCCCATCTCAGCCCAGAAAGCAGGAAGAACAACTTTTGTGGTGTCTTTCATATGCCTACCGGAGCAATGTAAAAACTACCAGGAGAACTCCTGTCTGGCACCTTCCCCGGTGGAGTTGTGCATGGGGTGTGTTTGGAACATTTTGTCACCAGCCGACTCCAAAATTCAGCGGTTCCCCATCTCAGCCCAGAAAGCAGGTAGAACAACTTTTGTGGTGCCTTTCAGCTGCCTACTAAGGTAGTGTAAAAACTACCAGGAGAACTCCTGTCTGGCACCTTCCCCGGTGGAGTTGTGCATGGGGTGTGTTCGGAACATTTTGTCACCAGCCGAGTCCAAAAATTCAGCGGTTCCCCATCTCAGCCCAGAAAGCAGGTAGAACAACTTTTGTGGTGCCTTTCAGCTGCCTACCAAGGTAGTGTAAAAACTACCAAGAGAACTCCTGCCTGGCACCTTCCCCGGTGGAGTTGTGCATGGGGTGTCTTTGGAACATTTTGTCACCTGCCGACTCCAAAATCCAGCGATTCCCCATCTCAGCCCAGAAAGCAGGAAGAACAACTTTTGTGGTGTCCTTTTGATGCCTACAGGAGCAATGTAAAAACTACCAGGAGAACTCCTGTCTGGCACCTTCCCCGGTGGAGTTGTGCCGGGGGGTGTGTTTGGAACATTTTGTCACCGGCCGACTCCAAAATTCAGCGGTTCCCCATCTCAGCCCAGAAAGCAGGAAGAACAGCTTTTGTGGTGTCTTTCAGATGCCTACCGGAGCAATGTAAAAACTACCAGGAGAACTCCTGTCTGGCACCTTCCCCGGTGGAGTTGTGCATGGGGTGTGTTTGGAACATTTTGTCACCGGCCGAGTCCAAAATTCAGCGGTTCCCCATCTCAGCCCAGAAAGCAGGTAGAACAACTTTTGTGGTGCCTTTCAGCTGCCTACCAAGGTAGTGTAAAAACTACAAAGAGAACTCCTGCCTGGCACCTTCCCCGGTGGAGTTGTGCATGGGGTGTCTTTGGAACATTTTGTCACCGGCCGAGTCCAAAATTCAGCGATTCCCCATCTCAGCCCAGAAAGCAGGAAGAACAACTTTTGTGGTGTCCTTTTGATGCCTACCGGAGCAATGTAAAAACTACCAACAGAACTCGTCCCTGGCACCTTCGCTAGTGGAGTTGTGCATGGGGTGTGTTTGGAACATTTTGTCACCTGCCGAGTCCAAAATTCAGCGGTTCCCCATCTCAGCCCAGAAAGAAGGTAGAACAACTTCTGTGGTGTCTTTCAGATGCCTACCGGAGCAATGTAAAAACTACCAGGAGAACTCCTGTCTGGCACCTTCCCCGGTGGAGTTGTGCATGGGGTGTGTTTGGAACATTTTGTCACCGGCCGAGTCCAAAATTCAGCGGTTCCCCATCTCAGCCCAGAAAGCAGGAAGAACAACTTTTGTGGTGTCTTTCAGATGCCTACCGGAGCAATGTAAAAACTACCAGGAGAACTCCTGTCTGGCACCTTCCCCGGTGGAGTTGTGCATGGGGTGTGTTTGGAACATTTTTTCACCGGCCGACTCCAAAATTCAGCGGTTCCCCATCTCAGCCCAGAAAGCAGGTAGAACAACTTTTGTGGTGTCTTTCAGCTGCCTACCAAGGTAGTGTAAAAACTACTAAGAGAACTCCTGTCTGGCACCTTCCCCGGTGGAGTTGTGCATGGGGTGTGTTTGGAACATTTTGTCACCGGCCGAGTCCAAAATTCAGCGGTTCCCCATCTCAGCCCAGAAAGCAGGTAGAACAACTTTTGTGGTGTCCTTTTGATGCCTACCGGAGCAATGTAAAAACTACCAACAGAACTCGTCCCTGGCACATTCGCAAGTGGAGTTGTGCATGGGGTGTATTTATTAAAATTTTGTCACCAGCCGAGTCCAAAATTCAGCGATTCCCCATCTCAGCCCAGAAAGCAGGTAGAACAACTTTTGTGGTGCCTTTCAGGTGCCTACCAAGGTAGTGTAAAAACTACCAGGAGGACTCCTGTCTGGCACCTTCCCCGGTGGAGTTGTGCATGGGGTGTGTTTGGAACATTTCGTCACCAGCCGAGTCCAAAATTCAGCGGTTCCCCATCTCAGCCCAGAAAGCAGGTAGAACAACTTTTGTGGTGCCTTTCAGATGCCTACCAAGGTAGTGTAAAAACTACTAAGAGAACTCCTGCCTGGCACCTTCCCCGGTGGAGTTGTGCATGGGGTGTCTTTGGAACATTTTGTCACCGGCCGAGTCCAAAATTCAGCGATTCCCCATCTCAGCCCAGAAAGCAGGAAGAACAACTTTTGTGGTGTCCTTTTGATGCCTACAGGAGCAATGTAAAAACTACCAGAAGAACTCCTGTCTGGCACCTTCCCCGGTGGAGTTGTGCATGGCGTGTGTTTGGAACATTTTGTCACCGGCCGACTCCAAAATTCAGCGGTTCCCCATCTCAGCCCAGAAAGCAGGTAGAACAACTTTTGTGGTGCCTTTCAGGTGCCTACCAAAGTAGTGTAAAAACTACTAAGAGAACTCCTGTCTGGCACCTTCCCCGGTGGAGTTGTGCATGGGGTGTCTTTGGAACATTTTGTCACCGGCCGAGTCCAAAATTCAGCGATTCCCCATCTCAGCCCAGAAAGCAGGAAGAACAACTTTTGTGGTGTTCTTTTGATGCCTACCGGAGCAATGTAAAAACTACCAACAGAACTCGTCCCTGGCACCTTCCCCGGTGGAGTTGTGCATGGGGTGTGTTTGGAACATTTTGTCACCGGCCGACTCCAAAATTCAGCGGTTCCCCATCTCAGCCCAGAAAGCAGGTAGAACAACTTTTGTGGTGTCTTTCAGATGCCTACCGGAGCAATGTAAAAACTACCAGGAGAACTCCTGTCTGGCACCTTCCCCGGTGGAGTTGTGCATGGGGTGTGTTTGGAACATTTTGTCACCGGCCGACTCCAAAATTCAGCGGTTCCCCATCTCAGCCCAGAAAGCAGGAAGAACAACTTTTGTGGTGTCTTTCAGATGCCTACCGGAGCAATGTAAAAACTACCAGGAGAACTCCTGTCTGGCACCTTCCCCGGTGGAGTTGTGCATGGGGTGTGTTTGGAACATTTTGTCACCAGCCGACTCCAAAATTCAGCGGTTCCCCATCTCAGCCCAGAAAGCAGGTAGAACAACTTTTGTGGTGCCTTTCAGCTGCCTACCAAGGTAGTGTAAAAACTACTAAGAGAACTCCTGTCTGGCACCTTCCCCGGTGGAGTTGTGCATGGGGTGTGTTTGGAACGTTTTGTCACCGGCCGACTCCAAAATTCAGCGGTTCCCCATCTCAGCCCAGAAAGCAGGTAGAACAACTTTTGTGGTGTCATGTTGATGCCTACCGGAGCAATGTAAAAACTACCAGGAGAACTCCTGTCTGGCACCTTCGCTAGTGGAGTTGTGCATGGGGTGTATTTATTAAAATTTTGTCACCAGCCGAGTCCAAAATTCAGCTGTTCCCCATCTCAGCCCAGAAAGCAGGTAGAACAACTTTTGTGGTGCCTTTCAGCTGCCTACCAAGGTAGTGTAAAAACTATCAAGAGAACTCTTGTCTGGCACCTTCCCCGGTGGAGTTGTGCATGGGGTGTGTTTGGAACATTTTGTCACCAGCCGACTCCAAAATTCAGCGGTTCCCCATCTCAGCCCAGAAAGCAGGTAGAATAACTTTTGTGGTGCCTTTCAGCTGCCTACCAAGGTAGTGTAAAAACTACTAAGAGAACTCCTGTCTGGCACCTTCCCCGGTGGAGTTGTGCATGGGGTGTGTTTGGAACATTTTGTCACCGGCCAACTCCAAAATTCAGCGGTTCCCCATCTCAGCCCAGAAAGCAGGTAGAACAACTTTTGTGGTGTCCTTTTGATGCCTACCGGAGCAATGTAAAAACTACCAGGAGAACTCGTCCCTGGCACCTTCGCTAGTGGAGTTGTTCATGGGGTGTATTTATTAAAATTTTGTCACCAGCCGAGTCCAAAATTCAGCGGTTCCCCATCTCAGCCCAGAAAGCAGGTAGAACAACTTTTGTGGTGCCTTTCAGCTGCCTACCAAGGTAGTGTAAAAACTATTAAGAGAACTCCTGTCTGGCACCTTCCCCGGTGGAGTTGTGCATGGGGTGTGTTTGGAACATTTTGTCACCGGCCGACTCCAAAATTCAGCGGTTCCCCATCTCAGCCCAGAAAGCAGGTAGAACAACTTTTGTGGTGTCTTTCAGATGCCTACCGGAGCAATGTAAAAACTATTAAGAGAACTCTTGTCTGGCACCTTCCCCGGTGGAGTTGTGCATGGGGTGTGTTTGGAACATTTTGTCACCGGCCGACTCCAAAATTCAGCGGTTCCCCATCTCAGCCCAGAAAGCAGGTAGAACAACTTTTGTGGTGTCTTTCAGATGCCTACCGGAGCAATGTAAAAACTACCAGGAGAACTCCTGTCTTGCACCTTCCCCGGTGGAGTTGTGCATGGGGTGTGTTTGGAACATTTTGTCACCGGCCGAGTCCAAAATTCAGCGGTTCCCCATCTCAGCCCAGAAAGCAGGAAGAACAACTTTTGTGGTGTCTTTCAGATGCCTACCAGAGCAATGTAAAAACTACCAGGAGAACTCCTGTCTGGCACCTTCCCCGGTGGAGTTGTGCATGGGGTGTGTTTGGAACATTTTGTCACCGGCCGAGTCCAAAATTCAGCGGTTCCCCATCTCAGCCCAGAAAGCAGGTAGAACAACTTTTGTGGTGTCTTTCAGATGCCTACCGGAGCAATGTAAAAACTACCAGGAGAACTCCTGTCTGGCACCTTCCCCGGTGGAGTTGTGCATGGGGTGTGTTTGGAACATTTTGTCACCGGCCGACTCCAAAATTCAGCGGTTCCCCATCTCAGCCCAGAAAGCAGGTAGAACAACTTTTGTGGTGCCTTTCAGATGCCTACCAAGGTAGTGTAAAAACTATCAAGAGAACTCTTGTCTGGCACCTTCCCCGGTGGAGTTGTGCATGGGGTGTGTTTGGAACATTTTGTCACCGGCCGAGTCCAAAATTCAGCGGTTCCCCATCTCAGCCCAGAAAGCAGGTAGAACAACTTTTGTGGTGCCTTTCAGCTGCCTACCAAGGTAGTGTAAAAACTACCAGGAGAACTCCTGTCTGGCACCTTCCCCGGTGGAGTTGTGCATGGGGTGTGTTTGGAACATTTTGTCACCGGCCGACTCCAAAATTCAGCGATTCCCCATCTCAGCCCAGAAAGCAGGTAGAACAACTTTTGTGGTGTCTTTCAGATGCCTACCGGAGCAATGTAAAAACTACCAGGAGAACTCCTGTCTGGCACCTTCCCCGGTGGAGTTGTGCATGGCGTGTGTTTGGAACATTTTGTCACCGGCCGAGTCCAAAATTCAGCGGTTCCCCATCTCAGCCCAGAAAGCAGGTAGAACAACTTTTGTGGTGCCTTTCAGCTGCCTACCAAGGTAGTGTAAAAACTACTAAGAGAACTCCTGTCTGGCACCTTCCCCGGTGGAGTTGTGCATGGGGTGTGTTTGGAACATTTTGTCACCGGCCGACTCCAAAATTCAGCGGTTCCCCATCTCAGCCCAGAAAGCAGGTAGAACAACTTTTGTGGTGTCCTTTTGATGCCTACCGGAGCAATGTAAAAACTACCAACAGAACTCGTCCCTGGCACCTTCGCTAGTGGAGTTGTGCATGGGGTGTATTTATTAAAATTTTGTCACCAGCCGAGTCCAAAATTCAGCTGTTCCCCATCTCAGCCCAGAAAGCAGGTAGAACAACTTTTGTGGTGCCTTTCAGCTGCCTACCAAGGTAGTGTAAAAACTATCAAGAGAACTCTTGTCTGGCACCTTCCCCGGTGGAGTTGTGCATGGGGTGTGTTTGGAACATTTTGTCACCAGCCGAGTCCAAAATTCAGCGGTTCCCCATCTCAGCCCAGAAAGCAGGAAGAACAACTTTTGTGGTGTCTTTCAGATGCCTACCAAGGTAGTGTAAAAACTATTAAGAGAACTCCTGCCTGGCACCTTCCCCGGTGGAGTTGTGCATGGCGTGTGTTTGGAACATTTTGTCACCGGCCGACTCCAAAATTCAGCGGTTCCCCATCTCAGCCCAGAAAGCAGGTAGAACAACTTTTGTGGTGTCTTTCAGATGCCTACCGGAGCAATGTAAAAACTACCAGGAGAACTCCTGTCTGGCACCTTCCCCGGTGGAGTTGTGCATGGCGTGTGTTTGGAACATTTTGTCACCGGCCGACTCCAAAATTCAGCGGTTCCCCATCTCAGCCCAGAAAGCAGGAAGAACAACTTTTGTGGTGTCTTTCAGATGCCTACCGGAGCAATGTAAAAACTACCAGGAGAACTCCTGTCTGGCACCTTCCCCGGTGGAGTTGTGCATGGGGTGTGTTTGGAACATTTTGTCACCAGCCGAGTCCAAAATTCAGCGGTTCCCCATCTCAGCCCAGAAAGCAGGTAGAATAACTTTTGTGGTGCCTTTCAGCTGCCTACCAAGGTAGTGTAAAAACTACTAAGAGAACTCCTGTCTCGCACCTTCCCCGGTGGAGTTGTGCATGGGGTGTGTTTGGAACATTTTGTCACGGGCCGAGTCCAAAATTCAGCGGTTCCCCATCTCAGCCCAGAAAGCAGGTAGAACAACTTTTGTGGTGCCTTTCAGCTGCCTACCAAGGTAGTGTAAAAACTACCAAGAGAACTCCTGCCTGGCACCTTCCCCGGTGGAGTTGTGCATGGGGTGTGTTTGGAACATTTTGTCACCGGCCGAGTCCAAAATTCAGCGATTCCCCATCTCAGCCCAGAAAGCAGGTAGAACAACTTTTGTGGTGTCTTTCAGATGCCTACCGGAGCAATGTAAAAACTACCAGGAGAACTCCTGTCTGGCACCTTCCCCGGTGGAGTTGTGCATGGGGTGTGTTTGGAACATTTTTTCACCGGCCGACTCCAAAATTCAGCGGTTCCCCATCTCAGCCCAGAAAGCAGGTAGAACAACTTTTGTGGTGCCTTTCAGGTGCCTACCAAGGTAGTGTAAAAACTACTAAGAGAACTCCTGTCTGGCACCTTCCCCGGTGGAGTTGTGCATGGGGTGTCTTTGGAACATTTTGTCACCGGCCGAGTCCAAAATTCAGCGATTCCCCATCTCAGCCCAGAAAGCAGGAAGAACAACTTTTGTGGTGTTCTTTTGATGCCTACCGGAGCAATGTAAAAACTACCAACAGAACTCGTCCCTGGCACCTTGCCCGGTGGAGTTGTGCATGGGGTGTGTTTGGAACATTTTGTCACCGGCCGACTCCAAAATTCAGCGGTTCCCCATCTCAGCCCAGAAAGGAGGTAGAACAACTTTTGTGGTGTCTTTCAGATGCCTACCGGAGCAATGTAAAAACTACCAGGAGAACTCCTGTCTGGCACCTTCCCCGGTGGAGTTGTGCATGGGGTGTCTTTGGAACATTTTGTCACCGGCCGAGTCCAAAATTCAGCGGTTCCCCATCTCAGCCCAGAAAGCAGGAAGAACAACTTTTGTGGTGTCTTTCAGATGCCTACCGGAGCAATGTAAAAACTACCAGGAGAACTCCTGTCTGGCACCTTCCCCGGTGGAGTTGTGCATGGGGTGTGTTTGGAACATTTTGTCACCAGCCGACTCCAAAATTCAGCGGTTCCCCATCTCAGCCCAGAAAGCAGGTAGAAACACTTTTGTGGTGCCTTTCAGCTGCCTACCAAGGTAGTGTAAAAACTACCAGGAGAACTCCTGTCTGGCACCTTCCCCGGTGGAGTTGTGCATGGGGTGTGTTTGGAACGTTTTGTCACCGGCCGACTCCAAAATTCAGCGGTTCCCCATCTCAGCCCAGAAAGCAGGTAGAACAACTTTTGTGGTGTCCTTTTGATGCCTACCGGAGCAATGTAAAAACTACCAACAGAACTCGTCCCTGGCACCTTCGCTAGTGGAGTTGTGCATGGGGTGTATTTATTAAAATTTTGTCACCAGCCGAGTCCAAAATTCAGCTGTTCCCCATCTCAGCCCAGAAAGCAGGTAGAACAACTTTTGTGGTGCCTTTCAGCTGCCTACAAGGTAGTGTAAAAACTATTAAGAGAACTCCTGCCTGGCACCTTCCCCGGTGGAGTTGTGCATGGGGTGTGTTTGGAACATTTTGTCACCGGCCGACTCCAAAATTCAGCGGTTCCCCATCTCAGCCCAGAAAGCAGGTAGAACAACTTTTGTGGTGTCCTTTTGATGCCTACCGGAGCAATGTAAAAACTACCAACAGAACTCGTCCCTGGCACCTTCGCTAGTGGATTTGTGCATGGGGTGTATTTATTAAAATTTTGTCACCAGCCGAGTCCAAAATTCAGCTGTTCCCCATCTCAGCCCAGAAAGCAGGTAGAACAACTTTTGTGGTGCCTTTCAGCTGCCTACCAAGGTAGTGTAAAAACTATCAAGAGAACTCTTGTCTGGCACCTTCCCCGGTGGAGTTGTGCATGGGGTGTGTTTGGAACATTTTGTCACCAGCCGAGTCCAAAATTCAGCGGTTCCCCATCTCAGCCCAGAAAGCAGGAAGAACAACTTTTGTGGTGTCTTTCAGATGCCTACCAAGGTACTGTAAAAACTATTAAGAGAACTCCTGCCTGGCACCTTCCCCGGTGGAGTTGTGCATGGCGTGTGTTTGGAACATTTTGTCACCGGCCGACTCCAAAATTCAGCGGTTCCCCATCTCAGCCCAGAAAGCAGGTAGAACAACTTTTGTGGTGTCTTTCAGATGCCTACCGGAGCAATGTAAAAACTACCAGGAGAACTCCTGTCTGGCACCTTCCCCGGTGGAGTTGTGCATGGCGTGTGTTTGGAACATTTTGTCACCGGCCGACTCCAAAATTCAGCGGTTCCCCATCTCAGCCCAGAAAGCAGGAAGAACAACTTTTGTGGTGTCTTTCAGATGCCTACCGGAGCAATGTAAAAACTACCAGGAGAACTCCTGTCTGGCACCTTCCCCGGTGGAGTTGTGCATGGGGTGTGTTTGGAACATTTTGTCACCAGCCGAGTCCAAAATTCAGCGGTTCCCCATCTCAGCCCAGAAAGCAGGTAGAATAACTTTTGTGGTGCCTTTCAGCTGCCTACCAAGGTAGTGTAAAAACTACTAAGAGAACTCCTGTCTCGCACCTTCCCCGGTGGAGTTGTGCATGGGGTGTGTTTGGAACATTTTGTCACGGGCCGAGTCCAAAATTCAGCGGTTCCCCATCTCAGCCCAGAAAGCAGGTAGAACAACTTTTGTGGTGCCTTTCAGCTGCCTACCAAGGTAGTGTAAAAACTACCAAGAGAACTCCTGCCTGGCACCTTCCCCGGTGGAGTTGTGCATGGGGTGTGTTTGGAACATTTTGTCACCGGCCGAGTCCAAAATTCAGCGATTCCCCATCTCAGCCCAGAAAGCAGGTAGAACAACTTTTGTGGTGTCTTTCAGATGCCTACCGGAGCAATGTAAAAACTACCAGGAGAACTCCTGTCTGGCACCTTCCCCGGTGGAGTTGTGCATGGCGTGTGTTTGGAACATTTTGTCACCGGCCAACTCCAAAATTCAGCGGTTCCCCATCTCAGCCCAGAAAGCAGGTAGAACAACTTTTGTGGTGCCTTTCAGCTGCCTACCAAGGTAGTGTAAAAACTACTAAGAGAACTCCTGTCTGGCACCTTCCCCGGTGGAGTTGTGCATGGGGTGTGTTTGGAACATTTTGTCACCGGCCGAGTCCAAAATTCAGTGGTTCCCCATCTCAGCCCAGAAAGCAGGTAGAACAACTTTTGTGGTGTCCTTTTGATGCCTACCGGAGCAATGTAAAAACTACCAACAGAACTCGTCCCTGGCACCTTCGCTAGTGGAGTTGTGCATGGGGTGTATTTATTAAAATTTTGTCACCAGCCGAGTCCAAAATTCAGCTGTTCCCCATCTCAGCCCAGAAAGCAGGTAGAACAACTTTTGTGGTGCCTTTCAGCTGCCTACCAAGGTAGTGTAAAAACTATCAAGAGAACTCTTGTCTGGCACCTTCCCCGGTGGAGTTGTGCATGGGGTGTGTTTGGAACATTTTGTCACCGGCCGAGTCCAAAATTCAGCGGTTCCCCATCTCAGCCCAGAAAGCAGGAAGAACAACTTTTGTGGTGTCTTTCAGATGCCTACCAAGGTAGTGTAAAAACTATTAAGAGAACTCCTGCCTGGCACCTTCCCCGGTGGAGTTGTGCATGGCGTGTGTTTGGAACATTTTGTCACCGGCCGACTCCAAAATTCAGCGGTTCCCCATCTCAGCCCAGAAAGCAGGTAGAACAACTTTTGTGGTGTCTTTCAGATGCCTACCGGAGCAATGTAAAAACTACCAGGAGAACTCCTGTCTGGCACCTTCCCCGGTGGAGTTGTGCATGGGGTGTGTTTGGAACATTTTGTCACCGGCCGACTCCAAAATTCAGCGGTTCCCCATCTCAGCCCAGAAAGCAGGAAGAACAACTTTTGTGGTGTCTTTCAGATGCCTACCGGAGCAATGTAAAAACTACCAGGAGAACTCCTGTCTGGCACCTTCCCCGGTGGAGTTGTGCATGGGGTGTGTTTGGAACATTTTGTCACCGGCCGAGTCCAAAATTCAGCGGTTCCCCATCTCAGCCCAGAAAGCAGGTAGAACAACTTTTGTGGTGTCTTTCAGATGCCTACCGGAGCAATGTAAAAACTACCAGGAGAACTCCTGTCTGGCACCTTCCCCGGTGGAGTTGTGCATGGGGTGTGTTTGGAACATTTTGTCACCGGCCGACTCCAAAATTCAGCGGTTCCCCATCTCAGCCCAGAAAGCAGGTAGAACAACTTTTGTGGTGCCTTTCAGATGCCTACCAAGGTAGTGTAAAAACTATCAAGAGAACTCTTGTCTGGCACCTTCCCCGGTGGAGTTGTGCATGGGGTGTGTTTGGAACATTTTGTCACCGGCCGACTCCAAAATTCAGCGGTTCCCCATCTCAGCCCACAAAGTAGGTAGAACAACTTTTGTGGTGCCTTTCAGCTGCCTACCAAGGTAGTGTAAAAACTACCAGGAGAACTCGTCCCTGGCACCTTCCCCGGTGGAGTTGTGCATGGGGTGTGTTTGGAACATTTTGTCACCGGCCGACTCCAAAATTCAGCGGTTCCCCATCTCAGCCCAGAAAGCAGGTAGAACAACTTTTGTGGTGCCTTTCAGCTGCCTACCAAGGTAGTGTAAAAACTACCAAGAGAACTCCTGCCTGGCACCTTCCCCGGTGGAGTTGTGCATGGGGTGTGTTTGGAACATTTTGTCACCGGCCGACTCCAAAATTCAGCGGTTCCCCATCTCAGCCCAGAAAGCAGGTAGAACAACTTTTGTGGTGTCTTTCAGATGCCTACCGGAGCAATCTAAAAACTACCAGGAGAACTCCTGTCTGGCACCTTCCCCGGTGGAGTTGTGCATGGCGTGTGTTTGGAACATTTTGTCACCGGCCGACTCCAAAATTCAGCGGTTCCCCATCTCAGCCCAGAAAGCAGGTAGAACAACTTTTGTGGTGCCTTTCAGCTGCCTACCAAGGTAGTGTAAAAACTACTAAGAGAACTCCTGTCTGGCACCTTCCCCGGTGGAGTTGTGCATGGGGTGTGTTTGGAACATTTTGTCACCGGCCGAGTCCAAAATTCAGCGGTTCCCCATCTCAGCCCAGAAAGCAGGTAGAACAACTTTTGTGGTGTTCTTTTGATGCCTACCGGAGCAATGTAAAAACTACCAACAGAACTCGTCCCTGGCACCTTCGCTAGTGGAGTTGTGCATGGGGTGTATTTATTAAAATTTTGTCACCAGCCGAGTCCAAAATTCAGCTGTTCCCCATCTCAGCCCAGAAAGCAGGTAGAACAACTTTTGTGGTGCCTTTCAGCTGCCTACCAAGGTAGTGTAAAAACTATCAAGAGAACTCTTGTCTGGCACCTTCCCCGGTGGAGTTGTGCATGGGGTGTGTTTGGAACATTTTGTCACCGGCCGACTCCAAAATTCAGCGGTTCCCCATCTCAGCCCAGAAAGCAGGTAGAACAACTTTTGTGGTGTCTTTCAGATGCCTACCAAGGTAGTGTAAAAACTATTAAGAGAACTCCTGCCTGGCACCTTCCCCGGTGGAGTTGTGCATGGCGTGTGTTTGGAACATTTTGTCACCGGCCGACTCCAAAATTCAGCGGTTCCCCATCTCAGCCCAGAAAGCAGGTAGAACAACTTTTGTGGTGTCTTTCAGATGCCTACCGGAGCAATGTAAAAACTACCAGGAGAACTCCTGTCTGGCACCTTCCCCGGTGGAGTTGTGCATGGGGTGTGTTTGGAACATTTTGTCACCGGCCGACTCCAAAATTCAGCGGTTCCCCATCTCAGCCCAGAAAGCAGGAAGAACAACTTTTGTGGTGTCTTTCAGATGCCTACCGGAGCAATGTAAAAACTACCAGGAGAACTCCTGTCTGGCACCTTCCCCGGTGGAGTTGTGCATGGGGTGTGTTTGGAACATTTTGTCACCAGCCGAGTCCAAAATTCAGCGGTTCCCCATCTCAGCCCAGAAAGCAGGTAGAATAACTTTTGTGGTGCCTTTCAGCTGCCTACCAAGGTAGTGTAAAAACTACTAAGAGAACTCCTGTCTCGCACCTTCCCCGGTGGAGTTGTGCATGGGGTGTGTTTGGAACATTTTGTCACCGGCCGAGTCCAAAATTCAGCGGTTCCCCATCTCAGCCCAGAAAGCAGGTAGAACAACTTTTGTGGTGTCCTTTTGATGCCTACCGGAGCAATGTAAAAACTACCAACAGAACTCGTCCCTGGCACCTTCGCTAGTGGAGTTGTGCATGGGGTGTATTTATTAAAATTTTGTCACCGGCCGAGTCCAAAATTCAGCGGTTCCCCATCTCAGCCCAGAAAGCAGGTAGAACAACTTTTGTGGTGCCTTTCAGCTGCCTACCAAGGTAGTGTAAAAACTATTAAGAGAACTCCTGCCTGGCACCTTCCCCGGTGGAGTTGTGCATGGGGTGTGTTTGGAACATTTTGTCACCGGCCGAGTCCAAAATTCAGCGGTTCCCCATCTCAGCCCAGAAAGCAGGTAGAACAACTTTTGTGGTGTCTTTCAGATGCCTACCGGAGCAATGTAAAAACTATTAAGAGAACTCCTGCCTGGCACCTTCCCCGGTGGAGTTGTGCATGGGGTGTGTTTGGAACATTTTGTCACCGGCCGACTCCAAAATTCAGCGGTTCCCCATCTCAGCCCAGAAAGCAGGTAGAACAACTTTTGTGGTGTCTTTCAGATGCCTACCGGAGCAATGTAAAAACTACCAGGAGAACTCCTGTCTGGCACCTTCCCCGGTGGAGTTGTGCATGGGGTGTGTTTGGAACATTTTGTCACCGGCCGACTCCAAAATTCAGCGGTTCCCCATCTCAGCCCAGAAAGCAGGAAGAACAACTTTTGTGGTGCCTTTCAAATGCCTACCAAGGTAGTGTAAAAACTATTAAGAGAACTCCTGTCTGGCACCTTCCCCGGTGGAGTTGTGCATGGGGTGTGTTTGGAACATTTTGTCACCGGCCGAGTCCAAAATTCAGCGGTTCCCCATCTCAGCCCAGAAAGCAGGTAGAACAACTTTTGTGGTGTCTTTCAGATGCCTACCGGAGCAATGTAAAAACTACCAGGAGAACTCCTGTCTGGCACCTTCCCCGGTGGAGTTGTGCATGGGGTGTGTTTGGAACATTTTGTCACCGGCCGAGTCCAAAATTCAGCGGTTCCCCATCTCAGCCCAGAAAGCAGGTAGAACAACTTTTGTGGTGCCTTTCAGATGCCTACCAAGGTAGTGTAAAAACTATCAAGAGAACTCTTGTCTGGCACCTTCCCCGGTGGAGTTGTGCATGGGGTGTGTTTGGAACATTTTGTCACCAGCCGAGTCCAAAATTCAGCGGTTCCCCATCTCAGCCCAGAAAGCAGGTAGAACAACTTTTGTGGTGCCTTTCAGCTGCCTACCAAGGTAGTGTAAAAACTACCAAGAGAACTCGTCCCTGGCACCTTCCCCGGTGGAGTTGTGCATGGGGTGTGTTTGGAACATTTTGTCACCGGCCGAGTCCAAAATTCAGCGGTTCCCCATCTCAGCCCAGAAAGCAGGTAGAACAACTTTTGTGGTGCCTTTCAGCTGCCTACCAAGGTAGTGTAAAAACTATTAAGAGAACTCCTGTCTGGCACCTTCCCCGGTGGAGTTGTGCATGGGGTGTGTTTGGAACATTTTGTCACCGGCCGACTCCAAAATTCAGCGGTTCCCCATCTCAGCCCAGAAAGCAGGTAGAACAACTTTTGTGGTGTCTTTCACATGCCTACCGGAGCAATGTAAAAACTACCAGGAGAACTCCTGTCTGGCACCTTCCCCGGTGGAGTTGTGCATGGCGTGTGTTTGGAACATTTTGTCACCGGCCGACTCCAAAATTCAGCGGTTCCCCATCTCAGCCCAGAAAGCAGGTAGAACAACTTTTGTGGTGTCTTTCAGATGCCTACTGGAGCAATGTAAAAACTACCAGGAGAACTGTCTGGCACCTTCCCCGGTGGAGTTGTGCATGGGGTGTGTTTGGAACATTTTGTCACCGGCCGACTCCAAAATTCAGCGGTTCCCCACCTCAGCCCAGAAAGCAGGTAGAACAACTTTTGTGGTGTCTTTCAGATGCCTACCGGAGCAATGTAAAAACTACCAGGAGAACTCCTGTCTGGCACCTTCCCCGGTGGAGTTGTGCATGGGGTGTGTTTGGAACATTTTGTCACCAGCCGACTCCAAAATTCAGCGGTTCCCCATCTCAGCCCAGAAAGCAGGTAGAACAACTTTTGTGGTGCCTTTCAGCTGCCTACCAAGGTAGTGTAAAAACTACTAAGAGAACTCCTGTCTGGCACCTTCCCCGGTGGAGTTGTGCATGGGGTGTCTTTGGAACATTTTGTCACCGGCCGAGTCCAAAATTCAGCGATTCCCCATCTCAGCCCAGAAAGCAGGAAGAACAACTTTTGTGGTGTTCTTTTGATGCCTACAGGAGCAATGTAAAAAGTACCAACAGAACTCGTCCCTGGCACCTTCGCTAGTGGAGTTGTGCATGGGGTGTGTTTGGAACATTTTGTCACCAGCCGAGTCCAAAATTCAGCGGTTCCCCATCTCAGCCCAGAAAGCAGGTAGAACAACTTTTGTGGTGTCTTTCAGATGCCTACCGGAGCAATGTAAAAACTACCAGGAGAACTCCTGTCTGGCACCTTCCCCGGTGGAGTTGTGCATGGGGTGTGTTTGGAACATTTTGTCACCGGCCGACTCCAAAATTCAGCGGTTCCGAATCTCAGCCCAGAAAGCAGGAAGAACAACTTTTGTGGTGTCTTTCAGATGCCTACCGGAGCAATGTAAAAACTACCAGGAGAACTCCTGTCTGGCACCTTCCCCGGTGGAGTTGTGCATGGGGTGTGTTTGGAACATTTTGTCACCAGCCGAGTCCAAAATTCAGCGGTTCCCCATCTCAGCCCAGAAAGCAGGTAGAACAACTTTTGTGGTGCCTTTCAGCTGCCTACCAAGGTAGTGTAAAAACTATTAAGAGAACTCCTGTCTGGCACCTTCCCCGGTGGAGTTGTGCATGGGGTGTCTTTGGAACATTTTGTCACCGGCCGAGTCCAAAATTCAGCGGTTCCCCATCTCAGCCCAGAAAGCAGGTAGAACAACTTTTGTGGTGTCCTTTTGATGCCTACCGGAGCAATGTAAAAACTACCAACAGAACTCGTCCCTGGCACCTTCGCTAGTGGAGTTGTGCATGGGGTGTATTTATTAAAATTTTGTCACCGGCCGAGTCCAAAATTCAGCGGTTCCCCATCTCAGCCCAGAAAGCAGGTAGAACAACTTTTGTGGTGCCTTTCAGCTGCCTACCAAGGTAGTGTAAAAACTACCAAGAGAACTCCTGCCTGGCACCTTCCCCGGTGGAGTTGTGCATGGGGTGTGTTTGGAACATTTTGTCACCAGCCGAGTCCAAAATTCTGCCGTTCCCCATCTCAGCCCAGAAAGCAGGAAGAACAACTTTTGTGGTGTCTTTCAGATGCCTACCAAGGTAGTGTAAAAACTATTAAGAGAACTCCTGTCTGGCACCTTCCCCGGTGGAGTTGTGCATGGGGTGTGTTTGGAACATTTTGTCACCGGCTGACTCCAAAATTCAGCGGTTCCCCATCTCAGCCCAGAAAGCAGGTAGAACAACTTTTGTGGTGTCTTTCAGATGCCTACCGGAGCAATGTAAAAACTACCAGGAGAACTCCTGTCTGGCACCTTCCCCGGTGGAGTTGTGCATGGGGTGTGTTTGGAACATTTTGTCACCGGCCGACTCCAAAATTCAGCGGTTCCCCATCTCAGCCCAGAAAGCAGGAAGAACAACTTTTGTGGTGTCTTTCAGATGCCTACCGGAGCAATGTAAAAACTACCAGGAGAACTCCTGTCTGGCACCTTCCCCGGTGGAGTTGTGCATGGGGTGTGTTTGGAACATTTTGTCACCGGCCGAGTCCAAAATTCAGCGGTTCCCCATCTCAGCCCAGAAAGCAGGTAGAACAACTTTTGTGGTGTCCTTTTGATGCCTACCGGAGCAATGTAAAAACTACCAACAGAACTCGTCCCTGGCACCTTCGCTAGTGGAGTTGTGCATGGGGTGTATTTATTAAAATTTTGTCACCAGCCGAGTCCAAAATTCAGCGGTTCCCCATCTCAGCCCAGAAAGCAGGTAGAACAACTTTTGTGGTGTCTTTCAGATGCCTACCGGAGCAATGTAAAAACTACCAGGAGAACTCCTGTCTGGCACCTTCCCCGGTGGAGTTGTGCATGGCGTGTGTTTGGAACATTTTGTCACCGGCCGACTCCAAAATTCAGCGGTTCCCCATCTCAGCCCAGAAAGCAGGTAGAACAACTTTTGTGGTGTCTTTCAGATGCCTACCGGAGCAATGTAAAAACTACCAGGAGAACTCCTGTCTGGCACCTTCCCCGGTGGAGTTGTGCATGGGGTGTGTTTGGAACATTTTGTCACCGGCCGACTCCAAAATTCAGCGGTTCCCCATCTCAGCCCAGAAAGCAGGAAGAACAACTTTTGTGGTGTCTTTCAGATGCCTACCGGAGCAATGTAAAAACTACCAGGAGAACTCCTGTCTGGCACCTTCCCCGGTGGAGTTGTGCATGGGGTGTGTTTGGAACATTTTGTCACCAGCCAAGTCCAAAATTCAGCGGTTCCCCATCTCAGCCCAGAAAGCAGGTAGAACAACTTTTGTGGTGTCTTTCAAATGCCTACCAAGGTAGTGTAAAAACTACTAAGAGAACTCCTGTCTGGCACCTTCCCCGGTGGAGTTGTGCATGGGGTGTGTTTGGAACATTTTGTCACCGGCCGAGTCCAAAATTCAGCGGTTCCCCATCTCAGCCCAGAAAGCAGGTAGAACAACTTTTGTGGTGTCCTTTTGATGCCTACCGGAGCAATGTAAAAACTACCAACAGAACTCGTCCCTGGCACCTTCGCTAGTGGAGTTGTGCATGGGGTGTATTTATTAAAATTTTGTCACCAGCCGAGTCCAAAATTCAGCGGTTCCCCATCTCAGCCCAGAAAGCAGGTAGAACAACTTTTGTGGTGTCTTTCAGATGCCTACCAAGGTAGTGTAAAAACTACCAGGAGAACTCCTGTCTGGCACCTTCCCCGGTGGAGTTGTGCATGGCGTGTGTTTGGAACATTTTGTCACCGGCCGACTCCAAAATTCAGCGGTTCCCCATCTCAGCCCAGAAAGCAGGTAGAACAACTTTTGTGGTGTCTTTCAGATGCCTACCGGAGCAATGTAAAAACTACCAGGAGAACTCCTGTCTGGCACCTTCCCCGGTGGAGTTGTGCATGGGGTGTGTTTGGAACATTTTGTCACCGGCCAACTCCAAAATTCAGCGGTTCCCCATCTCAGCCCAGAAAGCAGGTAGAACAACTTTTGTGGTGCCTTTCAGATGCCTACCAAGGTAGTGTAAAAACTATCAAGAGAACTCTTGTCTGGCACCTTCCCCGGTGGAGTTGTGCATGGGGTGTGTTTGGAACATTTTGTCACCAGCCGAGTCCAAAATTCAGCGGTTCCCCATCTCAGCCCAGAAAGCAGGTAGAACAACTTTTGTGGTGCCTTTCAGCTGCCTACCAAGGTAGTGTAAAAACTACTAAGAGAACTCCTGTCTGGCACCTTCCCCGGTGGAGTTGTGCATGGGGTGTCTTTGGAACATTTTGTCACCGGCCGAGTCCAAAATTCAGCGATTCCCCATCTCAGCCCAGAAAGCAGGAAGAACAACTTTTGTGGTGTTCTTTTGATGCCTACCGGAGCAATGTAAAAAGTACCAACAGAACTCGTCCCTGGCACCTTCGCTAGTGGAGTTGTGCATGGGGTGTGTTTGGAACATTTTGTCACCGGCCGACTCCAAAATTCAGCGGTTCCCCATCTCAGCCCAGAAAGCAGGAAGAACAACTTTTGTGGTGTCTTTCAGATGCCTACCGGAGCAATGTAAAAACTACCAGGAGAACTCCTGTCTGGCACCTTCCCCGGTGGAGTTGTGCATGGGGTGTGTTTGGAACATTTTGTCACCGGCCGACTCCAAAATTCAGTGGTTCCCCATCTCAGCCCAGAAAGCAGGAAGAACAACTTTTGTGGTGTCTTTCAGATGCCTACCGGAGCAATGTAAAAACTACCAGGAGAACTCCTGTCTGGCACCTTCCCCGGTGGAGTTGTGCATGGGGTGTGTTTGGAACATTTTGTCACCAGCCGAGTCCAAAATTCAGCGGTTCCCCATCTCAGCCCAGAAAGCAGGTAGAACAACTTTTGTGGTGCCTTTCAGCTGCCTACCAAGGTAGTGTAAAAACTACTAAGAGAACTCCTGTCTGGCACCTTCCCCGGTGGAGTTGTGCATGGGGTGTCTTTGGAACATTTTGTCACCGGCCGAGTCCAAAATTCAGCGGTTCCCCATCTCAGCCCAGAAAGCAGGTAGAACAACTTTTGTGGTGTCCTTTTGATGCCTACCGGAGCAATGTAAAAACTACCAACAGAACTCGTCCCTGGCACCTTCGCTAGTGGAGTTGTGCATGGGGTGTATTTATTAAAATTTTGTCACCGGCCGAGTCCAAAATTCAGCTGTTCCCCATCTCAGCCCAGAAAGCAGGTAGAACAACTTTTGTGGTGCCTTTCAGCTGCCTACCAAGGTAGTGTAAAAACTACCAAGAGAACTCCTGCCTGGCACCTTCCCCGGTGGAGTTGTGCATGGGGTGTGTTTGGAACATTTTGTCACCAGCCGAGTCCAAAATTCTGCCGTTCCCCATCTCAGCCCAGAAAGCAGGAAGAACAACTTTTGTGGTGTCTTTCAGATGCCTACCAAGGTAGTGTAAAAACTATTAAGAGAACTCCTGTCTGGCACCTTCCCCGGTGGAGTTGTGCATGGGGTGTGTTTGGAACATTTTTTCACCGGCCGACTCCAAAATTCAGCGGTTCCCCATCTCAGCCCAGAAAGCAGGAAGAACAACTTTTGTGGTGTCTTTCAGATGCCTACCGGAGCAATGTAAAAACTACCAGGAGAACTCCTGTCTGGCACCTTCCCCGGTGGAGTTGTGCATGGGGTGTGTTTGGAACATTTTGTCACCGGCCGACTCCAAAATTCAGCGGTTCCCCATCTCAGCCCAGAAAGCAGGAAGAACAACTTTTGTGGTGTCTTTCAGATGCCTACCGGAGCAATGTAAAAACTACCAGGAGAACTCCTGTCTGGCACCTTCCCCGGTGGAGTTGTGCATGGGGTGTGTTTGGAACATTTTGTCACCAGCCAAGTCCAAAATTCAGCGGTTCCCCATCTCAGCCCAGAAAGCAGGTAGAATAACTTTTGTGGTGCCTTTCAGATGCCTACCGGAGCAATGTAAAAACTATTAAGAGAACTCCTGTCTGGCACCTTCCCCGGTGGAGTTGTGCATGGGGTGTGTTTGGAACATTTTGTCACCGGCCGAGTCCAAAATTCAGCGGTTCCCCATCTCAGCCCAGAAAGCAGGTAGAACAACTTTTGTGGTGCCTTTCAGCTGCCTACCAAGGGAGTGTAAAAACTACCAAGAGAACTCCTGCCTGGCACCTTCCCCGGTGGAGTTGTGCATGGGGTGTGTTTGGAACATTTTGTCACCGGCCGACTCCAAAATTCAGCGGTTCCCCATCTCAGCCCAGAAAGCAGGTAGAACAACTTTTGTGGTGCCTTTCAGCTGCCTACCAAGGTAGTGTAAAAACTATTAATAGAACTCCTGTCTGGCACCTTCCCCGGTGGAGTTGTGCATGGGGTGTGTTTGGAACATTTTGTCACCGGCCGACTCCAAAAGTCTGCGGTTCCCCATCTCAGCCCAGAAAGCAGGTAGAACAACTTTTGTGGTGTCTTTCAGATGCCTACCGGAGCAATGTAAAAACTACCAGGAGAACTCCTGTCTGGCACCTTCCCCGGTGGAGTTGTGCATGGGGTGTGTTTGGAACATTTTGTCACCGGCCGAGTCCAAAATTCAGCGGTTCCCCATCTCAGCCCAGAAAGCAGGAAGAACAACTTTTGTGGTGTCTTTCAGATGCCTACCGGAGCAATGTAAAAACTACCAGGAGAACTCCTGTCTGGCACCTTCCCCGGTGGAGTTGTGCATGGGGTGTGTTTGGAACATTTTGTCACCGGCCGACTCCAAAATTCAGCGGTTCCCCATCTCAGCCCAGAAAGCAGGTAGAACAACTTTTGTGGTGTCTTTCAGATGCCTACCGGAGCAATGTAAAAACTACCAGGAGAACTCCTGTCTGGCACCTTCCCCGGTGGAGTTGTGCATGGGGTGTGTTTGGAACATTTTGTCTCCGGCCGACTCCAAAATTCAGTGGTTCCCCATCTCAGCCCAGAAAGCAGGAAGAACAACTTTTGTGGTGTCTTTCAGATGCCTACCGGAGCAATGTAAAAACTACCAGGAGAACTCCTGTCTGGCACCTTCCCTGGTGGAGTTGTGCATGGGGTGTCTTTGGAACATTTTGTCACCAGCCGAGTCCAAAATTCAGCGGTTCCCCATCTCAGCCCAGAAAGCAGGTAGAACAACTTTTGTGGTGTCTTTCAGATGCCTACCGGAGCAATGTAAAAACTACCAGGAGAACTCCTGTCTGGCACCTTCCCCGGTGGAGTTGTGCATGGGGTGTGTTTGGAACATTTTGTCACCGGCCGAGTCCAAAATTCAGCGGTTCCCCATCTCAGCCCAGAAAGCAGGTAGAACAACTTTTGTGGTGCCTTTCAGATGCCTACCAAGGTAGTGTAAAAACTATCAAGAGAACTCTTGTCTGGCACCTTCCCCGGTGGAGTTGTGCATGGGGTGTGTTTGGAACATTTTGTCACCGGCCGAGTCCAAAATTCAGCGGTTCCCCATCTCAGCCCAGAAAGCAGGTAGAACAACTTCTGTGGTGTCTTTCAGATGCCTACTGGAGCAATGTAAAAACTACCAGGAGAACTCCTGTCTGGCACCTTCCCCGGTGGAGTTGTGCATGGGGTGTGTTTGGAACATTTTGTCACCGGCCGACTCCAAAATTCAGCGGTTCCCCATCTCAGCCCAGAAAGCAGGTAGAACAACTTTTGTGGTGCCTTTCAGCTGCCTACCAAGGTAGTGTAAAAACTACCAAGAGAACTCCTGCCTGGCACCTTCCCCGGTGGAGTTGTGCATGGGGTGTGTTTGGAACATTTTGTCACCGGCCGACTCCAAAAGTCTGCGGTTCCCCATCTCAGCCCAGAAAGCAGGTAGAACAACTTTTGTGGTGTCCTTTTGATGCCTACCGGAGCAATGTAAAAACTACCAACAGAACTCGTCCCTGGCACCTTCGCTAGTGGAGTTGTGCATGGGGTGTATTTATTAAAATTTTGTCACCAGCCGAGTCCAAAATTCAGCTGTTCCCCATCTCAGCCCAGAAAGCAGGTAGAACAACTTTTGTGGTGCCTTTCAGCTGCCTACCAAGGTAGTGTAAAAACTACCAACTGAACTCCTGCCTGGCACCTTCCCCGGTGGAGTTGTGCATGGGGTGTGTTTGGAACATTTTGTCACCGGCCGAGTCCAAAATTCAGCGGTTCCCCATCTCAGCCCAGAAAGCAGGAAGAACAACTTTTGTGGTGTCTTTCAGATGCCTACCGGAGCAATGTAAAAACTACCAGGAGAACTCCTGTCTGGCACCTTCCCCGGTGGAGTTGTGCATGGGGTGTGTTTGGAACATTTTGTCACCGGCCGACTCCAAAATTCAGCGGTTCCCCATCTCAGCCCAGAAAGCAGGTAGAACAACTTTTGTGGTGCCTTTCAGCTGCCTACCAAGGTAGTGTAAAAACTACCAAGAGAACTCGTCCCTGGCACCTTCCCCGGTGGAGTTGTGCATGGGGTGTGTTTGGAACATTTTGTCACCAGCCGAGTCCAAAATTCAGCGGTTCCCCATCTCAGCCCAGAAAGCAGGTAGAACAACTTTTCTGGTGCCTTTCAGCTGCCTACCAAGGTAGTGTAAAAACTATTAAGAGAACTCCTGTCTGGCACCTTCCCCGGTGGAGTTGTGCATGGCGTGTGTTTGGAACATTTTGTCACCGGCCGAGTCCAAAATTCAGCGGTTCCCCATCTCAGCCCAGAAAGCAGGTAGAACAACTTTTGTGGTGTCTTTCAGATGCCTACCGGAGCAGTGTAAAAACTACCAGGAGAACTCCTGTCTGGCACCTTCCCCGGTGGAGTTGTGCATGGGGTGTGTTTGGAACATTTTGTCACCGGCCGACTCCAAAATTCAGCGGTTCCCCATCTCAGCCCAGAAAGCAGGTAGAACAGCTTTTGTGGTGTCTTTCAGATGCCTACTGGAGCAATGTAAAAACTACCAGGAGAACTGTCTGGCACCTTCCCCGGTGGAGTTGTGCATGGCGTGTGTTTGGAACATTTTGTCACCGGCCGAGTCCAAAATTCAGCGGTTCCCCATCTCAGCCCAGAAAGCAGGTAGAACAACTTTTGTGGTGTCTTTCAGATGCCTACCGGAGCAATGTAAAAACTACCAGGAGAACTCCTGTCTGGCACCTTCCCCGGTGGAGTTGTGCATGGGGTGTGTTTGGAACATTTTGTCACCAGCCGAGTCCAAAATTCAGCGGTTCCCCATCTCAGCCCAGAAAGCAGGTAGAACAACTTTTGTGGTGCCTTTCAGATGCCTACCAAGGTAGTGTAAAAACTACCAGGAGAACTCCTGTCTGGCACCTTCCCCGGTGGAGTTGTGCATGGGGTGTGTTTGGAACATTTTGTCACCGGCCGACTCCAAAATTCAGCGGTTCCCCATCTCAGCCCAGAAAGCAGGAAGAACAACTTTTGTGGTGTCTTTCAGCTGCCTACCAAGGTAGTGTAAAAACTACCAAGAGAACTCCTGCCTGGCACCTTCCCCGGTGGAGTTGTGCATGGGGTGTGTTTGGAACATTTTTTCACCGGCCGAGTCCAAAATTCAGCGCTTCCCCATCTCAGCCCAGAAAGCAGGTAGAACAACTTTTGTGGTGTCTTTCAGATGCCTACCGGAGCAATGTAAAAACTACCAGGAGAACTCCTGTCTGGCACCTTCCCCGGTGGAGTTGTGCATGGGGTGTGTTTGGAACATTTTGTCACCGGCCGACTCCAAAATTCAGCGGTTCCCCATCTCAGCCCAGAAAGCAGGAAGAACAACTTTTGTGGTGTCTTTCAGATGCCTACCGGAGCAATGTAAAAACTACCAGGAGAACTCCTGTCTGGCACCTTCCCCGGTGGAGTTGTGCATGGGGTGTGTTTGGAACATTTTGTCACCAGCCGAGTCCAAAATTCAGCTGTTCCCCATCTCAGCCCAGAAAGCAGGTAGAACAACTTTTGTGGTGCCTTTCAGCTGCCTACCAAGGTAGTGTAAAAACTACTAAGAGAACTCCTGTCTGGCACCTTCCCCGGTGGAGTTGCGCATGGGGTGTGTTTGGAACATTTTGTCACCGGCCGACTCCAAAATTCAGCGGTTCCCCATCTCAGCCCAGAAAGCAGGTAGAACAACTTTTGTGGTGTCCTTTTGATGCCTACCGGAGCAATGTAAAAACTACCAACAGAACTCGTCCCTGGCACCTTCCCCGGTGGAGTTGTGCATGGGGTGTATTTATTAAAATTTTGTCACCAGCCGAGTCCAAAATTCAGCGGTTCCCCATCTCAGCCCAGAAAGCAGGTAGAACAACTTTTGTGGTGCCTTTCAGCTGCCTACCAAGGTAGTGTAAAAACTACCAGGAGAACTCCTGTCTGGCACCTTCCCCGGTGGAGTTGTGCATGGGGTGTGTTTGGAACATTTTGTCACCAGCCGAGTCCAAAATTCTGCCGTTCGCCATCTCAGCCCAGAAAGCAGGAAGAACAACTTTTGTGGTGTCTTTCAGATGCCTACCAAGGTAGTGTAAAAACTATTAAGAGAACTCCTGTCTGGCACCTTCCCCGGTGGAGTTGTGCATGGGGTGTGTTTGGAACATTTTGTCACCGGCCGAGTCCAAAATTCAGCGGTTCCCCATCTCAGCCCAGAAAGCAGGAAGAACAACTTTTGTGGTGTCCTTTTGATGCCTACCGGAGCAATGTAAAAACTACCAGGAGAACTCCTGTCTGGCACCTTCCCCGGTGGAGTTGTGCATGGGGTGTATTTATTAAAATTTTGTCACCAGCCGAGTCCAAAATTCAGCGGTTCCCCATCTCAGCCCAGAAAGCAGGTAGAACAACTTTTGTGGTGTCTTTCAGATGCCTACCGGAGCAATGTAAAAACTACCAGGAGAACTCCTGTCTGGCACCTTCCCCGGTGGAGTTGTGCATGGCGTGTGTTTGGAACATTTTGTCACCGGCCGACTCCAAAATTCAGCGGTTCCCCATCTCAGCCCAGAAAGCAGGTAGAACAACTTTTGTGGTGCCTTTCAGCTGCCTACCAAGGTAGTGTAAAAACTATTAAGAGAACTCCTGTCTGGCACCTTCCCCGGTGGAGTTGTGCATGGGGTGTGTTTGGAACATTTTGTCACCGGCCGACTCCAAAATTCAGCGGTTCCCCATCTCAGCCCAGAAAGCAGGTAGAACAACTTTTGTGGTGTCTTTCAGATGCCTACCGGAGCAATGTAAAAACTACCAGGAGAACTCCTGTCTGGCACCTTCCCCGGTGGAGTTGTGCATGGGGTGTGTTTGGAACATTTTGTCACCGGCCGAGTCCAAAATTCAGCGGTTCCCCATCTCAGCCCAGAAAGCAGGAAGAACAACTTTTGTGGTGTCTTTCAGATGCCTACCGGAGCAATGTAAAAACTACCAGGAGAACTCCTGCCTGGCACCTTCCCCGGTGGAGTTGTGCATGGGGTGTGTTTGGAACATTTTGTCACCGGCCGACTCCAAAATTCAGCGGTTCCCCATCTCAGCCCAGAAAGCAGGTAGAACAACTTTTGTGGTGCCTTTCAGCTGCCTACCAAGGTAGTGTAAAAACTACTAAGAGAACTCCTGTCTGGCACCTTCCCCGGTGGAGTTGTGCATGGGGTGTGTTTGGAACATTTTGTCACCGGCCGACTCCAAAATTCAGCGGTTCCCCATCTCAGCCCAGAAAGCAGGTAGAACAACTTTTGTGGTGTCCTTTTGATGCCTACTGGAGCAATGTAAAAACTACCAACAGAACTCGTCCCTGGCACCTTCGCTAGTGGAGTTGTGATTGGGGTGTATTTATTAAAGTTTTGTCACCAGCCGAGTCCAAAATTCAGCTGTTCCCCATCTCAGCCCAGAAAGCAGGTAGAACAACTTTTGTGGTGCCTTTCAGCTGCCTACCAAGGTAGTGTAAAAACTACCAAGAGAACTCCTGCCTGGCACCTTCCCCGGTGGAGTTGTGCATGGGGTGTGTTTGGAACATTTTGTCACCGGCCGACTCCAAAATTCAGCGGTTCCCCATCTCAGCCCAGAAAGCAGGAAGAACAACTTTTGTGGTGTCTTTCAGATGCCTACCGGAGCAATGTAAAAACTACCAGGAGAACTCCTGTCTGGCACCTTCCCTGGTGGAGTTGTGCATGGGGTGTCTTTGGAACATTTTGTCACCAGCCGAGTCCAAAATGCAGCGGTTCCCCATCTCAGCCCAGAAAGCAGGTAGAACAACTTTTGTGGTGCCTTTCAGATGCCTACCAAGGTAGTGTAAAAACTACCAAGAGAACTCCTGCCTGGCACCTTCCCCGGTGGAGTTGTGCATGGGGTGTCTTTGGAACATTTTGTCACCGGCCGAGTCCAAAATTCAGCGGTTCCCCATCTCAGCCCAGAAAGCAGGTAGAACAACTTTTGTGGTGTCCTTTTGATGCCTACCGGAGCAATGTAAAAACTACCAACAGAACTCGTCCCTGGCGCCTTCGCTAGTGGAGTTGTGCATGGGGTGTATTTATTAAAATTTTGTCACCAGCCGAGTCCAAAATTCAGCTGTTCCCCATCTCAGCCCAGAAAGCAGGTAGAACAACTTTTGTGGTGCCTTTCAGGTGCCTACCAAGGTAGTGTAAAAACTACCAGGAGAACTCCTGTCTGGCACCTTCCCCGGTGGAGTTGTGCATGGGGTGTGTTTGGAACATTTTGTCACCAGCCGAGTCCAAAATTCTGCCGTTCCCCATCTCAGCCCAGAAAGCAGGAAGAACAAGTTTTGTGGTGTCTTTCAGATGCCTACCAAGGTAGTGTAAAAACTATTAAGAGAACTCCTGTCTGGCACCTTCCCCGGTGGAGTTGTGCATGGCGTGTGTTTGGAACATTTTGTCACCGGCCGACTCCAAAATTCAGCGGTTCCCCATCTCAGCCCAGAAAGCAGGTAGAACAACTTTTGTGGTGTCTTTCAGATGCCTACCGGAGCAATGTAAAAACTACCAGGAGAACTCCTGTCTGGCACCTTCCCCGGTGGAGTTGTGCATGGGGTGTGTTTGGAACATTTTGTCACCGGCCGACTCCAAAATTCAGCGGTTCCCCATCTCAGCCCAGAAAGCAGGAAGAACAACTTTTGTGGTGTCTTTCAGATGCCTACCGGAGCAATGTAAAAACTACCAGGAGAACTCCTGTCTGGCACCTTCCCCGGTGGAGTTGTGCATGGGGTGTGTTTGGAACATTTTGTCACCGGCCGAGTCCAAAATTCA
Source organism: Falco biarmicus (assembly GCF_023638135.1). Taxonomy (NCBI): domain Eukaryota; kingdom Metazoa; phylum Chordata; class Aves; order Falconiformes; family Falconidae; genus Falco; species Falco biarmicus. The sequence continues at coordinate 263,911 of NW_026611706.1, forward strand.
GCGGTTCCCCATCTCAGCCCAGAAAGCAGGTAGAATAACTTTTGTGGTGCCTTTCAGCTGCCTACCAAGGTAGTGTAAAAACTACCAGGAGAACTCGTCCCTGGCACCTTCGCTAGTGGAGTTGTGCATGGGGTGTATTTATTAAAATTTTGTCACCAGCCGAGTCCAAAATTCAGCGGTTCCCCATCTCAGCCCAGAAAGCAGGTAGAACAACTTTTGTGGTGCCTTTCAGATGCCTACCAAGGTAGTGTAAAAACTATCAAGAGAACTCCTGCCTGGCACCTTCCCCGGTGGAGTTGTGCATGGGGTGTGTTTGGAACATTTTGTCACCGGCCGAGTCCAAAATTCAGCGGTTCCCCATCTCAGCCCAGAAAGCAGGTAGAACAACTTTTGTGGTGCCTTTCAGCTGCCTACCAAGGTAGTGTAAAAACTATTAAGAGAACTCCTGTCTGGCACCTTCCCCGGTGGAGTTGTGCATGGGGTGTGTTTGGAACATTTTGTCACCGGCCGACTCCAAAATTCAGCGGTTCCCCATCTCAGCCCAGAAAGCAGGTAGAACAACTTTTGTGGTGTCTTTCACATGCCTACCGGAGCAATGTAAAAACTACCAAGAGAACTCCTGTCTGGCACCTTCCCCGGTGGAGTTGTGCATGGGGTGTGTTTGGAACATTTTGTCACCGGCCGAGTCCAAAATTCAGCGGTTCCCCATCTCAGCCCAGAAAGCAGGTAGAACAACTTTTGTGGTGCCTTTCAGCTGCCTACCAAGGTAGTGTAAAAACTACCAAGAGAACTCCTGTCTGGCACCTTCCCCGGTGGAGTTGTGCATGGGGTGTGTTTGGAACATTTTGTCACCGGCCGAGTCCAAAATTCAGCGGTTCCCCATCTCAGCCCAGAAAGCAGGAAGAACAACTTTTGTGGTGTCTTTCAGATGCCTACCGGAGCAATGTAAAAACTACCAGGAGAACTCCTGTCTGGCACCTTCCCCGGTGGAGTTGTGCATGGGGTGTGTTTGGAACATTTTGTCACCGGCCGACTCCAAAATTCAGCGGTTCCCCATCTCAGCCCAGAAAGCAGGTAGAACAACTTTTGTGGTGTCTTTCAGATGCCTACCGGAGCAATGTAAAAACTACCAGGAGAACTCCTGTCTGGCACCTTCCCCGGTGGAGTTGTGCATGGGGTGTGTTTGGAACATTTTGTCACCGGCCGACTCCAAAATTCAGCGGTTCCCCATCTCAGCCCAGAAAGCAGGAAGAACAACTTTTGTGGTGTCTTTCAGATGCCTACCGGAGCAATGTAAAAACTACCAGGAGAACTCCTGTCTGGCACCTTCCCCGGTGGAGTTGTGCATGGGGTGTGTTTGGAACATTTTGTCACCAGCCGAGTCCAAAATTCAGCGGTTCCCCATCTCAGCCCAGAAAGCATGTAGAATAACTTTTGTGGTGCCTTTCAGCTGCCTACCAAGGTAGTGTAAAACTACCAGGAGAACTCCTGTCTGGCACCTTCCCCGGTGGAGTTGTGCATGGGGTGTGTTTGGAACATTTTGTCACCGGCCGAGTCCAAAATTCAGCGGTTCCCCATCTCAGCCCAGAAAGCAGGTAGAACAACTTTTGTGGTGTCCTTTTGATGCCTACCGGAGCAATGTAAAAACTACCAACAGAACTCGTCCCTGGCACCTTCGCTAGTGGAGTTGTGCATGGGGTGTATTTATTAAAATTTTGTCACCAGCCGAGTCCAAAATTCAGCTGTTCCCCATCTCAGCCCAGAAAGCAGGAAGAACAACTTTTGTGGTGCCTTTCAGCTGCCTACCAAGGTAGTGTAAAAACTATTAAGAGAACTCCTGTCTGGCACCTTCCCCGGTGGAGTTGTGCATGGGGTGTGTTTGGAACATTTTGTCACCGGCCGAGTCCAAAATTCAGCGGTTCCCCATCTCAGCCCAGAAAGCAGGTAGAACAACTTTTGTGGTGTCTTTCAGATGCCTACCGGAGCAATGTAAAAACTACCAGGAGAACTCCTGTCTGGCACCTTCCCCGGTGGAGTTGTGCATGGGGTGTGTTTGGAACATTTTGTCACCGGCCGACTCCAAAATTCAGCGGTTCCCCATCTCAGCCCAGAAAGCAGGTAGAACAACTTTTGTGGTGTCTTTCAGATGCCTACCGGAGCAATGTAAAAACTACCAGGAGAACTCCTGTCTGGCACCTTCCCCGGTGGAGTTGTGCATGGGGTGTGTTTGGAACATTTTGTCACCGGCCGAGTCCAAAATTCAGCGGTTCCCCATCTCAGCCCAGAAAGCAGGTAGAACAACTTTTGTGGTGCCTTTCAGCTGCCTACCAAGGTAGTGTAAAAACTATTAAGAGAACTCCTGTCTGGCACCTTCCCCGGTGGAGTTGTGCATGGCGTGTGTTTGGAACATTTTGTCACCGGCCGACTCCAAAATTCAGCGGTTCCCCATCTCAGCCCAGAAAGCAGGTAGAACAACTTTTGTGGTGTCTTTCAGATGCCTACCGGAGCAGTGTAAAAACTACCAGGAGAACTCCTGTCTGGCACCTTCCCCGGTGGAGTTGTGCATGGGGTGTGTTTGGAACATTTTGTCACCGGCCGACTCCAAAATTCAGCGGTTCCCCATCTCAGCCCAGAAAGCAGGAAGAACAACTTTTGTGGTGTCTTTCAGATGCCTACCGGAGCAATGTAAAAACTACCAGGAGAACTCCTGTCTGGCACCTTCCCCGGTGGAGTTGTGCATGGGGTGTGTTTGGAACATTTTGTCACCGGCCGAGTCCAAAATTCAGCGGTTCCCCATCTCAGCCCAGAAAGCAGGTAGAACAACTTTTGTGGTGCCTTTCAGCTGCCTACCAAGGTAGTGTAAAAACTACTAAGAGAACTCCTGTCTGGCACGTTCCCCGGTGGAGTTGTGCATGGGGTGTGTTTGGAACATTTTGTCACCGGCCGAGTCCAAAATTCAGCGGTTCCCCATCTCAGCCCAGAAAGCAGGTAGAACAACTTTTGTGGTGTCCTTTTGATGCCTACCGGAGCAATGTAAAAACTACCAACAGAACTCCTGCCTGGCACCTTCGCTAGTGGAGTTGTGCATGGGGTGTATTTATTAAAATTTTGTCACCAGCCGAGTCCAAAATTCAGCTGTTCCCCATCTCAGCCCAGAAAGCAGGTAGAACAACTTTTGTGGTGCCTTTCAGCTGCCTACCAAGGTAGTGTAAAAACTACCAAGAGAACTCCTGCCTGGCACCTTCCCCGGTGGAGTTGTGCATGGGGTGTGTTTGGAACATTTTGTCACCAGCCGAGTCCAAAATTCTGCCGTTCGCCATCTCAGCCCAGAAAGCAGGAAGAACAACTTTTGTGGTGTCTTTCAGATGCCTACCAAGGTAGTGTAAAAACTATTAAGAGAACTCCTGTCTGGCACCTTCCCCGGTGGAGTTGTGCATGGGGTGTGTTTGGAACATTTTGTCACCGGCCGAGTCCAAAATTCAGCGGTTCCCCATCTCAGCCCAGAAAGCAGGTAGAACAACTTTTGTGGTGTCTTTCAGATGCCTACCGGAGCAATGTAAAAACTACCAGGAGAACTCCTGTCTGGCACCTTCCCCGGTGGAGTTGTGCATGGGGTGTGTTTGGAACATTTTGTCACCGGCCGACTCCAAAATTCAGCGGTTCCCCATCTCAGCCCAGAAAGCAGGAAGAACAACTTTTGTGGTGTCCTTTTGATGCCTACCGGAGCAATGTAAAAACTACCAGGAGAACTCCTGTCTGGCACCTTCCCCGGTGGAGTTGTGCATGGGGTGTATTTATTAAAATTTTGTCACCAGCCGAGTCCAAAATTCAGCGGTTCCCCATCTCAGCCCAGAAAGCAGGTAGAACAACTTTTGTGGTGTCTTTCAGATGCCTACCGGAGCAATGTAAAAACTACCAAGAGAACTCCTGTCTGGCACCTTCCCCGGTGGAGTTGTGCATGGCGTGTGTTTGGAACATTTTGTCACCGGCCGACTCCAAAATTCAGCGGTTCCCCATCTCAGCCCAGAAAGCAGGTAGAACAACTTTTGTGGTGTCTTTCAGATGCCTACCGGAGCAATGTAAAAACTACCAAGAGAACTCCTGTCTGGCACCTTCCCCGGTGGAGTTGTGCATGGGGTGTGTTTGGAACATTTTGTCACCGGCCGAGTCCAAAATTCAGCGATTCCCCATCTCAGCCCAGAAAGCAGGTAGAACAACTTTTGTGGTGCCTTTCAGATGCCTACCAAGGTAGTGTAAAAACTATCAAGAGAACTCTTGTCTGGCACCTTCCCCGGTGGAGTTGTGCATGGGGTGTGTTTGGAACATTTTGTCACCGGCCGACTCCAAAATTCAGCGGTTCCCGAACTCAGCCCAGAAAGCAGGTAGAACAACTTTTGTGGTGCCTTTCAGCTGCCTACCAAGGTAGTGTAAAAACTATCAAGAGAACTCTTGTCTGGCACCTTCCCCGGTGGAGTTGTGCATGGGGTGTGTTTGGAACATTTTGTCACCGGCCGAGTCCAAAATTCAGCGGTTCCCCATCTCAGCCCAGAAAGCAGGTAGAACAACTTTTGTGGTGCCTTTCAGCTGCCTACCAAGGTAGTGTAAAAACTATTAAGAGAACTCCTGTCTGGCACCTTCCCCGGTGGAGTTGTGCATGGGGTGTGTTTGGAACATTTTGTCACCGGCCGACTCCAAAATTCAGCGGTTCCCCATCTCAGCCCAGAAAGCAGGTAGAACAACTTTTGTGGTGTCTTTCACATGCCTACCGGAGCAATGTAAAAACTACCAGGAGAACTCCTGTCTGGCACCTTCCCCGGTGGAGTTGTGCATGGGGTGTGTTTGGAACATTTTGTCACCGGCCGAGTCCAAAATTCAGCGGTTCCCCATCTCAGCCCAGAAAGCAGGAAGAACAACTTTTGTGGTGTCTTTCAGATGCCTACCGGAGCAATGTAAAAACTACCAGGAGAACTCCTGCCTGGCACCTTCCCCGGTGGAGTTGTGCATGGGGTGTGTTTGGAACATTTTGTCACCGGCCGACTCCAAAATTCAGCGGTTCCCCATCTCAGCCCAGAAAGCAGGTAGAACAACTTTTGTGGTGCCTTTCAGCTGCCTACCAAGGTAGTGTAAAAACTACTAAGAGAACTCCTGTCTGGCACCTTCCCCGGTGGAGTTGTGCATGGGGTGTGTTTGGAACATTTTGTCACCGGCCGAGTCCAAAATTCAGCGGTTCCCCATCTCAGCCCAGAAAGCAGGTAGAACAACTTTTGTGGTGTCCTTTTGATGCCTACTGGAGCAATGTAAAAACTACCAACAGAACTCGTCCCTGGCACCTTCGCTAGTGGAGTTGTGATTGGGGTGTATTTATTAAAGTTTTGTCACCAGCCGAGTCCAAAATTCAGCTGTTCCCCATCTCAGCCCAGAAAGCAGGTAGAACAACTTTTGTGGTGCCTTTCAGCTGCCTACCAAGGTAGTGTAAAAACTACCAACTGAACTCCTGCCTGGCACCTTCCCCGGTGGAGTTGTGCATGGGGTGTGTTTGGAACATTTTGTCACCGGCCGAGTCCAAAATTCAGCGGTTCCCCATCTCAGCCCAGAAAGCAGGTAGAACAACTTTTGTGGTGTCTTTCAGATGCCTACCGGAGCAATGTAAAAACTACCAGGAGAACTCCTGCCTGGCACCTTCCCCGGTGGAGTTGTGCATGGGGTGTGTTTGGAACATTTTGTCACCGGCCGAGTCCAAAATTCAGCGGTTCCCCATCTCAGCCCAGAAAGCAGGTAGAACAACTTTTGTGGTGCCTTTCAGATGCCTACCAAGATAGTGTAAAAACTATCAAGAGAACTCTTGTCTGGCACCTTCCCCGGTGGAGTTGTGCATGGGGTGTGTTTGGAACATTTTGTCACCGGCCGAGTCCAAAATTCAGCGGTTCCCCATCTCAGCCCAGAAAGCAGGTAGAACAACTTTTGTGGTGTCTTTCAGATGCCTACCGGAGCAATGTAAAAACTACCAGGAGAACTCCTGCCTGGCACCTTCCCCGGTGGAGTTGTGCATGGGGTGTGTTTGGAACATTTTGTCACCGGCCGAGTCCAAAATTCAGCGGTTCCCCATCTCAGCCCAGAAAGCAGGTAGAACAACTTTTGTGGTGCCTTTCAGATGCCTACCAAGATAGTGTAAAAACTATCAAGAGAACTCTTGTCTGGCACCTTCCCCGGTGGAGTTGTGCATGGGGTGTGTTTGGAACATTTTGTCACCGGCCGAGTCCAAAATTCAGCGGTTCCCCATCTCAGCCCAGAAAGCAGGTAGAACAACTTTTGTGGTGCCTTTCAGCTGCCTACCAAGATAGTGTAAAAACTATCAAGAGAACTCTTGTCTGGCACCTTCCCCGGTGGAGTTGTGCATGGGGTGTGTTTGGAACATTTTGTCACCGGCCGAGTCCAAAATTCAGCGGTTCCCCATCTCAGCCCAGAAAGCAGGTAGAACAACTTTTGTGGTGTCTTTCAGATGCCTACCGGAGCAATGTAAAAACTACCAGGAGAACTCCTGCCTGGCACCTTCCCCGGTGGAGTTGTGCATGGGGTGTGTTTGGAACATTTTGTCACCGGCCGACTCCAAAATTCAGCGGTTCCCCATCTCAGCCCAGAAAGCAGGTAGAACAACTTTTGTGGTGTCTTTCAGATGCCTACTGGAGCAATGTAAAAACTACCAGGAGAACTGTCTGGCACCTTCCCCGGTGGAGTTGTGCATGGGGTGTGTTTGGAACATTTTGTCACCGGCCGAGTCCAAAATTCAGCGGTTCCCCATCTCAGCCCAGAAAGCAGGTAGAACAACTTTTGTGGTGTCTTTCAGATGCCTACCGGAGCAATGTAAAAACTACCAGGAGAACTCCTGTCTGGCACCTTCCCCGGTGGAGTTGTGCATGGGGTGTGTTTGGAACATTTTGTCACCAGCCGAGTCCAAAATTCAGCGGTTCCCCATCTCAGCCCAGAAAGCAGGTAGAACAACTTTTGTGGTGCCTTTCAGATGCCTACCAAGGTAGTGTAAAAACTACCAGGAGAACTCCTGTCTGGCACCTTCCCCGGTGGAGTTGTGCATGGGGTGTCTTTGGAACATTTTGTCACCGGCCGAGTCCAAAATTCAGCGATTCCCCATCTCAGCCCAGAAAGCAGGAAGAACAACTTTTGTGGTGTTCTTTTGATGCCTACCGGAGCAATGTAAAAACTACCAACAGAACTCGTCCCTGGCACCTTCGCTAGTGGAGTTGTGCATGGGGTGTGTTTGGAACATTTTTTCACCGGCCGAGTCCAAAATTCAGCGGTTCCCCATCTCAGCCCAGAAAGCAGGTAGAACAACTTTTGTGGTGTCTTTCAGATGCCTACCGGAGCAATGTAAAAACTACCAGGAGAACTCCTGTCTGGCACCTTCCCCGGTGGAGTTGTGCATGGCGTGTGTTTGGAACATTTTGTCACCGGCCGACTCCAAAATTCAGCGGTTCCCCATCTCAGCCCAGAAAGCAGGTAGAACAACTTTTGTGGTGCCTTTCAGGTGCCTACCAAGGTAGTGTAAAAACTACTAAGAGAACTCCTGTCTGGCACCTTCCCCGGTGGAGTTGTGCATGGGGTGTGTTTGGAACATTTTGTCACCGGCCGAGTCCAAAATTCAGCGGTTCCCCATCTCAGCCCAGAAAGCAGGTAGAACAACTTTTGTGGTGTCCTTTTGATGCCTACTGGAGCAATGTAAAAACTACCAACAGAACTCGTCCCTGGCACCTTCGCTAGTGGAGTTGTGATTGGGGTGTATTTATTAAAGTTTTGTCACCAGCCGAGTCCAAAATTCAGCTGTTCCCCATCTCAGCCCAGAAAGCAGGTAGAACAACTTTTGTGGTGCCTTTCAGCTGCCTACCAAGGTAGTGTAAAAACTACCAAGAGAACTCCTGTCTGGCACCTTCCCCGGTGGAGTTGTGCATGGGGTGTGTTTGGAACATTTTGTCACCGGCCGAGTCCAAAATTCAGCGGTTCCCCATCTCAGCCCAGAAAGCAGGTAGAACAACTTTTGTGGTGTCTTTCAGATGCCTACCGGAGCAATGTAAAAACTACCAGGAGAACTCCTGCCTGGCACCTTCCCCGGTGGAGTTGTGCATGGGGTGTGTTTGGAACATTTTGTCACCGGCCGAGTCCAAAATTCAGCGGTTCCCCATCTCAGCCCAGAAAGCAGGTAGAACAACTTTTGTGGTGTCTTTCAGATGCCTACCGGAGCAATGTAAAAACTACCAGGAGAACTCCTGCCTGGCACCTTCCCCGGTGGAGTTGTGCATGGGGTGTGTTTGGAACATTTTGTCACCGGCCGAGTCCAAAATTCAGCGGTTCCCCATCTCAGCCCAGAAAGCAGGTAGAACAACTTTTGTGGTGCCTTTCAGATGCCTACCAAGATAGTGTAAAAACTATCAAGAGAACTCTTGTCTGGCACCTTCCCCGGTGGAGTTGTGCATGGGGTGTGTTTGGAACATTTTGTCACCGGCCGAGTCCAAAATTCAGCGGTTCCCCATCTCAGCCCAGAAAGCAGGTAGAACAACTTTTGTGGTGCCTTTCAGCTGCCTACCAAGATAGTGTAAAAACTATCAAGAGAACTCTTGTCTGGCACCTTCCCCGGTGGAGTTGTGCATGGGGTGTGTTTGGAACATTTTGTCACCGGCCGAGTCCAAAATTCAGCGGTTCCCCATCTCAGCCCAGAAAGCAGGTAGAACAACTTTTGTGGTGCCTTTCAGCTGCCTACCAAGGTAGTGTAAAAACTATTAAGAGAACTCCTGTCTGGCACCTTCCCCGGTGGAGTTGTGCATGGGGTGTGTTTGGAACATTTTGTCACCGGCCGACTCCAAAATTCAGCGGTTCCCCATCTCAGCCCAGAAAGCAGGTAGAACAACTTTTGTGGTGTCTTTCACATGCCTACCGGAGCAATGTAAAAACTACCAGGAGAACTCCTGTCTGGCACCTTCCCCGGTGGAGTTGTGCATGGGGTGTGTTTGGAACATTTTGTCACCGGCCGAGTCCAAAATTCAGCGGTTCCCCATCTCAGCCCAGAAAGCAGGAAGAACAACTTTTGTGGTGTCTTTCAGATGCCTACCGGAGCAATGTAAAAACTACCAGGAGAACTCCTGCCTGGCACCTTCCCCGGTGGAGTTGTGCATGGGGTGTGTTTGGAACATTTTGTCACCGGCCGACTCCAAAATTCAGCGGTTCCCCATCTCAGCCCAGAAAGCAGGTAGAACAACTTTTGTGGTGTCTTTCAGATGCCTACCGGAGCAATGTAAAAACTACCAGGAGAACTCCTGCCTGGCACCTTCCCCGGTGGAGTTGTGCATGGGGTGTGTTTGGAACATTTTGTCACCGGCCGAGTCCAAAATTCAGCGGTTCCCCATCTCAGCCCAGAAAGCAGGTAGAACAACTTTTGTGGTGCCTTTCAGATGCCTTCCAAGATAGTGTAAAAACTATCAAGAGAACTCTTGTCTGGCACCTTCCCTGGTGGAGTTGTGCATGGGGTGTGTTTGGAACATTTTGTCACCAGCCGAGTCCAAAATTCAGCGGTTCCCCATCTCAGCCCAGAAAGCAGGTAGAACAACTTTTGTGGTGCCTTTCAGCTGCCTACCAAGGTAGTGTAAAAACTATTAAGAGAACTCCTGTCTGGCACCTTCCCCGGTGGAGTTGTGCATGGCGTGTGTTTGGAACATTTTGTCACCGGCCGACTCCAAAATTCAGCGGTTCCCCATCTCAGCCCAGAAAGCAGGTAGAACAACTTTTGTGGTGTCTTTCAGATGCCTACCGGAGCAGTGTAAAAACTACCAGGAGAACTCCTGTCTGGCACCTTCCCCGGTGGAGTTGTGCATGGGGTGTGTTTGGAACATTTTGTCACCGGCCGACTCCAAAATTCAGCGGTTCCCCATCTCAGCCCAGAAAGCAGGTAGAACAACTTTTGTGGTGTCTTTCAGATGCCTACTGGAGCAATGTAAAAACTACCAGGAGAACTGTCTGGCACCTTCCCCGGTGGAGTTGTGCATGGGGTGTGTTTGGAACATTTTGTCACCGGCCGAGTCCAAAATTCAGCGGTTCCCCATCTCAGCCCAGAAAGCAGGTAGAACAACTTTTGTGGTGTCTTTCAGATGCCTACCGGAGCAATGTAAAAACTACCAGGAGAACTCCTGTCTGGCACCTTCCCCGGTGGAGTTGTGCATGGGGTGTGTTTGGAACATTTTGTCACCAGCCGAGTCCAAAATTCAGCGGTTCCCCATCTCAGCCCAGAAAGCAGGAAGAACAACTTTTGTGGTGCCTTTCAGATGCCTACCAAGGTAGTGTAAAAACTACCAGGAGAACTCCTGTCTGGCACCTTCCCCGGTGGAGTTGTGCATGGGGTGTCTTTGGAACATTTTGTCACCGGCCGAGTCCAAAATTCAGCGATTCCCCATCTCAGCCCAGAAAGCAGGAAGAACAACTTTTGTGGTGTTCTTTTGATGCCTACCGGAGCAATGTAAAAACTACCAACAGAACTCGTCCCTGGCACCTTCGCTAGTGGAGTTGTGCATGGGGTGTGTTTGGAACATTTTTTCACCGGCCGAGTCCAAAATTCAGCGGTTCCCCATCTCAGCCCAGAAAGCAGGTAGAACAACTTTTGTGGTGTCTTTCAGATGCCTACCGGAGCAATGTAAAAACTACCAGGAGAACTCCTGTCTGGCACCTTCCCCGGTGGAGTTGTGCATGGGGTGTGTTTGGAACATTTTGTCACCGGCCGACTCCAAAATTCAGCGGTTCCCCATCTCAGCCCAGAAAGCAGGAAGAACAACTTTTGTGGTGTCTTTCAGATGCCTACCGGAGCAATGTAAAAACTACCAGGAGAACTCCTGTCTGGCACCTTCCCCGGTGGAGTTGTGCATGGGGTGTGTTTGGAACATTTTGTCACCAGCCGAGTCCAAAATTCAGCGGTTCCCCATCTCAGCCCAGAAAGCAGGTAGAACAACTTTTGTGGTGCCTTTCAGCTGCCTACCAAGGTAGTGTAAAAACTACTAAGAGAACTCCTGTCTGGCACGTTCCCCGGTGGAGTTGTGCATGGGGTGTGTTTGGAACATTTTGTCACCGGCCGACTCCAAAATTCAGCGGTTCCCCATCTCAGCCCAGAAAGCAGGTAGAACAACTTTTGTGGTGTCCTTTTGATGCCTACCGGAGTAATGTAAAAACTACCAACAGAACTCGTCCCTGGCACCTTCGCTAGTGGAGTTGTGCATGGGGTGTATTTATTAAAATTTTGTCACCAGCCGAGTCCAAAATTCAGCTGTTCCCCATCTCAGCCCAGAAAGCAGGTAGAACAACTTTTGTGGTGCCTTTCAGCTGCCTACCAAGGTAGTGTAAAAACTACCAAGAGAACTCCTGCCTGGCACCTTCCCCGGTGGAGTTGTGCATGGGGTGTGTTTGGAACATTTTGTCACCAGCCGAGTCCAAAATTCTGCCGTTCGCCATCTCAGCCCAGAAAGCAGGAAGAACAACTTTTGTGGTGTCTTTCAGATGCCTACCAAGGTAGTGTAAAAACTATTAAGAGAACTCCTGTCTGGCACCTTCCCCGGTGGAGTTGTGCATGGGGTGTGTTTGGAACATTTTGTCACCGGCCGAGTCCAAAATTCAGCGGTTCCCCATCTCAGCCCAGAAAGCAGGTAGAACAACTTTTGTGGTGTCTTTCAGATGCCTACCGGAGCAATGTAAAAACTACCAGGAGAACTCCTGTCTGGCACCTTCCCCGGTGGAGTTGTGCATGGGGTGTGTTTGGAACATTTTGTCACCGGCCGACTCCAAAATTCAGCGGTTCCCCATCTCAGCCCAGAAAGCAGGAAGAACAACTTTTGTGGTGTCCTTTTGATGCCTACCGGAGAAATGTAAAAACTACCAGGAGAACTCCTGTCTGGCACCTTCCCCGGTGGAGTTGTGCATGGGGTGTATTTATTAAAATTTTGTCACCAGCCGAGTCCAAAATTCAGCGGTTCCCCATCTCAGCCCAGAAAGCAGGTAGAACAACTTTTGTGGTGTCTTTCAGATGCCTACCGGAGCAATGTAAAAACTACCAGGAGAACTCCTGCCTGGCACCTTCCCCGGTGGAGTTGTGCATGGCGTGTGTTTGGAACATTTTGTCACCGGCCGACTCCAAAATTCAGCGGTTCCCCATCTCAGCCCAGAAAGCAGGTAGAACAACTTTTGTGGTGTCTTTCAGATGCCTACCGGAGCAATGTAAAAACTACCAGGAGAACTCCTGTCTGGCACCTTCCCCGGTGGAGTTGTGCATGGGGTGTGTTTGGAACATTTTGTCACCGGCCGACTCCAAAATTCAGCGATTCCCCATCTCAGCCCAGAAAGCAGGTAGAACAACTTTTGTGGTGCCTTTCAGATGCCTACCAAGGCAGTGTAAAAACTATCAAGAGAACTCTTGTCTGGCACCTTCCCCGGTGGAGTTGTGCATGGGGTGTGTTTGGAACATTTTGTCACCGGCCGACTCCAAAATTCAGCGGTTCCCCATCTCAGCCCAGAAAGCAGGTAGAACAACTTTTGTGGTGCCTTTCAGCTGCCTACCAAGGTAGTGTAAAAACTACCAAGAGAACTCCTGCCTGGCACCTTCCCCGGTGGAGTTGTGCATGGGGTGTGTTTGGAACATTTTGTCACCGGCCGAGTCCAAAATTCAGCGGTTCCCCATCTCAGCCCAGAAAGCAGGTAGAACAACTTTTGTGGTGCCTTTCAGCTGCCTACCAAGGTAGTGTAAAAACTATTAAGAGAACTCCTGTCTGGCACCTTCCCCGGTGGAGTTGTGCATGGGGTGTGTTTGGAACATTTTGTCACCGGCCGAGTCCAAAATTCAGCGTTTCCCCATCTCAGCCCAGAAAGCAGGTAGAACAACTTTTGTGGTGTCTTTCAGATGCCTACCGGAGCAATGTAAAAACTACCAGGAGAACTCCTGTCTGGCACCTTCCCCGGTGGAGTTGTGCATGGGGTGTGTTTGGAACATTTTGTCACCGGCCGAGTCCAAAATTCAGCGGTTCCCCATCTCAGCCCAGAAAGCAGGAAGAACAACTTTTGTGGTGTCTTTCAGATGCCTACCGGAGCAATGTAAAAACTACCAACAGAACTCCTGTCTGGCACCTTCCCCGGTGGAGTTGTGCATGGGGTGTGTTTGGAACATTTTGTCACCGGCCGACTCCAAAATTCAGCGGTTCCCCATCTCAGCCCAGAAAGCAGGTAGAACAACTTTTGTGGTGCCTTTCAGCTGCCTACCAAGGTAGTGTAAAAACTACTAAGAGAACTCCTGTCTGGCACCTTCCCCGGTGGAGTTGTGCATGGGGTGTGTTTGGAACATTTTGTCACCGGCCGAGTCCAAAATTCAGCGGTTCCCCATCTCAGCCCAGAAAGCAGGTAGAACAACTTTTGTGGTGTCCTTTTGATGCCTACCGGAGCAATGTAAAAACTACCAGGAGAACTCGTCCCTGGCACCTTCGCTAGTGGAGTTGTGATTGGGGTGTATTTATTAAAGTTTTGTCACCAGCCGAGTCCAAAATTCAGCTGTTCCCCATCTCAGCCCAGAAAGCAGGTAGAACAACTTTTGTGGTGCCTTTCAGCTGCCTACCAAGGTAGTGTAAAAACTACCAACTGAACTCCTGCCTGGCACCTTCCCCGGTGGAGTTGTGCATGGGGTGTGTTTGGAACATTTTGTCACCGGCCGACTCCAAAATTCAGCGGTTCCCCATCTCAGCCCAGAAAGCAGGAAGAACAACTTTTGTGGTGTCTTTCAGATGCCTACCGGAGCAATGTAAAAACTACCAGGAGAACTCCTGTCTGGCACCTTCCCCGGTGGAGTTGTGCATGGGGTGTGTTTGGAACATTTTGTCACCGGCCGACTCCAAAATTCAGCGGTTCCCCATCTCAGCCCAGAAAGCAGGTAGAACAACTTTTGTGGTGCCTTTCAGATGCCTACCAAGGTAGTGTAAAAACTACCAAGAGAACTCCTGCCTGGCACCTTCCCCGGTGGAGTTGTGCATGGGGTGTGTTTGGAACATTTTGTCACCGGCCGAGTCCAAAATTCAGCGGTTCCCCATCTCAGCCCAGAAAGCAGGTAGAACAACTTTTGTGGTGTCCTTTTGATGCCTACCGGAGCAATGTAAAAACTACCAACAGAACTCGTCCCTGGCACCTTCGCTAGTGGAGTTGTGATTGGGGTGTATTTATTAAAGTTTTGTCACCAGCCGAGTCCAAAATTCAGCTGTTCCCCATCTCAGCCCAGAAAGCAGGTAGAACAACTTTTGTGGTGCCTTTCAGCTGCCTACCAAGGTAGTGTAAAAACTACCAACTGAACTCCTGCCTGGCACCTTCCCCGGTGGAGTTGTGCATGGGGTGTGTTTGGAACATTTTGTCACCGGCCGACTCCAAAATTCAGCGGTTCCCCATCTCAGCCCAGAAAGCAGGTAGAACAACTTTTGTGGTGTCTTTCAGATGCCTACCGGAGCAATGTAAAAACTACCAGGAGAACTCCTGTCTGGCACCTTCCCCGGTGGAGTTGTGCAGGGGGTGTGTTTGGAACATTTCGTCACCAGCCGACTCCAAAATTCAGCGGTTCCCCATCTCAGCCCAGAAAGCAGGTAGAACAACTTTTGTGATGTCTTTCAGATGCCTACCGGAGCAATGTAAAAACTACCAGGAGAACTCCTGTCTGGCACCTTCCCCGGTGGAGTTGTGCATGGGGTGTGTTTGGAACATTTTGTCACCGGCCGAGTCCAAAATTCAGCGGTTCCCCATCTCAGCCCAGAAAGCAGGTAGAACAACTTTTGTGGTGTCCTTTTGATGCCTACCGGAGCAATGTAAAAACTACCAGGAGAACTCCTGTCTGGCACCTTCCCCGGTGGAGTTGTGCATGGGGTGTGTTTGGAACATTTTGTCACCAGCCGAGTCCAAAATTCAGCGGTTCCCCATCTCAGCCCAGAAAGCAGGTAGAACAACTTTTGTGGTGCCTTTCAGCTGCCTACCAAGGTAGTGTAAAAACTACCAAGAGAACTCCTGCCTGGCACCTTCCCCGGTGGAGTTGTGCATGGGGTGTGTTTGGAACATTTTGTCACCAGCCGAGTCCAAAATTCTGCCGTTCCCCATCTCAGCCCAGAAAGCAGGAAGAACAAGTTTTGTGGTGTCTTTCAGATGCCTACCAAGGTAGTGTAAAAACTATTAAGAGAACTCCTGTCTGGCACCTTCCCCGGTGGAGTTGTGCATGGGGTGTGTTTGGAACATTTTGTCACCGGCCGACTCCAAAATTCAGCGGTTCCCCATCTCAGCCCAGAAAGCAGGTAGAACAACTTTTGTGGTGTCTTTCAGATGCCTACCGGAGCAATGTAAAAACTACCAGGAGAACTCCTGTCTGGCACCTTCCCCGGTGGAGTTGTGCATGGGGTGTGTTTGGAACATTTTGTCACCGGCCGAGTCCAAAATTCAGCGGTTCCCCATCTCAGCCCAGAAAGCAGGTAGAACAACTTTTGTGGTGTCTTTCAGATGCCTACCGGAGCAATGTAAAAACTACCAGGAGAACTCCTGTCTGGCACCTTCCCCGGTGGAGTTGTGCATGGGGTGTGTTTGGAACATTTTGTCACCAGCCGAGTCCAAAATTCAGCGGTTCCCCATCTCAGCCCAGAAAGCAGGTAGAATAACTTTTGTGGTGCCTTTCAGCTGCCTACCAAGGTAGTGTAAAAACTACCAGGAGAACTCGTCCCTGGCACCTTCGCTAGTGGAGTTGTGCATGGGGTGTATTTATTAAAATTTTGTCACCAGCCGAGTCCAAAATTCAGCGGTTCCCCATCTCAGCCCAGAAAGCAGGTAGAACAACTTTTGTGGTGTCTTTCAGATGCCTACCGGAGCAATGTAAAAACTACCAGGAGAACTCCTGCCTGGCACCTTCCCCGGTGGAGTTGTGCATGGGGTGTGTTTGGAACATTTTGTCACCGGCCGAGTCCAAAATTCAGCGGTTCCCCATCTCAGCCCAGAAAGCAGGTAGAACAACTTTTGTGGTGTCCTTTTGATGCCTACCGGAGCAATGTAAAAACTACCAACAGAACTCGTCCCTGGCGCCTTCGCTAGTGGAGTTGTGCATGGGGTGTATTTATTAAAATTTTGTCACCAGCCGAGTCCAAAATTCAGCTGTTCCCCATCTCAGCCCAGAAAGCAGGTAGAACAACTTTTGTGGTGCCTTTCAGCTGCCTACCAAGGTAGTGTAAAAACTACCAAGAGAACTCCTGCCTGGCACCTTCCCCGGTGGAGTTGTGCATGGGGTGTGTTTGGAACATTTTGTCACCAGCCGAGTCCAAAATTCTGCCGTTCCCCATCTCAGCCCAGAAAGCAGGAAGAACAAGTTTTGTGGTGTCTTTCAGATGCCTACCAAGGTAGTGTAAAAACTATTAAGAGAACTCCTGTCTGGCACCTTCCCCGGTGGAGTTGTGCATGGGGTGTGTTTGGAACATTTTGTCACCGGCCGAGTCCAAAATTCAGCGGTTCCCCATCTCAGCCCAGAAAGCAGGTAGAACAACTTTTGTGGTGTCTTTCAGATGCCTACCGGAGCAATGTAAAAACTACCAGGAGAACTCCTGTCTGGCACCTTCCCCGGTGGAGTTGTGCATGGGGTGTGTTTGGAACATTTTGTCACCGGCCGAGTCCAAAATTCAGCTGTTCCCCATCTCAGCCCAGAAAGCAGGTAGAACAACTTTTGTGGTGTCTTTCAGATGCCTACCGGAGCAATGTAAAAACTACCAGGAGAACTCCTGTCTGGCACCTTCCCCGGTGGAGTTGTGCATGGGGTGTGTTTGGAACATTTTGTCACCAGCCGAGTCCAAAATTCAGCGGTTCCCCATCTCAGCCCAGAAAGCAGGTAGAATAACTTTTGTGGTGCCTTTCAGCTGCCTACCAAGGTAGTGTAAAAACTACCAGGAGAACTCGTCCCTGGCACCTTCGCTAGTGGAGTTGTGCATGGGGTGTATTTATTAAAATTTTGTCACCAGCCGAGTCCAAAATTCAGCGGTTCCCCATCTCAGCCCAGAAAGCAGGTAGAACAACTTTTGTGGTGCCTTTCAGCTGCCTACCAAGGTAGTGTAAAAACTACCAAGAGAACTCCTGCCTGGCACCTTCCCCGGTGGAGTTGTGCATGGGGTGTCTTTGGAACATTTTGTCACCGGCCGAGTCCAAAATTCAGCGGTTCCCCATCTCAGCCCAGAAAGCAGGTAGAACAACTTTTGTGCTGCCTTTCAGCTGCCTACCAAGGTAGTGTAAAAACTATTAAGAGAACTCCTGTCTGGCACCTTCCCCGGTGGAGTTGTGCATGGGGTGTGTTTGGAACATTTTGTCACCGGCCGACTCCAAAATTCAGCGGTTCCCCATCTCAGCCCAGAAAGCAGGTAGAACAACTTTTGTGGTGTCTTTCACATGCCTACCGGAGCAATGTAAAAACTACCAGGAGAACTCCTGTCTGGCACCTTCCCCGGTGGAGTTGTGCATGGGGTGTGTTTGGAACATTTTGTCACCGGCCGACTCCAAAATTCAGCGGTTCCCCATCTCAGCCCAGAAAGCAGGAAGAACAACTTTTGTGGTGTCTTTCAGATGCCTACCGGAGCAATGTAAAAACTACCAGGAGAACTCCTGTCTGGCACCTTCCCCGGTGGAGTTGTGCATGGGGTGTGTTTGGAACATTTTGTCACCGGCCGACTCCAAAATTCAGCGGTTCCCCATCTCAGCCCAGAAAGCAGGTAGAACAACTTTTGTGGTGTCTTTCAGATGCCTACCAGAGCAATGTAAAAACTACCAGGAGAACTCCTGTCTGGCACCTTCCCCGGTGGAGTTGTGCATGGGGTGTGTTTGGAACATTTTGTCACCGGCCGACTCCAAAATTCAGCGGTTCCCCATCTCAGCCCAGAAAGCAGGAAGAACAACTTTTGTGGTGTCTTTCAGATGCCTACCGGAGCAATGTAAAAACTACCAGGAGAACTCCTGTCTGGCACCTTCCCCGGTGGAGTTGTGCATGGGGTGTGTTTGGAACATTTTGTCACCAGCCGAGTCCAAAATTCAGCGGTTCCCCATCTCAGCCCAGAAAGCAGGTAGAATAACTTTTGTGGTGCCTTTCAGCTGCCTACCAAGCTAGTGTAAAAACTACTAAGAGAACTCCTGTCTGGCACCTTCCCCGGTGGAGTTGTGCATGGGGTGTGTTTGGAACATTTTGTCACCGGCCGAGTCCAAAATTCAGCGGTTCCCCATCTCAGCCCAGAAAGCAGGTAGAACAACTTTTGTGGTGTCCTTTTGATGCCTACCGGAGCAATGTAAAAACTACCAACAGAACTCGTCCCTGGCACCTTCGCTAGTGGAGTTGTGCATGGGGTGTATTTATTAAAATTTTGTCACCGGCCGAGTCCAAAATTCAGCGGTTCCCCATCTCAGCCCAGAAAGCAGGTAGAACAACTTTTGTGGTGTCTTTCACATGCCTACCGGAGCAATGTAAAAACTACCAGGAGAACTCCTGTCTGGCACCTTCCCCGGTGGAGTTGTGCATGGGGTGTGTTTGGAACATTTTGTCACCGGCCGACTCCAAAATTCAGCGGTTCCCCATCTCAGCCCAGAAAGCAGGAAGAACAACTTTTGTGGTGTCTTTCAGATGCCTACCGGAGCAATGTAAAAACTACCAGGAGAACTCCTGTCTGGCACCTTCCCCGGTGGAGTTGTGCATGGGGTGTGTTTGGAACATTTTGTCACCGGCCGACTCCAAAATTCAGCGGTTCCCCATCTCAGCCCAGAAAGCAGGAAGAACAACTTTTGTGGTGTCTTTCAGCTGCCTACCAAGGTAGTGTAAAAACTATTAAGAGAACTCCTGTCTGGCACCTTCCCCGGTGGAGTTGTGCATGGGGTGTGTTTGGAACATTTTGTCACCGGCCGACTCCAAAATTCAGCGGTTCCCCATCTCAGCCCAGAAAGCAGGTAGAACAACTTTTGTGGTGTCCTTTTGATGCCTACCGGAGCAATGTAAAAACTACCAACAGA
Organism: Falco biarmicus; assembly: GCF_023638135.1. Taxonomy (NCBI): domain Eukaryota; kingdom Metazoa; phylum Chordata; class Aves; order Falconiformes; family Falconidae; genus Falco; species Falco biarmicus. Next base: position 282,976 of record NW_026611706.1, read on the forward strand.
ACTCGTCCCTGGCACCTTCGCTAGTGGAGTTGTGCATGGGGTGTATTTATTAAAATTTTGTCACCAGCCGAGTCCAAAATTCAGCTGTTCCCCATCTCAGCCCAGAAAGCAGGTAGAACAACTTTTGTGGTGCCTTTCAGCTGCCTACCAAGGTAGTGTAAAAACTATTAAGAGAACTCCTGTCTGGCACCTTCCCCGGTGGAGTTGTGCATGGGGTGTGTTTGGAACATTTTGTCACCGGCCGACTCCAAAATTCAGCGGTTCCCCATCTCAGCCCAGAAAGCAGGTAGAACAACTTTTGTGGTGTCTTTCACATGCCTACCGGAGCAATGTAAAAACTACCAGGAGAACTCCTGTCTGGCACCTTCCCCGGTGGAGTTGTGCATGGGGTGTGTTTGGAACATTTTGTCACCGGCCGACTCCAAAATTCAGCGGTTCCCCATCTCAGCCCAGAAAGCAGGAAGAACAACTTTTGTGGTGTCTTTCAGATGCCTACCGGAGCAATGTAAAAACTACCAGGAGAACTCCTGTCTGGCACCTTCCCTGGTGGAGTTGTGCATGGGGTGTCTTTGGAACATTTTGTCACCGGCCGAGTCCAAAATTCAGCGGTTCCCCATCTCAACCCAGAAAGCAGGAAGAACAACTTTTGTGGTGTCCTTTTGATGCCTACAGGAGCAATGTAAAAACTACCAACAGAACTCGTCCCTGGCACCTTCGCTAGTGGAGTTGTGCATGGGGTGTGTTTGGAACATTTTGTCACCGGCCGAGTCCAAAATTCAGCGGTTCCCCATCTCAGCCCAGAAAGCAGGTAGAACAACTTCTGTGGTGTCTTTCAGATGCCTACCGGAGCAATGTAAAAACTACCAGGAGAACTCCTGTCTGGCACCTTCCCCGGTGGAGTTGTGCATGGGGTGTGTTTGGAACATTTTGTCACCGGCCGACTCCAAAATTCAGCGGTTCCCCATCTCAGCCCAGAAAGCAGGTAGAACAACTTTTGTGGTGCCTTTCAGATGCCTACCAAGGTAGTGTAAAAACTACCAAGAGAACTCCTGCCTGGCACCTTCCCCGGTGGAGTTGTGCATGGGGTGTGTTTGGAACATTTTGTCACCGGCCGAGTCCAAAATTCAGCGGTTCCCCATCTCAGCCCAGAAAGCAGGTAGAACAACTTTTGTGGTGCCTTTCACATGCCTACCGGAGCAATGTAAAAACTACCAGGAGAACTCCTGTCTGGCACCTTCCCCGGTGGAGTTGTGCATGGGGTGTGTTTGGAACATTTTGTCACCGGCCGACTCCAAAATTCAGCGGTTCCCCATCTCAGCCCAGAAAGCAGGTAGAACAACTTTTGTGGTGTCCTTTTGATGCCTACCGGAGCAATGTAAAAACTACCAGGAGAACTCCTGTCTGGCACCTTCCCCGGTGGAGTTGTGCATGGGGTGTGTTTGGAACATTTTGTCACCAGCCGAGTCCAAAATTCAGCGGTTCCCCATCTCAGCCCAGAAAGCAGGTAGAACAACTTTTGTGGTGCCTTTCAGATGCCTACCAAGGTAGTGTAAAAACTACCAAGAGAACTCCTGCCTGGCACCTTCCCCGGTGGAGTTGTGCATGGGGTGTGTTTGGAACATTTCGTCACCAGCCGAGTCCAAAATTCAGCTGTTCCCCATCTCAGCCCAGAAAGCAGGTAGAACAACTTTTGTGGTGTCCTTTCGATGCCTACAGGAGCAATGTAAAAACTACCAACAGAACTCGTCCCTGGCACCTTCGCTAGTGGAGTTGTGCATGGGGTGTGTTTGGAACATTTTGTCACCGGCCGACTCCAAAATTCAGCGGTTCCCCATCTCAGCCCAGAAAGCAGGTAGAACAACTTTTGTGGTGTCTTTCAGATGCCTACCGGAGCAATGTAAAAACTACCAGGAGAACTCCTGTCTGGCACCTTCCCCGGTGGAGTTGTGCAGGGGGTGTGTTTGGAACATTTCGTCACCAGCCGACTCCAAAATTCAGCGGTTCCCCATCTCAGCCCAGAAAGCAGGTAGAACAACTTTTGTGATGTCTTTCAGATGCCTACCGGAGCAATGTAAAAACTACCAGGAGAACTCCTGTCTGGCACCTTCCCCGGTGGAGTTGTGCATGGGGTGTGTTTGGAACATTTTGTCACCGGCCGACTCCAAAATTCAGCGGTTCCCCATCTCCGCCCAGAAAGCAGGTAGAATAACTTTTGTGGTGTCTTTCAGATGCCTACCAAGGTAGTGTAAAAACTACTAAGAGAACTCCTGTCTGGCACCTTCCCCGGTGGAGTTGTGCATGGGGTGTGTTTGGAACATTTTGTCACCAGCCGACTCCAAAATTCAGCTGTTCCCCATCGCAGCCCAGAAAGCAGGTAAAACAACTTTTGTGGTGTCTTTCAGGTGCCTACCAAGGTAGTGTAAAAACTACTAGGAGAACTCCTGTCTGGCACCTTCCCCGGTGGAGTTGTGCATGGGGTGTGTTTGGAACATTTTGTCACCAGCCGAGTCCAAAATTCAGCGGTTCCCCATCTCAGCCCAGAAAGCAGGTAGAACAACTTTTGTGGTGTCTTTCAGATGCCTACCGGAGCAATGTAAAAACTACCAGGAGAACTCCTGTCTGGCACCTTCCCCGGTGGAGTTGTGCATGGGGTGTGTTTGGAACATTTTGTCACCGGCCGAGTCCAAAATTCAGCGGTTCCCCATCTCAGCCCAGAAAGCAGGAAGAACAACTTTTGTGGTGTCTTTCAGATGCCTACCGGAGCAATGTAAAAACTACCAACAGAACTCCTGTCTGGCACCTTCCCCGGTGGAGTTGTGCATGGGGTGTGTTTGGAACATTTTGTCACCGGCCGACTCCAAAATTCAGCGGTTCCCCATCTCAGCCCAGAAAGCAGGTAGAACAACTTTTGTGGTGCCTTTCAGCTGCCTACCAAGGTAGTGTAAAAACTACTAAGAGAACTCCTGTCTGGCACCTTCCCCGGTGGAGTTGTGCATGGGGTGTGTTTGGAACATTTTGTCACCGGCCGAGTCCAAAATTCAGCGGTTCCCCATCTCAGCCCAGAAAGCAGGTAGAACAACTTTTGTGGTGTCCTTTTGATGCCTACCGGAGCAATGTAAAAACTACCAGGAGAACTCGTCCCTGGCACCTTCGCTAGTGGAGTTGTGATTGGGGTGTATTTATTAAAGTTTTGTCACCAGCCGAGTCCAAAATTCAGCTGTTCCCCATCTCAGCCCAGAAAGCAGGTAGAACAACTTTTGTGGTGCCTTTCAGCTGCCTACCAAGGTAGTGTAAAAACTACCAACTGAACTCCTGCCTGGCACCTTCCCCGGTGGAGTTGTGCATGGGGTGTGTTTGGAACATTTTGTCACCGGCCGACTCCAAAATTCAGCGGTTCCCCATCTCAGCCCAGAAAGCAGGAAGAACAACTTTTGTGGTGTCTTTCAGATGCCTACCGGAGCAATGTAAAAACTACCAGGAGAACTCCTGTCTGGCACCTTCCCCGGTGGAGTTGTGCATGGGGTGTGTTTGGAACATTTTGTCACCGGCCGACTCCAAAATTCAGCGGTTCCCCATCTCAGCCCAGAAAGCAGGTAGAACAACTTTTGTGGTGCCTTTCAGATGCCTACCAAGGTAGTGTAAAAACTACCAAGAGAACTCCTGCCTGGCACCTTCCCCGGTGGAGTTGTGCATGGGGTGTGTTTGGAACATTTTGTCACCGGCCGAGTCCAAAATTCAGCGGTTCCCCATCTCAGCCCAGAAAGCAGGTAGAACAACTTTTGTGGTGTCCTTTTGATGCCTACCGGAGCAATGTAAAAACTACCAACAGAACTCGTCCCTGGCACCTTCGCTAGTGGAGTTGTGATTGGGGTGTATTTATTAAAGTTTTGTCACCAGCCGAGTCCAAAATTCAGCTGTTCCCCATCTCAGCCCAGAAAGCAGGTAGAACAACTTTTGTGGTGCCTTTCAGCTGCCTACCAAGGTAGTGTAAAAACTACCAACTGAACTCCTGCCTGGCACCTTCCCCGGTGGAGTTGTGCATGGGGTGTGTTTGGAACATTTTGTCACCGGCCGACTCCAAAATTCAGCGGTTCCCCATCTCAGCCCAGAAAGCAGGTAGAACAACTTTTGTGGTGTCTTTCAGATGCCTACCGGAGCAATGTAAAAACTACCAGGAGAACTCCTGTCTGGCACCTTCCCCGGTGGAGTTGTGCAGGGGGTGTGTTTGGAACATTTCGTCACCAGCCGACTCCAAAATTCAGCGGTTCCCCATCTCAGCCCAGAAAGCAGGTAGAACAACTTTTGTGATGTCTTTCAGATGCCTACCGGAGCAATGTAAAAACTACCAGGAGAACTCCTGTCTGGCACCTTCCCCGGTGGAGTTGTGCATGGGGTGTGTTTGGAACATTTTGTCACCGGCCGAGTCCAAAATTCAGCGGTTCCCCATCTCAGCCCAGAAAGCAGGTAGAACAACTTTTGTGGTGTCCTTTTGATGCCTACCGGAGCAATGTAAAAACTACCAGGAGAACTCCTGTCTGGCACCTTCCCCGGTGGAGTTGTGCATGGGGTGTGTTTGGAACATTTTGTCACCAGCCGAGTCCAAAATTCAGCGGTTCCCCATCTCAGCCCAGAAAGCAGGTAGAACAACTTTTGTGGTGCCTTTCAGCTGCCTACCAAGGTAGTGTAAAAACTACCAAGAGAACTCCTGCCTGGCACCTTCCCCGGTGGAGTTGTGCATGGGGTGTGTTTGGAACATTTTGTCACCAGCCGAGTCCAAAATTCTGCCGTTCCCCATCTCAGCCCAGAAAGCAGGAAGAACAAGTTTTGTGGTGTCTTTCAGATGCCTACCAAGGTAGTGTAAAAACTATTAAGAGAACTCCTGTCTGGCACCTTCCCCGGTGGAGTTGTGCATGGGGTGTGTTTGGAACATTTTGTCACCGGCCGACTCCAAAATTCAGCGGTTCCCCATCTCAGCCCAGAAAGCAGGTAGAACAACTTTTGTGGTGTCTTTCAGATGCCTACCGGAGCAATGTAAAAACTACCAGGAGAACTCCTGTCTGGCACCTTCCCCGGTGGAGTTGTGCATGGGGTGTGTTTGGAACATTTTGTCACCGGCTGAGTCCAAAATTCAGCGGTTCCCCATCTCAGCCCAGAAAGCAGGTAGAACAACTTTTGTGGTGTCTTTCAGATGCCTACCGGAGCAATGTAAAAACTACCAGGAGAACTCCTGTCTGGCACCTTCCCCGGTGGAGTTGTGCATGGGGTGTGTTTGGAACATTTTGTCACCAGCCGAGTCCAAAATTCAGCGGTTCCCCATCTCAGCCCAGAAAGCAGGTAGAATAACTTTTGTGGTGCCTTTCAGCTGCCTACCAAGGTAGTGTAAAAACTACCAGGAGAACTCGTCCCTGGCACCTTCGCTAGTGGAGTTGTGCATGGGGTGTATTTATTAAAATTTTGTCACCAGCCGAGTCCAAAATTCAGCGGTTCCCCATCTCAGCCCAGAAAGCAGGTAGAACAACTTTTGTGGTGTCTTTCAGATGCCTACCGGAGCAATGTAAAAACTACCAGGAGAACTCCTGCCTGGCACCTTCCCCGGTGGAGTTGTGCATGGGGTGTGTTTGGAACATTTTGTCACCGGCCGAGTCCAAAATTCAGCGGTTCCCCATCTCAGCCCAGAAAGCAGGTAGAACAACTTTTGTGGTGTCCTTTTGATGCCTACCGGAGCAATGTAAAAACTACCAACAGAACTCGTCCCTGGCGCCTTCGCTAGTGGAGTTGTGCATGGGGTGTATTTATTAAAATTTTGTCACCAGCCGAGTCCAAAATTCAGCTGTTCCCCATCTCAGCCCAGAAAGCAGGTAGAACAACTTTTGTGGTGCCTTTCAGCTGCCTACCAAGGTAGTGTAAAAACTACCAAGAGAACTCCTGCCTGGCACCTTCCCCGGTGGAGTTGTGCATGGGGTGTGTTTGGAACATTTTGTCACCAGCCGAGTCCAAAATTCTGCCGTTCCCCATCTCAGCCCAGAAAGCAGGAAGAACAAGTTTTGTGGTGTCTTTCAGATGCCTACCAAGGTAGTGTAAAAACTATTAAGAGAACTCCTGTCTGGCACCTTCCCCGGTGGAGTTGTGCATGGGGTGTGTTTGGAACATTTTGTCACCGGCCGAGTCCAAAATTCAGCGGTTCCCCATCTCAGCCCAGAAAGCAGGTAGAACAACTTTTGTGGTGTCTTTCAGATGCCTACCGGAGCAATGTAAAAACTACCAGGAGAACTCCTGTCTGGCACCTTCCCCGGTGGAGTTGTGCATGGGGTGTGTTTGGAACATTTTGTCACCGGCCGAGTCCAAAATTCAGCTGTTCCCCATCTCAGCCCAGAAAGCAGGTAGAACAACTTTTGTGGTGTCTTTCAGATGCCTACCGGAGCAATGTAAAAACTACCAGGAGAACTCCTGTCTGGCACCTTCCCCGGTGGAGTTGTGCATGGGGTGTGTTTGGAACATTTTGTCACCAGCCGAGTCCAAAATTCAGCGGTTCCCCATCTCAGCCCAGAAAGCAGGTAGAATAACTTTTGTGGTGCCTTTCAGCTGCCTACCAAGGTAGTGTAAAAACTACCAGGAGAACTCGTCCCTGGCACCTTCGCTAGTGGAGTTGTGCATGGGGTGTATTTATTAAAATTTTGTCACCAGCCGAGTCCAAAATTCAGCGGTTCCCCATCTCAGCCCAGAAAGCAGGTAGAACAACTTTTGTGGTGCCTTTCAGCTGCCTACCAAGGTAGTGTAAAAACTACCAAGAGAACTCCTGCCTGGCACCTTCCCCGGTGGAGTTGTGCATGGGGTGTCTTTGGAACATTTTGTCACCGGCCGAGTCCAAAATTCAGCGGTTCCCCATCTCAGCCCAGAAAGCAGGTAGAACAACTTTTGTGCTGCCTTTCAGCTGCCTACCAAGGTAGTGTAAAAACTATTAAGAGAACTCCTGTCTGGCACCTTCCCCGGTGGAGTTGTGCATGGGGTGTGTTTGGAACATTTTGTCACCGGCCGACTCCAAAATTCAGCGGTTCCCCATCTCAGCCCAGAAAGCAGGTAGAACAACTTTTGTGGTGTCTTTCACATGCCTACCGGAGCAATGTAAAAACTACCAGGAGAACTCCTGTCTGGCACCTTCCCCGGTGGAGTTGTGCATGGGGTGTGTTTGGAACATTTTGTCACCGGCCGACTCCAAAATTCAGCGGTTCCCCATCTCAGCCCAGAAAGCAGGAAGAACAACTTTTGTGGTGTCTTTCAGATGCCTACCGGAGCAATGTAAAAACTACCAGGAGAACTCCTGTCTGGCACCTTCCCCGGTGGAGTTGTGCATGGGGTGTGTTTGGAACATTTTGTCACCGGCCGACTCCAAAATTCAGCGGTTCCCCATCTCAGCCCAGAAAGCAGGTAGAACAACTTTTGTGGTGTCTTTCAGATGCCTACCAGAGCAATGTAAAAACTACCAGGAGAACTCCTGTCTGGCACCTTCCCCGGTGGAGTTGTGCATGGGGTGTGTTTGGAACATTTTGTCACCGGCCGACTCCAAAATTCAGCGGTTCCCCATCTCAGCCCAGAAAGCAGGAAGAACAACTTTTGTGGTGTCTTTCAGATGCCTACCGGAGCAATGTAAAAACTACCAGGAGAACTCCTGTCTGGCACCTTCCCCGGTGGAGTTGTGCATGGGGTGTGTTTGGAACATTTTGTCACCAGCCGAGTCCAAAATTCAGCGGTTCCCCATCTCAGCCCAGAAAGCAGGTAGAATAACTTTTGTGGTGCCTTTCAGCTGCCTACCAAGCTAGTGTAAAAACTACTAAGAGAACTCCTGTCTGGCACCTTCCCCGGTGGAGTTGTGCATGGGGTGTGTTTGGAACATTTTGTCACCGGCCGAGTCCAAAATTCAGCGGTTCCCCATCTCAGCCCAGAAAGCAGGTAGAACAACTTTTGTGGTGTCCTTTTGATGCCTACCGGAGCAATGTAAAAACTACCAACAGAACTCGTCCCTGGCACCTTCGCTAGTGGAGTTGTGCATGGGGTGTATTTATTAAAATTTTGTCACCGGCCGAGTCCAAAATTCAGCGGTTCCCCATCTCAGCCCAGAAAGCAGGTAGAACAACTTTTGTGGTGTCTTTCACATGCCTACCGGAGCAATGTAAAAACTACCAGGAGAACTCCTGTCTGGCACCTTCCCCGGTGGAGTTGTGCATGGGGTGTGTTTGGAACATTTTGTCACCGGCCGACTCCAAAATTCAGCGGTTCCCCATCTCAGCCCAGAAAGCAGGAAGAACAACTTTTGTGGTGTCTTTCAGATGCCTACCGGAGCAATGTAAAAACTACCAGGAGAACTCCTGTCTGGCACCTTCCCCGGTGGAGTTGTGCATGGGGTGTGTTTGGAACATTTTGTCACCGGCCGACTCCAAAATTCAGCGGTTCCCCATCTCAGCCCAGAAAGCAGGAAGAACAACTTTTGTGGTGTCTTTCAGCTGCCTACCAAGGTAGTGTAAAAACTATTAAGAGAACTCCTGTCTGGCACCTTCCCCGGTGGAGTTGTGCATGGGGTGTGTTTGGAACATTTTGTCACCGGCCGACTCCAAAATTCAGCGGTTCCCCATCTCAGCCCAGAAAGCAGGTAGAACAACTTTTGTGGTGTCCTTTTGATGCCTACCGGAGCAATGTAAAAACTACCAACAGAACTCGTCCCTGGCACCTTCGCTAGTGGAGTTGTGCATGGGGTGTATTTATTAAAATTTTGTCACCAGCCGAGTCCAAAATTCAGCTGTTCCCCATCTCAGCCCAGAAAGCAGGTAGAACAACTTTTGTGGTGCCTTTCAGCTGCCTACCAAGGTAGTGTAAAAACTATTAAGAGAACTCCTGTCTGGCACCTTCCCCGGTGGAGTTGTGCATGGGGTGTGTTTGGAACATTTTGTCACCGGCCGACTCCAAAATTCAGCGGTTCCCCATCTCAGCCCAGAAAGCAGGTAGAACAACTTTTGTGGTGTCTTTCACATGCCTACCGGAGCAATGTAAAAACTACCAGGAGAACTCCTGTCTGGCACCTTCCCCGGTGGAGTTGTGCATGGGGTGTGTTTGGAACATTTTGTCACCGGCCGACTCCAAAATTCAGCGGTTCCCCATCTCAGCCCAGAAAGCAGGAAGAACAACTTTTGTGGTGTCTTTCAGATGCCTACCGGAGCAATGTAAAAACTACCAGGAGAACTCCTGTCTGGCACCTTCCCTGGTGGAGTTGTGCATGGGGTGTCTTTGGAACATTTTGTCACCGGCCGAGTCCAAAATTCAGCGGTTCCCCATCTCAACCCAGAAAGCAGGAAGAACAACTTTTGTGGTGTCCTTTTGATGCCTACAGGAGCAATGTAAAAACTACCAACAGAACTCGTCCCTGGCACCTTCGCTAGTGGAGTTGTGCATGGGGTGTGTTTGGAACATTTTGTCACCGGCCGAGTCCAAAATTCAGCGGTTCCCCATCTCAGCCCAGAAAGCAGGTAGAACAACTTCTGTGGTGTCTTTCAGATGCCTACCGGAGCAATGTAAAAACTACCAGGAGAACTCCTGTCTGGCACCTTCCCCGGTGGAGTTGTGCATGGGGTGTGTTTGGAACATTTTGTCACCGGCCGACTCCAAAATTCAGCGGTTCCCCATCTCAGCCCAGAAAGCAGGTAGAACAACTTTTGTGGTGCCTTTCAGATGCCTACCAAGGTAGTGTAAAAACTACCAAGAGAACTCCTGCCTGGCACCTTCCCCGGTGGAGTTGTGCATGGGGTGTGTTTGGAACATTTTGTCACCGGCCGAGTCCAAAATTCAGCGGTTCCCCATCTCAGCCCAGAAAGCAGGTAGAACAACTTTTGTGGTGCCTTTCACATGCCTACCGGAGCAATGTAAAAACTACCAGGAGAACTCCTGTCTGGCACCTTCCCCGGTGGAGTTGTGCATGGGGTGTGTTTGGAACATTTTGTCACCGGCCGACTCCAAAATTCAGCGGTTCCCCATCTCAGCCCAGAAAGCAGGTAGAACAACTTTTGTGGTGTCCTTTTGATGCCTACCGGAGCAATGTAAAAACTACCAGGAGAACTCCTGTCTGGCACCTTCCCTGGTGGAGTTGTGCATGGGGTGTGTTTGGAACATTTTGTCACCAGCCGAGTCCAAAATTCAGCGGTTCCCCATCTCAGCCCAGAAAGCAGGTAGAACAACTTTTGTGGTGCCTTTCAGATGCCTACCAAGGTAGTGTAAAAACTACCAAGAGAACTCCTGCCTGGCACCTTCCCCGGTGGAGTTGTGCATGGGGTGTGTTTGGAACATTTC